>NC_090445.1:102739808-103042838 GCF_031143425.1 Pleurodeles waltl
ATGGGTGGCATAATACATGCTGCAGCCCATGGGGATCCCCTGGTATAGGGTGACCAGATGTCCCGTATTTCCTCAGACAGTCCCGGTTTTCAGAGGACTGTCCTGGTGTCCCTATGCTTTTGTTCATTTTACATAAATGTCCCGGTTTTTGGGGCAAAGGTCAGGTCAACCTGCGAACGCTTTTGTTAATTTGAAATAAATGTCCTGGTTTTTGGGACAAAGATCAGGTCAACCTGTGCATCAGAAGTGAAAGATATGCTCTCCTTTCACATGCACCTCTAGAGTCTTAAATACTTCTGCTACCTGCTCTCGCATGTGTATGTGTATATACACACACACACACACACACACTCACACACACACACATAAATATTTACACACACAATCTTTTTTACAGGACAGGACAGATATAAAAGTGAGACTAAAGGCTTTCGTCCTATGTTTATGACTAATCTGTCCCAGTTTTTTCTTTTCAAAATCTGGTCACCCTACCCTGGTACCCCAATGCCATGGCTACCATATACTAGGGACTTACATGGGGGCACCAGTATGCCAAATGTGGGGTGAAAGTAACTAAGTTACCCAGCTAGGGGGGAGAGAGCCTAATCACTGGGGTCCTAGTTAGCAGGATCCAAGTGAACACAGTCAAACACACTGACAAAAGGCAAAAAGTGGGGGTAACCATGCTAAAAAAAGAGGCTACTTTCCTACAATGGGATATTGTATCGATTGCTCTCATAATCCTAAATAAATGTAAACAAGATTGTAAACACTGTGTATGTTTCACCTAATTATTGCTTTATAATTTTGCACTATAATCTATAGTTTTCATTGCAGTGGTGGGGCAAGGATGCCATGATTCATGTGCAAGCATGTAAAATGGGCCCTCCTGTCCTATGGTTAGATACTGAAGTACAGTCATAATTGGAGCGCAGAGTGCCCCTCAGAATCCTGGACTCTTGCGCCGCTGCAACTGCTGCACTGGTGATAGCTGTGCCAGTTCCACTGACTGGCACTGCCCTATAATGCACTGGTACAGGCTCTGCACTGAGCTGTTTCTATTCCTCAGTTCTACGCAGATCCTGCGCAGAGCATATTCTGTTCTCCAGCCAGGTACATATTCTATACAGGGCTGTGCTTCTTTAGACTGGTGCAGACAGTATACAGAGCTGCATTTCCTCACACTGACGTAGAACTGCTGAGAGCTGTATTCCTTACTCATACTGGCACAGGCCATACACAGAGCTTTATATCTTTCCCAGATTGGCACAGGCACTACATAGAGCTGTAATCCCTACCCTGGACTAGTATAGCCTGTATACAGAGTTGTAGCTCATCTTCAGGCTGGCACTAGCCCTGTGTGGATCTGTATATCTTACTCAGACTGGTACAGTCTCTGTACAGAGCTGTAATCTCTTCCTCAAAAGGTATAGGCCCTCATTACGACCATGGCGGTGAGTGATAAAGTGGCGGTAATACCGCCAACAGGCTAATGGTAAGTACCGCCAAATTATGACCATGGGGGTAATAACTCCCATAGACAGCCAATGTACCACACCAACCGCCACGGCGGAAACAACAGTCACCACAGCGGTAGTCAACAACAGCCAGGTGGGAGACAAAGTACCGCCCACCATATTATGAGACAGGAAACCGCCACCTTTTCCGGGGCGGTACCAACGCCATCAAAAGCCTGGCGGAAACAGAGCTCAAAAGTGAAAGGATTTACCATTGGAGACACAGGGAAGAACCACGCTGCCATTGAACCCGAACTGCAAGTCTTCCCGATGATCTTCTATGTCATGCTCCACCTGGAACACCAACGCCCACGAAGACTACAACAGTGAGTACACCTGCCTAGCACACAAGGGAGGGAGGAAAACGAGAGTGACACACACACACGCACAACACACACCCGACACACACACACACCATACACACAACCAGCTGCACATGTAAACCGATGGCACATGACACACCACATAATAAAACATGGACCATAATGCTGGAGTAACGACAATGTATTAGCATAGCAAAATCCACCACACAAATTATATACAACTGTCCATGAAGGGCCAATGCTCAGTCCAAAGTCATGAGGGCACACAAGACCACTGGGCGCAGTCCAAGGCCCAACCTGTTTCCTGACACAGCCACAGAGAGCACTGCAGGGGCATCATTTTGCAAGTAGGAAGGCACCTCAGGGGCAGGGGGGCCACCTCAGCCGAACACAGGAACGTCCCCACTGGTTCTGGAGGGGGCAACATGCCCATTGCTTTGTCCTGGGAGTGCAAGGCCACAGTGAAGTGGGTAACCTGCCCACTGGTTCTGGAGGGGGCAACATGCCCATTGCTTTGTCCTGGGGAGTGCAAGGCCACAATTTCTCAAGTGGGTGACTTGCCCACTGGTTCTGGAGGGGGCAACATGCCCATTGCTTTGTCCTGGGGAGTGTAACGTCACAGTCTCTCAAGTGGGTGACATGCCCACTGGTTCTGGAGGGAGCAACTTGCCCATTGCTTTGTCCTGGGGAGTGCAAGGCCACAGTCTCTTAAGTGGGTGACTTGCCCACTGGTTCTAGAGGGGGCAACATGCCCATTCTTTGTCCTGGGGAGTGCAAGGCCACAGTCTCTCAAGTGGGTGACTTGCCCACTGGTTCTAGAGGGGGCAACATGCCCATTGCTTTGTCCTGTGGAGTGCAAGGCCACAGTCTCTCAAGTGGGTGACTTGCCCACTGGTACTTGAGAGGGCAGCCCACACAGCAGCCCCTGGAGGGTGGCCTACATGTCATCTGCTGGTGGCGACGGCTGCACTGTAGTAGTGGTTGGCAGAGCCTCCTGGGCAGCCCCTGCACTGCCCGATAGCTGCATTGTGGTGGTGGTTGGTGGAGCCTCCTGGGCAGCCCCTGCACTGTCAGATAGCTGCATTGTGGTGGTGGTTGGAGGGGCCTCCTGGGCAGACCCTGCACTCCCTGATGGCTGCATTGTGGTGGTGGTTGGAGGAGCCTCCTTGGCAGACCCTGCACTGTCCGATGGCTGCATTGTGGTGGTGGTTGGAGGAGACTCCTGGGCAGACCCTGCACTCACTGATGGCTGCACTTCCACAGCTGGCATTGGAGGCCCTGTGACAGCTGGTGGTGGTGGCGGTGTTAGCCTGATCGCTTCCGCAGGCGTCGAGTGCCTCGTCTCCTCCTGTCCATGGGTCGTGGATCCCTTACCCTTCCTGGCTGAGGTGGATGGGTTCCTCCGCTCTCTGCCTGGTGGTGCGGGTTCCTTCCCCTTCTTCACAGCTGGTGCAGGCACCTTCCCCTTCTTCACAGCTGGTGCAGGCCCCTTCACACTCTTCCCTGGTGGGTCAGGACTCTTCACACTCTTCCCTGGTGGTGCAGGCCCCTTACCCTTCTTCCCTGGTGGTGCTGGCTCCTTCCCCTTCTGTATTGTAGGTCTGGTATCTTTACCACCACAAGAAGGTTGTGCTAACACTGTCCTCATGGACTGTTTGGCTGAGGTGCTGGGCTGTGTCATTGGTACCCTGCCCATATGTGCAGGACCGGGGGTAGGGGTAGGGAAGAGGTCAATTTGGAAAAGGAAAATCTTTTTAGGGACGTTGTGGCGGGAGGAGGGAGGAGTAATGGGATTGGAGGATGAGGGAGTGGTTGTTGGAGGTGTATGTCTGCTGGATTTGGGTGCAGGAGCATGGGCTGTATGCCGATGTGAGGTGGATGGCTGTTGGATATGTGAGTGCCTGCGTTTGTCTCCCTTTGGAGGAGGGGACAGATAGTGGGAGAGGACACAGGGGATGCGTGCATGTTTGTTGTGGAGATGTCTGCCAGTGAGGTGTGTGTTCTGTTTGGTGTGGTGATGCTGATAGTGGATGTACATGTAGTGCATGCAGGTGTGAGTGTGGATTTGACTGGGTGGGAGATGGAGGAGGAGGAGGAGGAGGAGGAGGAGAAGGGAGAGACAGTGGAGGCAGTGGATATTGTCGTGTCTGCAACTGTATGGTGTTTGTGTGAGTGCCTGTGGGATGAAGTTTGGTGCTTGTGTTTGCCTGTGAAACTCTTGTGTGTTGCCTTGTATGCATGCTCGTCTGTATGTGTGCCTGGGATGGGTTGGGGTTGAGGGGAGTGGGACTGGGAAGTGGTAGTTGGAGGGAGGATGGTAGAAACAGGGACAATGGCTGCCATCAGAGAGGAGAATCGGTCTCTGTATGGCTGCCAATCCACAGTGAATGCACTCCAGGAATGCATTGCATTGCTGCATCTGGGATGCCAGCCCCTGGATGGCATTCACAATGGTTGACTGCTCTACAGAGATGGATCTCAGGAGGTCAATAGCCTCCTCACTCAGAGCAGCAGGGCCTGAGGTGCCTGGGGCGAAGGAGATGCCCAACCTCCTGGGTGAGCGGACACGGGCAAATCGCTAAGGGGCTACTGGGAGGGCGGTGCTGGTATGGGGGGTGGTGCTGTACCTGCAGCTGGGGTGGTCACAGAGGTATCCGCCACCACTGAGGAGCTCCCATGGGAAGAGGTATCAGAGTCTGTGTTGTTCCCTCCAGTCTCCGTCATGGTTCTTCTCTTGCCTTCCGTCCCACTGGTTCCCTCGGCATTGGTGGACTCTGTCTCCAGGGTCATGTGGGATGCAGCTCCCTCTGTCGCCGGTGCCCCTGCTCCTCTGCCAGATGATGCTAATGCACACAAGGACAGGATGACAAAACAAGAAAGGGGAGAGAGAGACAAAGGATCCACTGGGTCAATGACTGCACCAACACCACCGTTGGCATACACAGCACCCTCACACACAGGGAACAGGCCTACGCAATATGCATTGCATTACCAGTGATATGGCTAGTCACCAAGGCATGATGAGGAGCACACACCTCCAACTGCAGCACACACGGGACCCACGATGCCCTGCCTGGAAGTGACTACTAACAAGCTAGATTACCTGTATTTGCCATGCAACCATTACCCTTCAGAGGACCTATGCTGCAATATCTGGCCTGGCCTTTGGGGCACCCACTAACACCCAACCACCACCCAGATACCACCCCACCAGCAAAATATTGTTATGATACCCACTGTACTCAGCCCCTTGTGGCTGATGTGATTCCCTCAAGCGCCTATCCAGCTCAGGGTACGCCACCGCCAATACGGGGGCCATCAGGGGGGTCAGGGTCTGACAGGCATCCCTTCCTTGTTGAGAGGTCATCCCCAGCTGGTCTTCCGCGGTCTTCCGTGCCCAGCGTCTCAAGTCCTCCCAACGTTTCCGACAGTGGATGCTTCGCCTGCCATAGAACCCCAGGGTCCACACCTCCTTGGCGATGCACGCCATATTCCCTTCTTTTGATGGGCGCTGACCTGCAGAGGCAATACAGACAGAAAAACACCATTAAACTAACAGTCCAGGCTGTCACACACATGGTCCACCATAGACGTTTCCATCATCATTGGCACACAAATTGCCAAGCGCATGACATGCACACTACCAACAGATAATCCCCCCTTACACAATGCCTTCACACACATCTCCATGCATCCATGCCACATGCATCATGCCCACAGTGTACTCACCTGTTGGTCTGCAGGCCCATACAACAGTCCGTATTGGGGTAGGATCCCATCCAACAGTCACTCCATCTCCTCTGAAGTGAAGGCTGGGGCCCTTTTCCCGGTCACACGGACATAGTAGGTTCCAGACACAGGTCACAGCAGCACATGCAGTGTAGGTCCTCTCCTGTTGAAGGTCAGAAAACAACTGAAGAATGATTTAGAAAATGGCGGTCATGTCCGCGGCATTGTACACTGTCACCGCCGGCATACATCCCCATTGGCCACTGTACTCCATAGGGCCCAATATTATCCAATGAGGAATTGCACGGCGGTTCACGACTGCCAACCGCCACAACGCCCAACATCGGCAGAATTACCTCACTTCCACCTGTCCCTCCACACAGGACAGGCGGTCGCCATTTCAGGGGGGGGGGGTGAACAGACCTATCGATAATTGCTGCATCACAGGATAAATAGGCACATACTTTGACATTTACACTGTCCCAATACGTAATTGCACAATGTGGACTGCTGTGGTGGTTTAGTTTTTCACATTTTGACAGCCTACACACTCTTGTGTCCCTTAGATACCTACCGTTGCAGATGAATAGGAGATGGAGACATACCCCCGAGTACAGACCCCTGGTGGACTTAGCTACACTGGAGGACAGGCACATTATACTCACCTATAAACTGGACAGGGCCACAATCACAGAGCTGTGTGCCCAGTTGGAGCCTGACCTGATATCAGCTATCCATCATCAGACTGGGATCCCCCCTCTTGTGCAAGTTCTATCAGTGCTCCATGTCCGGCAACTGGTTCTTTCCAAGTGACAGTGGACTTGGCAGCAGGAATGTCACAGCCAATGTTCTCAATTGTGCTGGGAAGAGTCTTGTCTGTTCTGGTAAAACACATGTGCAGCTACATTGCTTTTCCCCAGGTGGAAGATTTGGCCACAGTGAAGGCCGGAATCTATGCAATGAGACATTTCCCTAATATTATTGGTGCGATTGATGAGACACATATTGTGTTTCTCTCCCGCCAGAATGAACAGGTGTACAGGAATCGTAAAAGTTTCCACTCCATGAATGTGCAGATGATGTGCCTGGCGGATTAGTACATCTCCCAAGTCAGTGCTCAATATCCTGGGTCGGTGCATGATGCCTTCGCCCTGAGGAATAGCAGAATTCCAAATGTGATTACTCAACTACAGAGGCACAGGGTGTGGCTTATAGGTGAGCATTGGTCCCAACCCGTTGTATGTTAGTGTATGCCTTCGATGTTAACCTAATAGGATAGTGTGTGACTACATGTTGTCCCTCAATGCCTAGAGATGACTCTGGCTACCCAAACCTATTGTGGCTGCTGACCCCTGTGAGGAATTCCAGGACAAGGGCTGAAGAACGTTATAATGAGGCACATAGGTGAACCAGAAGGATCATTGAGAGGACCTTCAGCCTCGTGAAGGCCAAGTTCAGGTGCCTCCATCTGACAGGCGGACCCCTGTGCTACTCACCCGAGAAAGTCTGCAACATAGTACTGGCATGCTGCATGTTGCACAACCTGGCCCTCAGACGCCATGTACCTTTTCTGCAGGAGGAGGAGACTGGAGATGCCCCTGTAGCAGCAGTCGACCCTGAGGACAGTGAGGATGAGGAGGCAGAGGATGAGGATGAGGATAATCGAACAGCAGATATACGTCAATGCTTCCAATGACACACAGGTGAGACAGTGCAACTGACCATTCCTCTGACTAATGATGTTTTCTGTGTGGCTGTAGCATGATGGCATTAACTTCCTTTGCATCTCAACTTACTGTCACCTATGGCTTGCCATTTTACAGATGTTGGTGAGATAACAACTGTGTACTGATGTGATCACTACAGACAGCTACAGGTCATTATTTCTGTGCTCTCACAGTGTTCAGATCATTTGCACTATATGTGACTGTTTCCATAAATGCACATTTTCAACACATAAAATACTAGTAGTCAAGTTGTGTTCAAGGGTGTTTATTGTAGTGCTATGACATTGAGGGAAAAGTGCAATGGAATGGGGTGATGGTGGAGGAAAGTCCAGGGTATTGTTCCAGTCTGTTTGTAGCACAGGTGCAGTGTCCATGGGGCCATAGGAAGGGGAGCAATGGCAGTTCAGGGTGGACAATGTGACTGAGTGGGACACAAGGGGGACAATCAGGAGAGTCTCATTTCCTGGCGGTGGTCTTGGCAAGTGTCTGTGGCGTCTGTGTGGGTCACAGGGAACATTTGTGGGGTAGTTCACCTTCTGCAGGGGGAGTGGTGCTGGTGGCCTGTGGGTCCTGTGGCAGGGGCCTCCTGCCCACTAGTGGCAGTGGAAGTGGAGGGCTGGTCGATGGAGTGGCTAGTAGTAGGGGCCGTTGGTGTGCTGTTGTCTCCCTCATGAATTTGGCCATGTCTGCCAGCACCGCTGCTATGGAGATAAGGGTGTTGTTAATGACCTGCAAGTCCTTCCTGATCCCCTGATACTGTCCCTCCTGCAGCCTCCTGTTCTCCTGCACATTGTCTAGGATCTGGCCCATCATGTCCTGGGAATGTTGGCAGGCTCCCAGGATCTCGGAGAGTGCCTCCTGGAGAGTTGGTTCCCTGGTCCTTTCCTCTCCCTGGCGCACAGCAGTCCTCCCAGTTTCCCTGTTGGGCTGTGCCCCTGTCCCCTGAACGGTGTGCCCACTGCCACAGACCCCAGGTCCTTGATTGTCTTGGGTGTGAGGTGTGGCCAGGGGTCCCTATACAGGTAGGCACACTGTTTATTGACGTGTCCTGGGGACCGAGGCTTGGGTAAGCTGGGTGGGTGCTGTGCTGTTGGATCCTGATGGGGGAGGCTCTGTGGTAGTCTGTGAGCGGGCTCGGGTGATCGGCTGTCTAGTGGTCCCTGATGGGCCAGGTAGGTCCTCCAGAAGTCCAGAGTTACTGTCATCACTGGGGTACTGGATAGTGGTGGCACCTCCTCTCCACTGACATTGGCTGGGGTACCTGTGGGGATATAAGTGATGTATTATGCTTCAAGTGTATGACATTTCTACTTCCCTGGCATACCCTCTATCATTGGTGTTGCCCTGCCAGCTTTTGCTTGTGTATGGTGATGTATTCTGGGATTGTTAGTTTCCCTATCCTGTGCATGCTTTTGTGATGGGTGTCCATGCAGGGCTGGGAGGGGTGTCCATGCATTCGTTTGGCATGCAGGGCTTGGCATTGGAGTTAGTGTAATGTGTAGGTGCAGTGTGTGGGATGGAGTGGAGTGATGGGGGTGAGGGTGTGAGTGTGAGATGGCATGCAGGTATTGGGGGGGTTATAAGTAGTAAATATTGACTTACCATTGTCTGGTCCTCTGGTTACTCCAGGGAGTCCCTCAGGATGCAGTATTGCCAGTACCTGCTCCTCCCATGCTGTGAGCTATGGGGGAGTAAGTGGGGGTCCGACGCCAGTACTCTGTATGGCGAGCTGGTGTCTTGCTGCTACGGAACGTACCTTCCCCCATAGGTCGTTCCACCTCTTCCTGATGTCGTCCCTTGTTCTTGGGTGCTGTCCCATGGCGTTGACCCTGATCACGATTCTCTGCCATAGCTCCGTCTTCCTTGCAATGGATATCTGCTGTACCTGTGCTCCAAAGAGCTGTGGCTCTACCCTGACAATTTTCTCCACCATGACCCTTAACTCCTCCTCAGTGAAACGGGGGTGCCTTTGTGGTACCATGGGTATTGTGTGATGTGTTTTGGTGAGGGTGTGTTGGTAATATGGTGGGGAGTGTGATGTGGGGTGTGTGAGGGGTTTATGGGTGTAAGTGGTGTGTGTGTCTAGTTGTCTCTGTGCTCTTCTTCTCAGTCTCCTGGTGGCAATTGTTGTTCGTAAGGGGTTGTGGGTAATGTGGGTGGGTGTTTTATAGTGGTGTGGGTGTGGTGTGTGTCTGGGTGTTAGGTGTGTATTTGGTATTGGCCAATGTAGTGTTGTTTTGTATGTGGGTGTCCAATCTGTGCGCAGCGGTATGTCCCACCAATGGTTTACTGCCACTGAATGTCTGTTGTGGTGATTTGTGGGTCATAATGTGATGGGCGTTGTTTTGTTGGCACAACGGTATGGGTTTTGGGACTGCCACTTTATCACTGACCTTTGGTTTGTCGGATTTGTGTATGTGACTGTATTCTGCCAGATTGGTGTGTGTGTGCCATAATATGGTGAACGGATATCTACCACCGCAGCGGTATGTTGGCAGCCGTCAGCATGGCGGTAAGTGGCATTTACCGCCAATGTCATAATGAGGGCCATAGTCTCCACACAGAGCTGTAATCTCTTCTTTAGACTGGGACAGTATCTACAGAGAGCTGTATCTCTTCCAGTCTCTGCAAAGAGCTGTATCTCTTCCTCAGATTGGCATAGGCACTCCAAAGAGCTGTAATCCTTACCTCAGGCTGGTATAGCCTGTACACAGAGTTGTAGCTCGTCTTCAGACTGGCACTAGCCCTGGGTGGATCTGTATGTCTCACTCAGACTGGTACAGTCTCTGCACAGAGCTGTAATCTCTTCTTCAGACTGGGACAGTCCCTGCACAGAGCTGTAATCTCTTATTCAGACTGGGACAATCTCTGCACAGAGCTGCAATCTCTTCCTCAGACTGGCATAGTCTCTACACACAGCTGTAATCTCTTCTTCAGACTGGGACAGTCTCTGCACAGAGCTATATCTCGTCCAGTCTCTCCACCGAGCAGTAGCTCTTTTTTCGATTGGCACAGGCATTGCAAAGTGCAGCAATCCCTACCTTGTACTGGTATAGTCTGTACACAGACTGGCATTAGCCCTGTGTGGATCTGGATCTCTTACTTAGACTGGCACATCTCTGCACAGACGTCTTAACTATTCTTCAGACTGGCACAGGCACTGCACAGAGCTATAGCTCTTCTTCAGGCTGGTGCATTCCCTGCACAGAGCTGTAATCTCTTTCTCGGACAGACACATCTCTGCACAAAGGTGTAATCTCTTCCTCAAATGTGTAGTCTCTGTACAGAGCTGTATTTCTTCCAGTCTCTACACAGAGCTGCAACTCTTTCTCAGACTGGTACTGTCCTTGCACGGATTTATAATCTCTTGCTCAGACTGATACAGTCTCTGTACAGAGCTATAACCTCTTCCTCTGACTTGTATAGTATCTACATTGAGCTGTTATCTCTTTTCCAGACTAGTACAGTCTCTGGACAGAGCGGTATTTCTTTCAGTCCCTGCACAGACTTGTATCTCTTCCTCAGACTGGCACGGGTACTGCAAAGAGCAATAATTCCTGCTTTGCACTGATATAGGGGGTCATTCCGACCCTGGCGGTCATGGACCGCCAGGGCCGGGGACGGAGGAAGCACCGCCAACAGGCTGACGGTGCTTCAGGGGCAATTCTGAGCGCGGCGGTAAAGCCGCGGTCAGAAAAGGGAAACCGGCGGTTTCCCGCCGGTTTTCCCCTGCCCCAGAGAATCCTCCGCAGCGGCGCTGGGATTCCGACCCCCTTCCCGCCAGCCTGTTCCTGGCGGTGTAGGCTGGCGGGAACGGGTGTCGTGGGGCCCCTGGGGGCCCCTGCAGTGCCCATGCCACTGGCATGGGCACTGCAGGGGCCCCCTATCAGGGCCCCATTAAGATTTTCAGTGTCTGCAAAGCAGACTCTGAAAATCGCGACGGGTGCCACTGCACCCATCGCACACCAGCAACTCCGCCGGCTCCATTCGAAGCCGGCTTCATCGTTGCTGGGGCTTTCCCGCTGGGCGGGCGGGCGGCCTTTTGGCGGTCGCCCGCCTGCCCAGCGGGACAGTCAAAATGACCGCCGTGGTCATTTGACCGCGGTACGGTCTTTTGGCGGTCTCCGCCCGGCGGGCGGCGCCCGCCGCCCGCCGGGTTCAGAATGACCCCCATAGTCTGTACACAAAGTTGTATCTCTTCCTGGGGCTGGCACTAGCCCTGTGTGGATCTGTATCTCTTCCTCAGGCTGGCACATCTCGGCACAAAACGATTATGTATTCCTCAGAGTGGTACAGCCTCTGCACAGAGCTTTAGCCCTTCCTCTGACTGATGCCGTCCCTCCACAGAGCTGTAATCTCTTCCTCGAACAGGCACATAACAGAGCTCAGTCTGGTACCCTCTCTGTACAGAGCTGTATCTGTTCCAGTCTCTGCACAGAACTGCATCTCTTCCTAAAACCGGTGCAGTCTCTGCCCAGAGCTGTATCTCTTCATCAGACTGGTATAGGGGGTACACAAAGCTGTAATCTGTTTCTCAGACTAGTACAGTCCCAGCACAGAGTTGTACACTCTTGCTCCAACTGGTGCAGTCTCTGCACAGAGCTGCACAGAGCTGCATCGCTTCTGATGAGGTCCCTGTGGATCTGTAATCTCTTCCTCAAATAGGCACATTTCTGCACAGTGATGTAGTTACTTCCTTAGACTGGTACAGAGTCTGCACAGGCTGCAATCTGTTCCTAAAATTGGTATAGTCTCCTAATAGAGCTATAATCTGTTCCTCAGACTCGTATAGTCTCTACTGATAGCTGTACTCTCTTCCACAGACTGGTAGTCTCTACACAGAGTGGTATCTCTTCCAGGCTCTGCACAAAGCTGTATCTCTTCCTCAGACTGGTACAGTCTGCACAGAGCTGTATTCTTTTCCTCGGACAGGCACATCTCTGCACAGACCTGTAATTGCTTTCTCACACTGATACAGAATCTGCGGAAAGCTGTATCTCTTCCACTCTCTGCACAGAGCTGTATCTCTTCCTCAGACTGGTATAGTATCTACATAGATATGTAATCTGTTCCTTGGACTGGTATAGTATCTACATTGAGTTGTAATCTCTTCCTTGGGCTGATACAGTCCCTGCACATAGCTGTAATCCCTTCCTTGGACTGGTACAGTCTCTGAAACAAACTGTAATCGCTTCCTTTGACTAGTGCAGTCCCTGCACATAGCTGGTATAGTTTCTGGGCAAAGACGTAATCTCTTCCTCAGATGGGTACAGTCTCTGCAAAGAGCTGTAATCTCTTCCTTGGACTGGTACAGTCTTTGGACACAGTTGTGATCTCTTCCTTGGACTGGTATAGTCTCTGCAGAGAACTGTAATTGTAACCTCTTCCGCAGATAAGTACAGTCCCTGCACAGAGCTCTAGTCTCTTTCTTGGACTGGTACAGTCCATGCAAAGAGCTGTAACCTGTTTCTCGAATGGGTACATCCTCTGCACAGAGTTGTAATCTCTTTCTTGGACTGGTACAGTCCCTTCACAGAGCTGTAACCTATTCCTCAGATGGGTACAGTCTCTGCACGGAGCTCTAATCTCTTTCTTGGATTGGTACAGTCCCTGCAAAGAGCTGTAACCTCTTCCTCAGACAGGTACATTCTCTGCACATAGCTCTATTCTCTTTCTTGGACTGGTACAGTCCCTGCAAAGAGCTGTAACCTCTTCCTCAGACAGGTACATTCTCTGCACATAGCTCTATTCTCTTTCTTGGACTGGTACAGTCCCTGCAAAGAGCTGTAACCTCTTCCTCAGATGGGTACATTCTCTGCACAGAGCTGTAATCTATTTCTTGGATTGGTACGGTCCCTGCACAGAGCTGTAACCTCTTCCTTGGACTGGTACAGTTTCTGGACATAGCTGTAACCTCTTCCTCAGATGGGTACAGCCCATCCACAGAGCTCTAATCTCTTTCTTGGACTGGGACAGTCCCTTCAAAGAGCTCTAACCTCTTCCTCGGACAGGTACATTCTCTGCACAGAGCTGTAATCTCTTTCTTGGACTGGTACAGTTCGTGCACAGAGCTGTAACCTCTTCCTCAAATGGGTACAGTCTTTACACACAGCTATAACCTCCTCCTCAGATAGGTACAGTTCCTGCACAGAGCTGTAATCTCTTCCTTAGATTGGTACAATCCCTGCACAGAGCTGTACCCTCTTCCTCACATGGGTACAGTCTCGTGACAGAGCTGTAATCTCTTACTTGGACTGGTATAGTCTCTACACAGAGCTGTAATCTGTTCCCTGGCCTGATACAGTTCCTTCACAGAGTTGTAATCTCTTCCTTGGACTGGTATATTTTCTGGACAGAGATATAATCCCTTCCTCAGATGGGTACAGTCTCTGCACAGTGCTGTAATCTCTTCCTTGGGCTGGTGCAGTCTTTGGACAGAGCTGTAATCTCTTCCTCAGACTGGTACAGTATCTGCACGTAGCTGTAACCTCTTCCTCAGATGGGTACAGTCCCTTCAGAGAGCTGTAATCTCTTCCTTGGACTGGTACAGTCTCTGGACAGAGCTGCAATCCTTGTCTTGGACTAGTACAGTCCCCGCACAGAGCTGTAACCTTTCCCTCAGATGGGTACAGTCTCTTGACAGAGCTGTAATCTCTTTCTTGGACTGGTACAGTCCCTGCACAGAGCTGTTATCTCTTCCTCCGACTGGTATCGTCTTTACATAGAGCTGTAGTCTTTTCCTTGTACTGGCACAGTCCATGCACAGAGCTGTAACCTCTTCCTCAGATGGGTACAGTTCCTGCACAGAGCTGTGATCTTTTCCTAAAATGAGCTAGTACGTGCACAGAGCTATAACCTCTTCCTCAGACGGGTACAGTCACTGCACAGAGCTGTAATCTCTTTCTTGGACTGGCACATTCCCTGCACAGAGCTGTAACATCTTCCTCAGCTGGATACAGTCTCTGCACAGAGCTGTAACCTCCTCCTCAGACAGGGACAGTCCCTGTCCAGAGCTGTAATCTCTTCCTCAGATGGTCTGAAATTCCTGCACAGAGCTATAACCTCTTCCTCAGACGGATACAGCCACTGCCACAGAGCTGCAATCTCTTTCTTGGATGGGTACAGTCCCAGCACAGAGCTGTAACCTCTTCCTCAGATGGGTACGATCTCTGCACAGAGCTATAACCTCCTCCTCAGACGGGTGCAGTCCCTGCACAGAGATGTAATATGTCCCTCTAATTGATATAGGGGCATATTTATACATATTGTTCCTCGAATTTGCGTAATTCTTTTTTTTACGCATATTTGGTGCATAACTAACTCCATATTTATACTTTGGTGCTAGACCCGTCTAGCGCCAAAGGTATGGTGTTAAAGTCATTTTTTGGACGTGGAAAACCTACCTTCCGTCAATGAGATGCAAGGTAGGTGTTCCCGTGCAAAAAATGACTCTATGGCCTTAGCGCCATATTTATCCCCCTGTGCTAAAATCATGTACTTGGGAGGAGGGTTCAAATAATGGTGCAAAGCTTGCTTTGGACCATTATTTAACGCCTGGTCATGGCAGGCGTTAGCGGACCTGTGGGCCTATTTTCATGGTGGAACACCATGGAATAAGCCCACAGTGCCCTCCCCAGGCCCCAGGGACACCCCCACCCACACCAGAGGGACAGCGGAGGA
Organism: Pleurodeles waltl; assembly: GCF_031143425.1. NCBI lineage: Eukaryota > Metazoa > Chordata > Amphibia > Caudata > Salamandridae > Pleurodeles > Pleurodeles waltl. Next base: position 102,754,785 of record NC_090445.1, read on the forward strand.
TGAGGGACCCCACCCCAGGTAAGAATAGGTAAGTACAGGTAAGTATTTTTTTTAAGTGCCATTGGGAGCCCTGAAATGGGACCCCCTACATGGCACTGGGTGCAATGGCCATGCCCAGTGCTGGCCACAGGCGTGGTGGGCATGACCCCTGTCTTTTCTAAGATAGGAGTCATGTGGTATGGATTGTTTTACGTCATAAAATGACACTAGGCTGCTTAGAGTAATTTTTTTTTACTCTAACCTGCCTAACGTCATATTTTGGGGCAAAACCCCCTTCTTCCAGGCCCCCACCCGGCTAACGTCATTTTTTTTTTACGCTAGCCTACCCTTTGCGCTGGCTTGCACCATTCCATAAATATGGAGCTCAAGAATGGTGCAAGCCGGTGCAAAACTTTTTGATGCAAAACTGCGTTATTGCAGTTTTGCACCAAAAAGTATAAATATGCCCCATAGTCTCTACACAGAGCTGTAACCTCTCCCTCAGATGGATGCAGTCCCTGCACAGAGCTGTAAACGGCTCCTCAGATGGATACAGTCCCTTGTTGTATAGCTATCTTAGCTGTGTTTTAGACACGTTGTTTTATGTTAACTAGGCCTGCCGCTGTGCACTTTAGCCCTGTTACATTTATTCAGCATTGCTTTATTTTCTTACCAATAGAAACATTTGTGGTGCTGTTTTATTTTCTTTATCTCATTGTACTTTCGCCTAGGAAAGCATTTCGTTCTTATTAGGACATTTATTTCATTCTGTGCTTTCCCCAAGGGTACAGTTAGATAGGGTTGCCGACAAACGTAGTATGTTGTGTCTCCAACTTTCACAGAAAACACACACTCATACGTGGGGACTATTTCTTAGCACGTCAGCTATTTTATTATAAAAACAACCCTTTGTCCCAGACACGTTAGAGGGAGATTCCAGCCAGATGACCACTTCTGCATGCTGATTACTGAACGCTTCGCTGCAGCTACCTGGCCAAACGACCTGATCCACATGGGGATGGTGTTTCTCTAGACCACAGGCTTCTTCTTCCAGGTAAAAGGGATGATGTACCCCCAGGGGGGAAACCCGAAGGGCAATTTAGGCTTATTACGCTGTGCTTAGACATAGTTTAGGTAGGCGAAACATATACATCACTCCTAGGGGCATATTTATACTCTGTTTGCACCAAATTAGCATCTTTTTTTTTAACTCTAATTTGGTGCAAAACTAACTCCATATTTATACTTTACAATTTATGGAGTTAAAGTCATTTTTTGGAGGTGGAAACCTACCATGCCTTAATGAGATGCAAGGTAGGCGTTCCCATGCAAAAAATGACACTATTGCCTTAGCTCCATATTTATACTCCCATGCAAAAATGGTGAACGGAGGGAGGAGGGGTCAAACAATGGGGTGCAAAGCTTGCTTTGCCCCATTTTTTAACGCCTGGGTCAGGGCAGGTGTTAGGGGACCTATGGGCCTATTTTCATGGTGGAACACCATGGAATAAGCCTACAGGTGCCCTCCCAAGGCCACAAGGACACCCACACCCACACCAGAGGGACAGCGGAGGATGGGGGAACCAATCCCAGGTAAGTACAGGTAAGTATTTTATTTTATTTTTTAAAGTGCCATAGGGGGCCCTGAAATGAGCCCCCATACATGGCTCAGGGTGCAATGGCCATGCCCAGGGGACCCTGGTCCCCTGTGCTGGGCATTGGGGTAGTGGGCATGACTCCTGTCTTTTCTGACAGGAGTCACGTGGTATGGATGGTTCTTCGTCAGAAAATGACTCTAGGCAGGTTAGAGTCATTTTTTTTTACTCTAACCTGCCTAACGTAATTTTTTGGTACAAAACCCCCTTCTTCCATACCGCCAGCCCCACCCGACTAACGTCATTTTTTTTTTATACTAGCCTACCCTTTGCTCCGGCTTGCACCATTCCATAAATATGGTGCCCGGCTGGTGCACAGAAATGGTGCAAGCTGGTGCTAAACTTTTTGGTGCAAAACTGCGTTAGAGCTGTTTTGCCCCCAAAAGTATAAATCAGGGCCCTAGTGACAGTATGGTAGGACTATTCTTGTGTTTTACTCTGTTAGTCACCTGTTTGCTTTTATTGTGTTTTATTATCCTAGTTTTTGCAATACATGCCTTTTTTTATCTAAGATGCAGTTACTTCAATAAGTCCTTATTGGACTATATTCTGCCTCTGTGGTCTTTGCCTGTAGGAGACTTTTGGTAAATGAGAGAAAGGGATGGGATCTGATTGACCACGATTCCCCTGAGGAGACTTCTTGTCATGCACCCGGTTGCCACAATCATCTCAGTGCGAGGTGAGGCGCTGCTAGTTAGCTGGAGAACCCTGATTAGGCCAACAGGCGTCATGTGGTGTGAAACTCTACTTAGTAGCCACAATCCATGTGATCCTGTCTCCTAAATCCAGTAGGCTCATTAACATAATGAGAACATACGCAAGACCCTTCACAGAGCTTCTCTTTCTTGGACTGGTACAATTCCTGCACTGAGTTGTAACATTCTTCCTCCGACGGGTACAGTCCCTGCACAGAGCTGTAATCTCTTTCTTGGACTGGTACAGTTCCTGCACAGAGCTGTAATCTCTTCCTCGGACTGGTATAGTCTCTACATAGAGTTGTAATCTTTTCCTTGGACTGGCACAGTCCCTGCACAGTGCTGTAACCACTTCCTCAGATGGGTACAGCCCCTGCACAGAGCTGTGTTCTTTTCCTCAGATGGGTACAGTCCCTGCACAGAGCTGTAACCTCTTCCTCAGATGGGTACAGCCTCTGCATAGAGCTGTGATCTTTTCCTCAGATGGGCTACAGTCCCTGCACAGAGCTGTAACCTCTTCCTCAGATGGGTACTGTCCCTGCATAGAGCTGTAACCTCTTCCTCGGATGGGTTCTGTCCCTGCACAGAGCTGTAACCTCTCCCTTAAACAGGTAGAGTCCCTGCACAGAGCTGTAATCTCTTCCTTGGACTTGTACAGTCCTTGCACAGAGCTGGAGCTGTAACCTCTTCCTCAGGGGGGTACAGCCCCTGCATAGAGCTGTAACCTCTTCCTCAGATGGGTGAAGTCCCTACACAGAGCTGCAATCTCTTTCTTGGAGGGGGTACAGGCCCTGCATAGAGCTGCAATCTCTTTCTTGGACGGGTACAGTCCCTGCACAGAGCTGTAACCTCTCCCTCAAACGGCTAGAGTCCCTGCACAGAGCTGTAATCTCTTCCTCAGGTGGGTACAGTTCCTGCACAGAGCTGTGATCTTTTCCTCAGATGGGTACAGTCCCTGCACAAAGCTGTAACCTCTTCCTCAGATGGGTACAGCCCCTCCATAGAGCTGTGATCTTTTCCTCAGATGGGCTACAGTCCCTGCACAGAGCTGTAACCTCTTCCTCAGATGGGTACTGTCCCTGCACGAGCTGTAACCTCTTCCTCAGATGGGTACTGTCCCTGCACAGAGCTGTAACCTCTCCCTTAAACGGGTAGAGTCCCTGCACAGAGCTGTAATCTCTTCCTTGGACTTGTACAGTCCTTGCACAGAGCTGGAGCTGTAACCTCTTCCTCAGGCGGGTATATTCCCTGCATGGAGCTGCAACCTGTTCCTCAGACAGTCTACAGTCTCTGCACAGAGCTGTAATCTCTTCCCAGAGGCGGCCTTTGCTGAAATAGCCCTTGCTGATGGTAGTGAACTAAATGAGGCAACAGGGGGTCCCTTTTGTGTTCCTGGGCACAAACATCCCCAGACCTTCCCCAGCTCACCTAAATCACGATAGTTTAGGCAGAAGATGGTTTTGTTGGTGTTGTCAGCAGGGGTCAGAGGGTGAAGGGAGGGCATAGAAGGGGGAAAAGGAGTGTTGAAAACATCGCCCTCCGTATGATAATGAAGGACTTAACGTCACACTGGCAAATACGACAGAAAAGAACAGGCAGGGACAAGGACAGGGATAGAGCAAGATGAGAAGGGCGCTGCTGTTGGCATAACCTTAATGCACAGAGTACGTGCGCCCCTCAGAACACAGGCGCCCTGGCCTTGGCCCAGCTCGTCCATGCTAAAGGCCGGTCCTGTCTCTTCCTCAGACTGGCACAGGTCAGCCATACAGTGAGTGCGGACAAGAAGCGGAGTCGTGATAAAAGCCCATCAAACACATCTTCCTTATTTTGGGACTGCAGGGACAATTGGCTTCTGAGAGCACTAGTTAACTGCCCCTCCTCTCTTACCTCAGTTTGCCCTTAAAAATGCATTACATTACCCAAGACGTCGTTGCGGGGCACGCACCATCGTCACCCTGACTCCTAAACAACTGAAAAAGACCCCAATCGTAAGAGGCCTCCGACCGCAAGTCCATGGCTGCTTCAAGTGCACACGTCTAGTGCCTGGAGGGGGAAGGGTTAATGGCACGGTATGGGCATGCTATAAATTTGTGCTGTGCAGAAGCGGGCCTGGGCGGGTGTCAGGGGGAGCTGGGAAGGTGCCAGTGGGCTGTCTCCAGGTAACAATAAACATTGCCAGCCACGAGCAGCTGCTGCCCCGACTGCTCCTGCATCACAATGCTGGAATCACGCTAATAAAGCTGGGAAGCCGGCGTGCGCATGCGCGCACACCCACCCAGACTCACACCTACACATCACACAGATAGGCACACCTTTTCAATGTGAACGTGCACATCACCCACTCACATACTCAAAGTACTCACACTACATACACGAGTGTGATCGCACAAACGCACCATTCATTCATTCACGCAAAGATGTTTTCACATGCACACAAGCATATCTTATATCTTATTACCTACACACAACATACAGACGGACATGTATACAGTCAGCCTATATACACTAATATACAAATGACCACACACCATACATATCAACATCTACATACACTGTACACACACTTGACAATGCATACATACTTGCACACCGTGAGCCTTATTACGAGTTTGGTGGACAGTTTAGGCAGTCCACCCACTTTCGACTGGGAGGTTGCCGCCATAGTTGCTACCTCCCCGTCAGCCCATTAAGAGTTTCCCAATAGGTCAGGGGGCGGAAACAGCCTACAGCATTGTCTCCGGCTTGTAATCGAGCCGGCGGCAGTGCTGTAGGATGCAGGGTGCACCAGCACCCTCGCAGTGTTCACTGCAATGTTCAATGCAAAGCAGACATTGAACATTGTGCAATGTTCACTGCAATGTTCTGTGCAAAGCAGACAGTGAACATTGCTAGCGTGCTGGCAAGGGGGACCCGTGCACTGCTCATGCCAAGTGCACGGACAGTGCAGGGACCTCCTGGGATCCCCCACACCCGTTCGGGCTAGCCTTTTCATAGTGGTGCTACCATCAAGAAAAGGCTGGCGGAGAACGAGGGAGGTCGTAATCCCCAAGGCAGCGCTGCTTGCAGCGCTGTCCTGGCGGATTAGGACCGCCGCAACCGCTGGGATCTCTGATCCTGGCGGTTCCACTGCGGCATGACCGCCGTGGTCAAAATATAGTGCTTGCATTGGCGGCGGTCCGACCGCCATCCGCGAGTCTGGCTGTCAAGTGACTGCTAGACTCGTGATGAGGCCCTGTATGTCTAGATGTACCCACACACACGTACACGTGTTTTGAACCTACACGACAGAACCTAAGGCCATGAAATTTGTATACATTGTATATGAACACCACCTAAAAGACACACTGGCACGTCACAAGAGCAGAAAAAAATGACACTGACACTTGGACGCCCTGGTCACCAAGACACACTGACATTTGGTTACACTGACATGGGAGCACTAACTGTGGCAGGGAGACAAACACTGACTGTAACACACTGTCACTGCGAATGTGACACACTGGCACGAGGATTGTCAGACTCGGACAGTGACATAAAGAAAGGACTGACTAGTCCTTTCATAATGTCATTCACTGATCCTGAAGCATAGGCCTAATGAAATTGCATTGGGACAGGGAGAGAGGAAAATAGGAACATTGTGATAAGAATGGGGGCTTTTATGCCCCCCCACCTACGCACAGCTGTGTCATTCTGCCTTTTCATGTGCCTGTTTTTTATTTCCATGCCCGGTTGTTTGTTCTCGGTGTGCCAAAACTTCTTCAAGTCCACCCGAAGTGCTCCAAAGTTTTGATAAACTCCCTGCAGAGCACCAGTTCGACTGGCCAAGGATGAACTCAAAATGTACCCCGCTCCCTCAAATGCTGCCCATTTTACCACTCTGGCATTTTCCTGGTGGGCTGCAAGCTAGAAGGCTGCTTTCAGAGGGGAATGGACTGGTGTGACCCCACCATGCCATCATGGCCTCATTCTAGTTGCTGAATCCTACTGCGTGAGAATGGTGGGAACATTTCGGCTAGAGCTGATTTAGGTTGCCAGCCTAGTACTGCTGCTCCTTTGAATCAGCCATGGGTCAGACGGATGGATGGTGGCAATGCAATAAATAGTTGAAGGTAGCTAAAGGGGTGTGTTTTCTCTGTGGAGGGAAAACATTTCTCACTCAGAACTCTTATAATCCGACCAGCCTCACTCAGCTGTGGACCTTCACTCCTGGCAATGACACAGTTGTTTGTTGAGTGGTCGGGCTCATGTGGATGACATACAGTGACTACTGCCCTCTCTCTGGACCTATAGCAAGCACCAAAAAGCTGCAACAGGTTAGGCCATTCTAGCTTCCCACTCCCAGGACCATACACAGGGTTGCGCCTCTGAGACCACATTGGTCCGGTTTCTGCCTGCAATATCCATGAAGCCAGGCCCTGCCTGAGAACAAAAGATTAACCGAAACAGGTTCTGCTGCTTGGCATCTCTGTCTGCAAATCTGCCTAGAGATAAACCTGGCCCCATTCAAGGTGTCTGGTGTGAGCGGGATGCAGTTCACATCCACAGCATGTGTTCATATATGCCTCCAGTCTTTTCCGCTCCAGCAAGGACTTGTTGGAAATTGCACATGCCCCACTATGGGGTCTAACCCTGGTGCTTGTGAGAACACATTTTCTGATCAATTGGTGCCGGTCATTCTCAGTTGTGACAGCCCAGCAGACACATATGCTTTCTGCTATGGTAGATTCGTGAATATTGTGTTTTTGTGTGTCCTTGGCCTTGCTTAATTCGTAAAACCGTAAGTGTTGGGGCCCAAAGTTTTCTTAAGAAGCCAGACTTCAGCGCTATGAAGATCAGAGGCGCAAAATACGAAGGCTGGGTAGTTAAAATTCTACCTTCTTTCTCTTCCTTCCACCACCAGACACCAGACACCATGCAGCCTTATGGCACTCCTTTTTATCCCTGCTTTTTCCTCCTTATTTCCTGCATGTGTGTTTTGAACTCTATTTCTCTGTGTCACAGTCTGATGAGGAAAAATAAGTGCTGGTCCCTAAAAATGAGTGCTGGTGGGCCACATCTGCAACCGCAGGCTCCACTCAGCTCTGGTCCCTGGTGATCCTGAGATACAGCCCCCTGCTTGAACCTGTAGACTGTCTCTGCAGTGACATCTGGAGAAGTTGTTCTGCATCAGTACAAGGGGATGTCTAACGAGAAATAGGACTGAACTGAAGTATCTTTTTTTCATTTAGGCTGAGGCTGGGAAGATGAATAGGACCTGTCCATGAAGAAGAGGAAGCTGGACTGCCAGAGCAGGAACCACCCCCTGATTAAGAGGATACTAGCAGGCACACCACAGAAGGTGGACAAGGAAGAGAGCCATCCAGGAGCTATTGTGGCATTTAGCCCTTCAGGTCAAAACCAAACCCAAGTATTTGCAGGAGGGTCAGGACTTCGGTTAGGTCCAGGTTTGCAAACGTGTCTGCACCTGGGTACCATCACTTGACCTTGTAAGTGCAAAGGGAGGGTAACCCTGATTGTAGAAACATTTAACCAGCTTGCTGACCCTTACGGTTGCAGACATATGGCTTGTTTAACACCCAGAAACCATGAGTATGGTGGGTGTTTCAGGTCTATTGTGGGCTCCCTTCGCACGAACACTTCTACCACGACCAGCCGTCATGAGATACAGGCCCCGAGAGTTTAGTACCATCAGAGAAAGAACCGCGGGGGATAGTCAGATACAGTGCTAAATTTGTGCTTGTTGCTTCCGGTGCTGAGCATCGGCACTTATTTTTGAGGGCCGGGGCTTATTCTTCTGCCTCAAGCATTTACTGCTAGCAAAAAACACATATGGGAAAGACCGAGGAAGAGAAAAACGAAAAAGCGTCACAACGGGAGAAAGTAGAAAGCTGCAAGAGTGAGTTTAAGGGGCAGGGAGTAGCTGTAAATGGATGAAGAGGCCCGAAATGGCTTCAGGCTTATGCCGACTCAGTATTCCGTGTTCACACATTTAATTGCAGCAGCCGCGTGTTTAAAAGGAGGGCTTTGGGCACCGGCACCATTTCACTTACAAATTAATCACTGGTCAGGTACTTCCAGATGTATTCTCCCTGTTTGTGACGTTTACTTTGGAGAACAGCTGTATCGGCAACTCGCACCAAATGTAAGCTCATTACCTCACCCTGGATGGGACAGTTCCTATTATAATTCACTTAATCTGACAACATTTTCAATTTAGCACGAAAGATGTAAAAGCAGGATGGGCCACGCAGCACAGTCTGTTTGCTAGACATATCAATCAATAACTGGACATGTATCTAGCTGTAAATAACTCAGAGACTAGTTTGGCGATCGATCTCGATTGCTTGGATTATGCTATGTCTACGACTGTATTCAAGAATCGGAAGAAAATGATTAGATCGCAGAATCGTCAACAGGATTATAACCACTGAATAATAATCAAAAGTTTGGGGTTGTGTAAATACTTGCTTTTGAAAGCACGTCAATTTATCTTAAAGCCACTTTGGACGTCACCCCCCCTCCCCACGCTCTTTAGATGCTAGACCTGGAGGGGAGGGGCGGGCGCGCAGACTATTCTGTGTAATTTAATAGTACAGGTTGTTTATGGTTCCTCTAGCTCTGCCCTGAGACGCTTGTCTCTAAAAGAAGCAAATAGAGAATCGCATCCGGGCGCACCGAGGTAGGAGAACAAATGAAACAAGAGAGCGTGGAAGGAAGTGGGGGCAGAGAAAAAGATGGAGAGGAGGATGAGTGGAGGGGATGATGGACGGACAGGAGAATAGAGGGATGGATGTATAGATGTAGAGAGGAGAGGATGACTGGAGAGAAGTAAGGATGAATGGTGGAGAGAAGGATGGATGGATAATGAGTGACAGAAAGGAAGATGAATGAATGGGAAGATAGGAATGATGCGTTGATGGATAAAGAGAAGACAAGATGTATTAGTTGGGAGATGAAAAACAACAGCGAGAAAGAAGTAGAACAAGAGAAGACTGGATGGAGTGAATGATAGATGGATGGGGGAAGGATGTATGGGGAGTATGGATGATAGAGCAGTGAAAGGATGGATAGCTGGACGAACAAATGAGAAAAGGCAGGCTGGATACCTGAGAGACGATGGATAGAGAAGGAAGGAATGATGGATGACTGCACTGACGGTGAGAACGAAAGATAGATTGCTGGATGGAAAGAGCAATGAATGGATGGCGGTACGGAGAGAAGGAAAGGAGTTGGAAGGGACAGATGGATGATAGATAGAAGGATGGGTAGGTGGATGGAAGGCAAAAGGCAAAAAAGCGATGAGAGGAGGCATGGTGAGATTGTTTTGAGTATTGCCTTGGTGGGGAACACTCCTTCCTTCTGAGTGCAGGCTCGTCTCATTAGCTCATTCTGGCATATTTATTTTAAAAATCCCACAGCGCACCAAGGGCCAGCTGTACGAAGCAGTTTTCAAGTCACAAACGGCGAATCGGCCCATTTGCGACTTGAAAAATGCTTTTTGGGATGTACAAAGCCCAAACTGCGATTCGGTAACTTGTTACCGAATCGCAGTTTGGGTTTTGTGATTCGGTAATAGGAAGGGGCGTGACAAGGGAATTCCTTCCCAAAATCGAATCCGAATGGTATGTATGATTCTTTTGTGACCGTGAATGCGGTCACAAAACAATCGCAGTTAGCACCAGTTTCAAACTGGTGCTAACCCATTCGCAAACAGGAAGGGGTCCCCATGGGACCCCTTCCCCTTAGTGAATGCTAGCGATAATATTTTTTCAGAGCAGGCAGTGCAAAGAAACTTTTCATTTTTGATTTTGAAATGCATCTCGTTTCCTTTAAGGAAAACGGGCTGCATTCCAAAAAAAACAACTGCTTTATTTAAAAGCAGTCACAGACATGGTGGTCTGCTGTCTCCAGCAGGCCACCATCCCTGTGAGGGGTGCCATTCCCAATGGAATCGCAAATTGTGACCTACCCCATGAATATTCATGAGGTAGGTCATTTGCGACCCCACTGGGAATTGCAAACAGTGTCATTGACACTGTTGTACATCAGGTTTTGCGACTCGCAAATTGCGAGTCGCTCTGACCCGCAATTTGCGAGTCGCAAAACCTGATTTTTGTACATGTAGCCCTAAGTCACCTTGCTGCGCTTTGTGATAGGGAAAGGACAGGAATGTGGCATACTTAGCATTGCACCAAGCATTCTTCTGTTTTCCGTGCACTGGCGCACAATATGCTGCGTAACGCAAACACAGACACTCTTGCGCCTGCGTTGTAAGCAGGATTGTTTTTGTGCACAAAAACAATGGTGAGAGGCATTTTCCCTTTTCTGTGTGTGCTGCAGAATGCCTGTAATGGTAAATCTGGGAATGCGCCAAAATCCAAATGTGGATGCGTGGGCACAACCACGCTCCACCCATGGAACGTCTTCCCAGGGAAGAGTAAAGCCACGCTGCAATTTGAGCTGTGTAGCATTACTCTAGATTTATCAAGCTAGGCAAGGTCACGCAAGGTGGCCTTGCGTGGCTTGATAAAACTAACTTAAGAAAGCGTCGCTCTTACGCCTTGTTGCTTATTGCAAGGACAACACAATTGTTTAATAATTATGCCCCTTAGTGTCATTTGGGACATGGATCAAAGTAGGGTATTTTATTTTTCTGGCTACTCCAGCGTTTGTCGTTTTTATATATTTTTTTTAACACAGGAGGTTTACAGATCATTGACAATTTATGGTCAAATCTTTTGTCTGGTACTTACATGCAACACAATCTGTGTACTTGTCCTTTAGAGGATTTAAAGGTTGTTCTATTCATTTACCTCGGATTAATAGCTGCATGTTAGTTGCTGGTAACCAAACGTAGTATTTTAAGAAGGTTTGATGCAATGGCATTGTTGAATTTACCTGACTCAGTTAACATATTCACTTGAAAAGATAAATTGCAGTTATGATGGCAAATTAAAATAAAAAACTGAAATTTACACTTTATGGTAAGGACCACAAGGTTTAGCTCGCACAACAGCCATGCAAACAATAACTTGCACACCAAATGCAAAGCTTATCACCTCTCAATATATCATCCGAATAAAAAAACACCACTGAAAAGCAAAATGTAATTAAACAACAGCACACACTGAAATCAATAAATAATAGTACATTAATAGTCGTCTCTTTCAAAGTAGTTAGAGTAATGTGATATGAAATCTCATTGGTAAGATTTACAATACTTGTAATTACATCTGTCGCATAAGGAGGGGGGGGGGTTTCAAAGCACATTTTCTCCATGCAATTTTCCACAGGGCAAATTAGACACAGGTATAGCCCAAATGGTTGAACAGAATTACACCAAGTTTAGCAGAAAGCTAGATCTTTGTGCAAAAAGCATGATTTTTGTGATTTGGTGTAAATCCGTTCAGTAATTTTGGAGAAATTAAGGTTAAAAAATGTATGTATGTATCACGCTGCTGAGGATCCACAGATCCAACTGAGCGAAAGATTGATCTGATTGGCTGCCACCACATCAACAAAGATGTAGCGGCAGCCAGCTGAGGACTAAGAGACTCAGTCCCATCCTACAAAAACGTTTAAAAAAACCATACCTGCCTTAGCTTGGAGGGTTGTGGTCTCAAAGGGACCTCACCTGGGGCAAAAGAGGTATTTTTTTTATCGGGTCTGTGGAGCCATTGACCCAATAAAAAAATGCAGGCTTTCTAAAATAAGCCCCCTGGAGTGTTGGAGTGTGCCATGGTGCTTGGGGGGGGGAGGAGTGGATTTAAGAGCACTTTATGTTTTGGGCGAGAGGGACATGTAAATACCCTCCCCAAGCCTTTATGAGTTCCCAGGGACCCCATCCCCAGGGCTATTTTTATTATTAGGGGAGGGGAGGCGTTTTGCCCCTCCTTCTTGAGCCTTTATGAGGCCCCTAGGACTGTTTTCAAGTTTAAGGGAGGGGGCCATGCAGCCCCCCTTCCTGAGTCATAGCCGGGCCACAAGGACCCCATTCCAGTTGCCAGTGTTTTTTTCGGGGGGGAATTGCCCCCCCCACCCAAGCCATAGATCAGCCCCGGGGACCCCATCTCCAGGAGTCAGATCTAAGCAGTGTCCTGGAGAACCCACCCACTTGGTCACTGCTGTTTCCTACCTGGGAGAGTATGGGCATTCCATAGGAAACACAACTATGCTCCTGCTCGGATGGCAACATGGAAAAGATCTGGCCAGGTGGGAACAAGTAGATTGAGCTGCTGTCATTGGCACCCACAAAGGATACTGGCTGGAGAGCCATCCGAGATACACTTAATATATAAACTGTCTAGTTTATACATTAAGTGTAACTCAGATGTTGGCCTGTTCTTGCCGATACTGATGGTTAGACTGGTTGTGTTTGTTTTCTTTATTGAGCTCTGCCCTGAGGAAGCCTGTGATAGGGCACAATGGGTTGGCTGCTCTTGTTTTGTACACTAAAAAAGAAACAAGATTACAAAGATGCAAAATACAAAGGATCTACTTGCCTTGATAGGTTTACAGAGTTACTGTCTTTTACATGTTCTTTGCTAATGTTGCCTCTCTATCTTAACTAAATGTCTCTAATGTTAGACCATTTGGTAGCTGGTCTATAGAGGTGGACGATTAGTGTTCTAGACACTGCGATTACTATAGGTGGTGCAGCAACAGGTCCCCTAACTGCCAGTATTTGTTCAAATAACAAAGGTTAAAGGTATGTTATAGTTTGGTGAAATATTCAGTAACAACGTAATATTTTAAGCTGAAAGAAAACACCGAAATTCACCAGTTATAGTTATAGTTATCTCAAGTAACTATAACCCGTGCTGATTTTGGCGGTCCGACTGCCAGACTACAAATACGATGGTGGGGAGGCGGCAGCGATGCCGGTGGCCTCCCCACTGCCATATTATGAGTTCCCCACCAGGCTGACTGGCGCAGACAGTGCTGCGGCAGTGGATTCAGCTCTCAGGGCAAGCCAAGGCCAATGCTGCCGCACTGTCTGCACCAGCAGCACATTCGGAATGCGGACTGTCTGCCATAGCAGACAGTGCGTATTCCAAGTGTGCTGACAGGGGGGCCCCTGCGCTACCCACGTCATGGTCATAGGCAATGCAGGAGCCATCCTGTGGCCCCATTCCTGCCTTTCTGCCAGCCTTTTCATGGTGGTGACCCCGCCAACAAAAGACTGGCAGAAAGGCAAGTAGTGATCAGCATGGCGGTGCCGACATAGGCACTGCTGTGCTTGACCACGACTTGCACCGCCACCAGCCTGTCGGTATCCATGATCCTGGCGGTTAGGCCATATAACTTATGGCTGGCCCTACCACCAAACCAATTCTGCATTCTATGCCTCATTTTCTTGTTGAAAACAAGTAAATTGAAGGTATTTACCTGTCACCAGGAACCTTTTATAAAAGAGAGGATAGAGAGGAAAAACTTGCCAGAAATCTGGCACAGGTCCCCGCACTCGAATGATCCTAAAATAGAGAAAAAAATCTGAGTTTTACTTTTCCAGGATCAGAAGAGGAGAATGACATAGACAGAGAAGAAGAACGTGAAAGACTACAAAAGGGAACAGAAATAGAAAGAACTGACGACGGAGCAACAGAAAGTGAGGAAGGCAGAGCGAGAACAGAGGAAGAAGGTGAAGGGATGCCATTAAGTGGGTCGGAGAAAACTGAAATAACATTTCCACGTCAACAGGTTGAGCATGCTCAGGGAGCAGATGCGGAAATCAGACAGCAGGCCAGTTTAGTTGGACCAAGTGGGACATCTGACAACACAATTCTCGAGAAAACTGAGATGCTGCAAATAGAAAACCAGCAATAACTGCAGAACCCCACCGATTTCACACCATCACTCGCAAGAATCGCTGAGGAGCGGGGCTTTTGCAGGGCACCAGCAGGGGGGGGAACCTGAAGCTGTAACCAAAGAAGAGAGGAAAGAAACATACAATCAACAGAAGTACAGTTCACTGCAAAGGACCAAAAATGAACCTATGATAAACTACTATAGATATAAGAAAACTCACTAAAAGTTATATTCTTACTGTTAAACACTAAACTCAGCATTATAAATGAAAGACTTCATAAGTACTGTGCAACAAAAGTGGTTGTGACATTCATTATTTCACTCAAATATATGGCATGTGGAAAATGCAGGCATAAGTAACCAAATGATCCAAGATGGAGAACGTGAATCAACAACTGGCTGATGGCCAACGCTAACTCAAAAGGGCCCTGGAGAGATATATGACCATTGCTGAGACAGAGAGCAGTGTCTCCCAGGATACCCTAAAGACCCAAGCAGAACAATTGAGCAAAGTTTTGGAAAGCAGAAAGAAGAATTTATGGACGGAATGCTGAACAATACAAACATTCAACCCCAGTCACAGATCTGGGTTTAATCCATTGTTGTTTAGCTCACCACGCCACCGCGGTTTGGGCCTAGCCAAATGCAAATCAGACTTGACCCTGCTCCCAATGGTAACAGTCCAGCCTAAACTGCCAGGCCAGATCCTCACTGGACCAGAAACAAGCAATCTGGGACCAGTTTTTTTGTATCTCCCCTCATCAGCTAGGCTAGCTTGAATCCAGTGGCACCGTGAGCACGAAACCCAAATCTGGGAATACCCTTCCCAATTAGAGCAACAAAAGCAAACAAAAACACAGATGATGGACGGAATGCTGACCAATGCAAACATTCACCCCAGTCACATATCTTTGTTTAATCCATCTTTTTTTGCTCACCACACCACCCCAGTTTGGACCCAGGCATATGCAAATCAGTCTTGACCCTGCTCCCCATGGGAACAGTCCAGGCGAACTGTCAGGCCAGGTCTTTTCTGGACCAGAAACAACCATCTTGGGACCAGTTTTGAGGTATCACCCCTCATCAGCAGGCATAGTTGAATCTAATGGCACAGTGAGCATGGGACCCACATCTGGGCATACCCTTTCCACTTAGGGTGACAAAAGCAAAAAGAACAGATGATGGACGGAATGCTGAACAATGCAGATATTCACACCCCCAGTCATAGATCTAAGTTTAATCCATCGTTTTTGTGCTCACCCCGTTGCCACAGTTTGGACCCAGCCAAATGCAAATCAGTCTTGATCCTGTTCCCATAGTCCCGCCCAAACTGCCAGGCCAGATCCTCACTGTACCGTAAACAAGCAATCTGGGACCAGTTTTTTTGTATCACCCCTCATCAGCTAGGCTAGCTTGAATCCAGTGGCACAGTGAGCACAAAACCCAAATCTGAGAATACCCTTCCCAATTAGGGCAACAAAAGCAAAACAAAACACAGATGATGGACGGAATGCTGAACAATGCAAATCTTCACCCCATTCACAGATCTTGGTTTTATCCATCTTTTTCTGCTCATCACGCCACCCCAGTTTGGACCCAGGCATATGCAAATCAGTCTTGACCCTGCTCCCCATGGGAACAGTCCAGGCGAACTGCCAGGCTAGGTCTTCTCTGGACCAGAAACAACCATCTTGGGACCGTTTTTGAGGTATCACCCCTCATCAGCAGGCTAACTTGAATCCAATGGCCCAGTGAGCATGGGACCCACGTCTGGGCATACCCTTTCTACTTAGGGCACCAAAAGCAAAAAGAACAGATAATGGACGGAATGCTGAACAATGCAGATATTCACACCCCAGTCACAGATCTGGGTTTAATCCATCAATGTTTTGCTCACCCGCTACCCCAGTTTGGACCCAGCCATATGCAAATCAGTCTCGATCCTGTTCCCCATGGGAGCAGTCCAGCCCGAACTGCCAAGCCAGGTCCTCCTTGGCCTGGAAACAAGCATCTTGGGGCATGTTTCGAAGTATCACCCCTCATCAGCCAGGCTAGGTTGAATCCAGTGGTACAGTAAGCACAAGACCCACGTCTGGGCATACCCTTCCCACTTAAGGTGGGAAAAGCAAAAAGTACAGATGATGGACAGAATGCTGAACAATGAAAATATTCACCCTCAGTAACAGATCTGTGTTTCAGCCATTTTTTTTTTGCTCACCGTGCCACCCCAGTTTGGACTCGGCCATATGCAACTCAGTCTTGAGCCTGAGGGTGAATGTTTGCATTGTTCAGCATTCCTTCCATTATCTGTACTTTTTGGTTTTGTTGCCCTATAGTTTCGGAAACTCATTGAGCTTCGGGTATATCCCAAAGTTAATAAGTAATTTCTATAGGTCCTACGGTGTTGTTTTAAAAACTGTAGTCTAGAGAAGATCCCAAAGATTTTTTTACTGAATTTTGAGAGAGCTGCTAGAGCAAAGTATGGGCAGTAAAAAGATGGCCTTTCTATTTAGCCCCTTTATTGACTGGGCAGGCCCAAATGGCCTATCAAACATCAAATGCCAATGGCAACACCCCATATCAGTGGAAATCAAGAAAATGGTCCTCAATAGACTGGGGGTGAATGAAGAAACTCATCGACTTCGGTTTCAAAAACAAAGAGGGGCTCCTGGGGATTCTCCAAAAACTGTGTTTTGAATGAAAGCTGCTGCTGATAGATGGCTGAAACCCCAAAAATCCAGTAATGAAGACATACTGGCCAAAATATGTTTAGAGCAGTATTTAGAGGCTTTACCTGTCCACCATCAGAAGTGGTTATGTCAACATTCAGGTGTAACTTTGGAGCAAGCTCTAGAGGTGGCTACTCCTTTTGCCAGGGCACAACCCTGTTCACACTTGAAATAGAAAAGAATGTCTAGCCCTCCCAAATCTCCGGCTCTAATAGAAATGAGAAGAAAAACTATAAAAACCTTCTAGAACAACAGAAAATGGGATCAATAAAAAAGCAAATCAAATCCCAATAGTGGGCCTCAAAGTTACAACTGTGGTGAGTGCAGACTTATTGCAAGACTCTGTAAAACCAAGACATCCGGAGCTGAACCAATGGAAGTTAACTATGTCCCCGCTCCATTTATTTTAACCAGAAAATGGGGACAAGTTGTTATGTGAGTTTGCAAATAAATTACAAATGGGTGATGGCCCATTTAGATTCCTGATGCAGACAATCCATGATCAAGGATGACTTAGTACTCCCATATCAAATAGTCACAAATAAGCATGTGGGAATTCACTATGTACACGGAGACACTAAAACCTAGCCCAATGCAAAAGTAAAAGTAAAAACTTCGAAAGACCAGAAAACAGTCATTGAGATGGGGGTCCTCCGGAGTCTTCCTAAAGATGTAATTTTAGGGAATGACAATCCTCAATTCCTTAACCTACTACAAGATACTTTTAAATTACAAGAACAGAGAATCTAAACAGAAGCGTGCCAGGTTAAGGGGATAAATTGCAAAAAAGGCATAGAGAGACCTCCCCAGATTCTGCACAGTGCCCTACTTACTCCAGAATGTTGGGTTTTAGACCTTAATTTCATGGTGGTTCAAGTAAACGATTCCTCTCTCCACAATGTATGACAAAGCATCAAACTCAATGAAGGAAAACCACAACTCACATATCCTCACTTCAAAATTAAAAATGGGGTTTTATATTGAATCTCCTCGGTTATTGGTTCCTCAAGAATTCAGGGACCAAATCTTGTTTTATACGCATTCCCAAAACAAAGTGGGACTGAGAAAAACACACAGGCCAAACTATGTCAATTTTATTGGCCTGAATAATGTCTCATATAAAGAAATATTGTGAGGAATGTGAAAAATGTCAGTGGAAAAGGCCTTATCAGCTCCCTAAAGTCCTGTTACAGCCCATGTCAATAAACAGGAAACCATTTGAAAGGGTGGGAATGGATTTAATTGGGCCCTAACGCCGTTCAACAAAAGTGTATAAATATGTGCTAGTATTGGTAGATTATACTACTTGATACTCTTGAGGGCCACCACCACCAAACTATTAGCATAACACTTAATAGAAATCTTTTCCTGTATGAGATTTTTAAGAGAGACCAGGGTACCCCTTTTGAGTCTAAATTAATGAAACAGATATGCAGTCTTCAGGATATTAAGCATATGACAACCTCGGTTTATCATCCGCAGTCTGATGGACTGGTAGAAAGATACAGTGGGTCCCTCAAGTTAACACTAAAGAAAATACTATCAGGAGACGGGAAAAACCGGGATCGATTATTACCTTTAGCCCTATTTGTACTTAAGGAACAGAAACAAAGTAGCCCGGGATATTCCCCCTTTGGACTTCTTTTTGGGGGAAAATCCCACACCTTACTTGAAATTATGAAATAAGTTTGAGAAAAGGATGTGGAAAAAGAAGCAGAAAATTTGATAGATTATAACACTCAGCTACAGTCCAGAATTGGCAAATTAAGAGAAATAGCACATATCAACCTGCAAAAAAGTCAAAGGCGTAAACAATATTTTTATGACAAAGGAAAAAAATGGCGAGAATAGTGTGTTGGCGATTGGGTACTAGTTCTGCTACCCATGTCCAAGAATGAAATGGAAGCAGAGTGGCAAGGTGCCTTTAAAAACATAGAAAAATCTGGAGAGTTACCTATAAACTCCAAGTTGCTAGAAACAGAGAAAGCATATCTCATGTTAACCTCTTAAAAATGGTTTCAGGATTTGCGAATCCAAAGGTCTGACTGCATGTGGAATCTATAGCAAGAAACAGGTTCACCAAAAAGAAAGAATTCCAAGATATCCGCTCAGACACTATCACAGAACTGCACTAGGTGTTTTCCCCTTCACAGAGGAATCAGATGTGAAGCACACGCTATCCATGAAGTGGCGCCCTTCACTGAGGAAATTCATCTGAACACACCTGAGTTTTCTGTGTCCATTGTGAGAAGTTGGTTAGGGTAGAACCATTGAATATATTGCATCGATTTTTCAGGTTTGTTTTTTGTTCCACTTACTGAAAAGACTAACATTTTTTGGGCACAGTATTTTAATTCCCAATTCAACTGTCTCCGCTCTGAGTCCGCACATTTTGTAAAAGAGGTGTCTAAGCCCAAGTAACGCTAGGCGAGAGTTCATACCAACAGTAGTGAGCTCGGAAGGAATGCAAAGCAATTACCCCAAAATAACCAGTGTTCCCAATACTGAGTCAGTGCGGCAGAAGAGCTTAGCGTCTCATTAATGCTTCCCGAGTCAATTAAAGAGGGTTAGAGAGCCACCTTCATAAAGAAATAATTACACAAGACGGTCAGTGAGAATTCTGACAAGATAAGGTTTGAACTTACCTGATATCCGTTTCTCAGCGTCAGATGAACTCTTCCATCAGAGAGTCTCCATGTGTCACACAAGTATTTCTAAAAGGGAATAAAAGAGAGAATGTTTAAAACATTGCAAAATAAACTGTGAACAAGGTCTACTAGTATGTGAATGGAAGATTTGCATTATACAGTGATAATAAGAATATTTTAAGTACCAAAGGAACAGTATAATATTGTGAAATACACAATAGAAGAGGAGCTAATGCCATAGTCATTCTTGGTATGTAGGATGTTATAGTCCATGTTAAAAATTACTAATAACATATTTTAGATGACAGAAGATAAGCAATGTAAAGTTAATAGGTTGTTTATGTTGTTAGTTTCTTGTATGCTCTCAACAATTGAACATAACAAATTTAATATAAATGGATAGAGAAGACAATTGAACTAAATGAAAGCAAGAACCAGAAGACATACCAGGCAGTCTCTTCTTTGTTTCCCCATCCCCTTTCCCCCCTTGGGGAGTTCCTGTATGCCAGTGATTTTTTCTGGATTCGCAAAGAATTCTGAGAAGAGCATTGGGACCATTCTTCATTCTGTTCCCATTCAAGCAAAGGTAAGATAAATACATGACAAATGGATAGGACCCCTTCCTAAAGAAGTTCACATATCCCTTCCAAAAGTACCCACACAGAGTACCTTAAAAAATACTTCTATAAACAAGTCCCTTACTGACGATCAGGAGAAAGAACTCCTACAAATCTTAGAACCAATGCTCAGATCTTTTCAGACATACCAGGAAGAACTAAACTTTCTGTACACTCTATTCCTACTGAGGAAATGCTAGTGGTGAAACAAGGACTGTACAGAATTCCTGCTGCCTGAAAGCATGCACTCCAGGCTGATATAGAGCAAATAGTAAAAATGGGGGTAATTGAACCATCCAATAGTGTTAGTCCCTAAACCAGATGGAAATCTTCACTTCTGCATTGACTTTAGGGATGTTAATAATATCTCTAAATTTGACTGCTATCCATTACCTCGAGTTGATGAGCTAACTGACAAACTGGGGGAAGCCAAATACATCACTACCATTGAACTTACTAAAGGATACTAGCAAATATTTTTAAAACCTGAAGATAAAGTGTAATCTACTTTTGTTACTCCGTATGGATTATATCAGTTAACCATCCTCCCTTTTGGATTGCACAGGCCCCTGCAGCTTTTCAGAGGTTTATGAACTCCTTATTAAAACACCACCAAAGCTATACCTCTGCCAATTCGAATGATATAGTAATTTTCTGTAAAACCTGGGAAGATCATCTTACCACCTCCAGGCTATAACTGAATTACAAAAAAACAGGTTACATGTAAATACTAAGAAATCCTGATTTGCATATGGCAAGGTGAAAAATCTAGGGTATGTCCCGGAGAAGGGGCAATTGAACCACAAATCGAAAAGGCAAGGCTTTTCAGGGCTCTCTTTCCTATCAATAAAAGAGAAATGAGAGCCATTTTAGGGCTACTTGGTTATTATTGTAGATTTATACCCTAATATTCTAACGTAGCAGACCATTGACCAATCTTAAAAAGAATGCCAATAACCGGGAATTTAGACATTCATCCCTGCAGGCTTTAGATGCATTTCAACAGTTAAAGCAGGCTGCAACTATGAATGCCATTTTACAATCTCCTACCTTTGATAAATCCTTTATCATCCAAACTGACGCTTCAGAAATATGTATCGGAGAAGTAGTATCACAAGAAACTGAGGAAGGTGATGAAAAGCCTCTATTATTTATTATCCCTAAACTGTTTCTGAGGCAATAAGTATATCCTGTAATGGAGAAGGAGCGTCTTGCTATTAAATGGGCCATTGAAAAACTCTGTTATTGCTTAGGGGTACGGCCTTTTAGCTTGTATTAGGATCATGCTTCTCTAACCTGGATGAATAGGAATAAAGATAATATCCCCAGAATCTTCCGATGGTTTCTTCTCTTCAACCCTTCCAATTTGACAGCAGATATCAACAAGCATTTACAATTAATGGGTCTCGCATTTACTTGAGTTAAAGCTATTAGTGTTGTAAACTCCTAAACTGACTTTTCTTGTCACATAAACTGAAAAGTAAAACAGTTTCACATAAGCGATTCGACGGCCACCATGAGCGCAAAGCAAACGCACAAAAGGGAACACAAGTCCGCTCGCAGTGAAACTTATCCGCAAAAGTACAATTATCCATTTAACTGGCAAAAGTGCAAATATCCATGTAACAGGGTCGATGTCATGCAAAGCGCTCAACTTCTGCCCAGCGAGATCGCGCTCCCTATGAACTAAAGAGGAAAAATAGTTCTGAAAACATACAGAAAACATGGAGCCTCGTATGTTTTCAGTGGTTGGCCGATGTGCTCAAGGAGGGCTAAACACCAGAAAAGGCATGACGTATGCACGCCTTTCACTAATGAAATCAAGCTAATTTTAAAAAGCAGGCCCGTGAACCAGCCAAATGGATGGGCTTGACATGGGTGTGGTTAAAATCCCGCAGAGAGATTACACCAGGGACGCAGCGCTTTGCGCTCAACCCTAAAAAGGGAAAGAGCAAGGTAACATCAACTTCCTTTCTCTGTATTCTCTTTTTCCCAGTCCCCTAGCGGGGGGATGAGTCAGCAGGATGCTGTTATAAAAGAGGAGGTGGAGGGGAAAGATTTACTAGAAATCTGATGCTTGTCCCCCCACTTGGCTGAACCTGAAATAGAAATAACCCAGAGTTTTACTTTTCCAGGAAAACGAAGAGGAGAATGACATAGAAAGAGAAGAAGGACATGAAAGACTACACAAGGGGACGGAAAGAACTGACGACAAAGAAACAGGAAGTGAAGAAGGCGGAGCACGAACAGAGGAAAAAAGTTAAGGGGTACCATTGAGTGGGTCAGAGAAACCCCAAAGAATGTTCTGGACTCAGCACTTTACCCCTCAACAGATTGAGCAAGCCCGTGCAGCAGATGCGGAACTCTGACAGCAGGCCAGTCTAGTCGGACCACGCAGGTCATCCGACGATGCAATTCTGGAGGACTGAGACGTGGCGAATCGAAGTCTGGCAATACCTGCAGAACCCTGCTGTTTTCATGCCAGCATCCACCACACTCCCAGAGCAGCGTGGCTTTCGCAAGGTACTGGCGTGAAGAACCTGAAGCTCTAACTAAAAAAGAGCGAGAAGAAACATACAATCAACAGAAGTACAATTTACTCCAAGGGACAGAACGTGAACCTATGATAAACTACTGTAGATAAGAGAACTCACTAAAAGTTATATTCCTACAGTTAAATGCTAAACTTAACATTATAAATAAACAGCTTCATAAGACCTGTGCGACAAAAGTGGTTGGCATACATGAATTGCCCTATGTGGAAGGGCATGACTACCTTTGGAAAGAAAGCGGTGTATGACTGCTGGATGAACAGGGGCTGGAATTCCCTCACTTGCAGAGCAGAGGTGATTGCAATGATGAACACTGTTTTTATGCCACACAGGCATAAAGAGCTGCTGTGCATCAGTTCAAAAACAGTGCACATCAAAAACTAAATAAAGGTCCCACTGCAGTACAACAAAAGGTGTTGGCGGGAACAAGTGAATCGGCCCCCTTTAAAAATGCATCACAACATATGATTGTAAAAGCAATAGCTGATTGGGCAAATGTAAAAAAGGCAGAAAGGGCTGAAAGATAACCCTTAAATATTGCCACAGAAAGGCCTTGCTGGGCTAGAGAGACAAAATAATAAGAAACCAGATGGTACACCTAGAGCTCAGAGATTCCAAACGCAATTGCCACCGACTCGAGAAACAATGGCACATAAGCAAGACCCCTGCTGACAGAGCAGCTCACAAGGCCACCCTCAACAACAACCATTGCCGCATCAGGGCAGCCAAGAAAGCAGAAATCACCACCCGCATTAACACCGTGGCTAACCACACAAAAGAACTCTTCAGAATCGTCAGGAAATTCTCCATTCCAACAGCCACAGAAATCAATATCCACCTATACCAGGAGCTCTTTGACACACTGAGATTGCAACCATCTGCAACAACAAGATTGCAACCACCTGCAACAACTTTAATCCCCAATCCACAACTCCCAGCCTTGCCAACCTCCCTCAAGCAGTGAAAACCAGTCACAGGCTAGCCACCTGGTCCCAAATCCCCACACACACCACCTCAGCAATCATGTCATCCATCCACTCAGGGGCAGTCACTGACCCCTGCCCTCATCATTTCTTCAACCTCAGAACCAATATCATCTGCATGAAGCTCTCCAGCATCCTCAACACCTCCATCTCCAAGGCTATCTTCCCGGATGGATGGAAACACGCAGAAGTCAGACCTCCTAAAGAAACCCTCTGCGACCTCAAAAATTACACACCGATCTCTCTGCTTCCCTACCCGGCCACAGTGCTTGAGAAGACCATCAACCTGCAACTCACCGAATACCTTGAACAAAACTCCCTTCTCGACACCTCACAATCAGGATTCCGAGCCAACCACAGCACGTAGACCCCACTGACCGCAGCCACAGATTACTTGAGGACCCTCCTCGACAGAGGAAAAATGGCTGCTCTAATCCTCGTAGACCTCTCTGCGGCGGTCAACATAGTCTCCCACCACACTCTCCTCAACAGACTCCACAGTGTAGGCATCCAACAGAATGCCCTCAAGTGGATCGCCTCATTCCTCTCAGGACGCACTCAGAGCATCCACCTTCCTCCGTTCATTTCCTCACCCAAGACCATCACCTGCAGCATACCATAAGGATCCTCACTAAGCCCAACCCTCTTCAACATCTACATTACCCCATCACAGACATCTTCCGATCCCACAGACTCAGCATAGTCTCCTGCGCTGATGACACCCAACTGAACCTCTCACTCACAGAGGAACTCCTCAAGGCCAAAACCAACTTCCGCAAATGCCATGACCAACGTAGCAACATGAATGAAAGACAGCTGCCTCAAACTAAACACTGACAAGACTTCGGGAGGAACACCTCCATATGGGACCATAGCTGGTGGCCAGCAGAACTTGGACCAACCCCCACCCAAACAGACCACACAAGAAACCTTGGCATTGTCCTCGACTGCCAACTGTACATGAACCGTTAAGTAAACTCAGGCGGTCATTCTAACATCGGCGGTTAAAGCCTCTTACCGCTGTCAGAAGACCGCCACCATACCGCCACGGTCGCGGTAAACCGCCACGGTCATTCTGACCCACAACAGGCAAACCGCCAAAATACAGACATCCACAAAAGTCCACCACACCAAAGGTCAGCGAGAAACTGGCAATGACCAAACCTTCACCGTCACGCCAACAGAAATACGGCCACACTATCACGACACACGAATCCACGCGGCGGTCTTTCAACCGCGGTATTCCATTGGCGGTACACACCGCCGCGCTCAAAATACACACACTCTTACTAAACACAGCCACATTGGACAATTTGAAATACACACACCTGAGACACATACGCACACCACACCCACACACCCAATTAAATATAAAACACACACCCACATCACCCACAAACCTCCACTCCTTGAGAATCGGTACCACGCACTGAGAAATAGATATCCGAGCACCCAGACGCGCATATTACATTCACCCAGCAATATTACCACGCACTTCACACAACACACCAATACACATCACCACACTTAGCACCACACAATCCACCCCACACATCACCCACACCAACCCATGGCACCGCAAAGACACCCCAGGTTTTCTGAGGATGAACTCAGGGTCATGGTGGAGGAAATCGTACGGGTAGAGCCACAGCTCTTCGGAACACAGGTGCAGCACACCTCCATTGCCAGGAAGATGGAGCTATGGAGCAGAATAGTCGACAGGGTCAACGCTGTGGGACAGCACCCAAGAAATAGGGACGACATCAGGAAACGGTGGAACGACCTACGGGGGAAGGTGCGTTCAATGGTATCTAGGCACAACATCGCGGTTCAGCGGACTGGCGGCGGTCCACCACCTCCTCCCCCAGAATTTACAACATGGGAGGAGCAGGTCTTGGCGATCCTGCATCCTGAGGGCCTCGCAGGAGTACCTGGAGGAATGGACTCTGGTAAGTCTCATCTTCACTACTTCATCCCCCCCACCCCACCAGCATGCCAACTCATACCCCCACCCACACCCTCACCCCCATCACACCTACTCCTTGCAAATGTTTCACCATCACAACCCACCCATCCCAACCCCAAGCCCTGCATGCGACCACAAAGCATGGACACCCATCACCAAAGCATGCCCACTGCACATCCCCATCCCCCCCCAAACCACCGTCACAAAAGCCCCCACACAGGAATGCAAGCACTGGGGTACACGGGCACCCACCCATTGCACGCTATGGCACACACAGATGCAATAACCATCCCGTTATACCCCTGCAGGACCCGAATGCCATGTCACCACGCAGGAGGGTCCACAAATGTCCACTCCACCCCCAGAAGAGCCCCACAGTGATGACAGCACCTCTGTCGACCTGGATCTAGATGACTAGCCCGGCCCATTGGGGACCTCAGGACAGTCGGTTCCCCTCAGACAGCCACAGGCCACAGCAGACCTTCCCCCCTCTGGGAACACCAGCACAGCACCCCCCCAGCGGGCCCATACCTCTGTCCCTAGGACACGTCAATCAGCGGTGTGTCCACCACTACAGGGCACCCAGGTTAACCCACCACCCCAACAACAACAGGGACCTGGGGGCAGTGGTAGTGGGCACACGGTCCAGGGGACAGAGGCCCAGGGAAACAGGGGAACTGGGAGGGCTGCTGTGCGACAGGGGGGGGACAGGCCCAGGGAACCCAATCTCCACGAGGCCCTCTCCTCCATCATGGGAGCCTACCATCATTCCCAAGAGACGATGGTGACGGTACTGGCCAGGTTTCAGGAGATCCAGCTCCTGCAGGAAGAACAGTATTTGGGGTTCAGGGAGGAACTACGAACCATCAGTTCCGCCCTGGGCACCATTGTAGGGGCTCTGAATCTGATAGTCACCACATTGCGGGACACTGTGGCACCACAAAGGGCCCCTGACACTAGCATGGACCAAGAACTGCCTACCTCCTCTGCCGGCGCTAGTGGACAGGAGGCCCCGCCACAGGACCAACAGGCCACCAGCACCCCACCCCCTGCAGAAGGAGAACCACCCCGCAAGCGGACCCTGAGATCCAGGAAGAAGACAGAGTAAGATGCCAAGACCCCCGCCAGGAAACGATACCTCCCTGATTGTCATCCCACTGTCCCACATTGTCACCCTGTCCATCCTTAAACTGCCCCTGCTCCACTTTCCACAGGCATTTGGACAATGCACCTGTGATACAAATAGTCTGGACTCTGCCATGGACAATCCTCCACCATCACCCCTCACCGATTTGCAACCACCCACCAATATAGAGCACTGTAATAAACACAGTTATTGCACAAAACAATCAGGAGTCTGGCTGTGATTTTGAACAAATGTATTAGACATTAACGTGCCAAAATGCTTATTTACATTGTGATGCCAACATACCAATGTCACACAGCTGTAGTTCATGGGGAAACAAAGCAGATGTCACGCAGTGGGGCCCACATCTCTGAAATCGGAAGGGAAAGTCACAACTCAGTTACCATACACTGGGGGAAAAGGACAGACAGTAGAGAGGTAGTAGTGTTTAAGTATATGTAATATGCCGGTGTGTATTCTTACCTGTGTGTCATTGGAAATACTGCTGTATTACTGTGTTCCTGTTGTCTATGTCGTCTTCTTCGGCTTCCTCCTCTTCACTCTCCACAGGCTCCACAGCTGCTACAACACCACCATCTGGACCATCCTCCTGCAGAAAAGGCACCTGTCGTCGCAAAGCCAGGTTGTGAAGCATACAGCAGGCCACGATGATCTGACACACCTTCTTTGGTGAGTAGAATAGGGATCCACCTGTCATATGGAGGCACCTGAACCTGGCCTTCAGGAGCCCGACGGTCCGCTCGATCACCCTCCTAGAACTCCCATGGGCCTCATTATAGCGTTCCTCTGCCCTTGTCCTGGGATTCCTCACTGGGGTCAGTAGCCATGACAGGTTGGGGTAACCAGAGTCACCAATTAGCCACACACGTTGCCTCTGGAGTTGACCCATCACGTAAGGGATGCTGCTATTCCGCATGATGTACGCGTCATGCACTGAGCCAGGGAACTTGGCATTAACATGGGAGATGTACTGGTCTGCCAAACATACTATCTGCACATTCATCGAATAATAACTCTTCCTGTTTCTGTACACCTGTTCACTCCTGTGGGGGGGAACCAAAGCCATATGGTTCCCATCAATGGCACCTATGATATTGGGGATATGTCCAAGGGCATAGAAATCACCCTTCACTGTAGGCAAATCCCCCACCTCAGGGAAAACGATGTAGCTGCGCATGTGTTTCAGCAGGGCAGACAACACTCTGGACAACACCTTGGAAAACATAGGCTGGGACATCCCTGATGCTATGGCCACTGTTGTTTGAAATGACCCACTTGCAAGGAAATGGAGCACTGACAGCACCTGCACTAGAGGGGGGATCCCTGTGGGTTGGCGGATTGGTGACATCAGGTCTGGCTCCAGCTGGGCACACAGTTCATGAATAGTGGCATGGTCAAGCCTGTATGTCAGTATGACATGTCTTTCCTCCATTGTCGACAGGTCCACCAGCGGTCTGTACACAGGAAGATTCCGCTATCTCCTCGCATGTCCCAGCGGACGGTGCCTATGAAGGACAACAGCGAGCACAGAGTCAATCAACCCACAGGTGCGTAACCACAGCTTGCACATAACACGATTCTCACTCCAATGAATGCTTTGTATGAGTGTTGATGCAAGGCCTAGGTATGTGTGACGCAGTAAAAAGTAAGCCATGTGGGCGCCTGAAATGGCAGCTGCCTGACCTGTGAAGTGCGACAATGGGATGTGAGGTAAATGCGCTGGCGTGGCACACCGTGGCGGTAGGCGGTCGAAGACCGCGGCGCAAAGCAGCATTGGTTAACATTGAACCCAATGGGTCTCATGAGCCAATGACGATGTGCGCCGGCGGTCGCGGTACGCACCGCCGCGGGCGTGACCGCCATTTTCTATCTGCTTAATCACTCGATACCTGATCTTCGACAGGAGAGGACCTACACTGCAAGTGCTGCTGTGACCTCGGTCTGGAAGAGACAATGGCTCATGCGACTGTGGAAAGGGCCCCTGCCTTCACAGCTCAGGAGTTGGAGAAACTTGTGGATGGGGTCCTCCCCCAGTACGCGCTACTCTACGGTCCTCCAGACCAACAGGTTAGTACTGAGGGAGCATGTTTTATGGGCAATGCCTGTGTTGAGTGGGGTGGATGAAAGATGGTGGGAAGGGGAGCGATTGAGGCATGCATCAAACGACGGTGAGAGCATGTGCCACATGGCAAGGGTGGGGATGGGGGGCCACTCACATTGAATATGCAGAAGGTGATGACTATTTGTCTCCCCGTGTACATTTCACATAGGTCAGCGCCCACCAGAAGTTCGATATTTGGCGTGCCATCGCCAAGGACGTCCGGACCCTGGGGGTCCACCGCAGACGGGGCACCCACTGCCGGAAGAGATGGGAGGACATCCGCCGCTGGAGCAAGAAGACGGCGGAGGCTCAGCTGGGGATGGCCTCCCAACGTGGAAGGGGTGCCAGTCGGACTTTGACCCCCCTGATGTCCCGGATCCTGGCGGTGGCCTACCCAGATTTGGATGGGCGCGTGAGGACATCACAGCAGACACAAGGGGGTGAGTACACTCTCATTCTGTTGACTTTGCGCGCAGTGGAGGTGTCTGGGTGGGGTAGGAGGGCTGTGGGTATCCCTAGGCAAGGGCGATTTCTGTAGGCTAGGCCCCTCTGTAAGGCATGGCCCTGTGCCCCCGCCCCCCACCTCTGTAGGGTGCCTAGTACAGCTATTCATGGCCCTGTGTCATCTATGTGTGCAGATGTCGTCCATAGGCTTGTAGGCCATGTCCCACGGATTGAATAGTCGACCCCAAGTGCGCGGCGTAGTGCAGGGGGCTTCTGTGTCTGTCCTGTCCGCCAACGGTGTCGCCAATGCATGCACTCAACATGTCTTTATTTTCTCCCCCCCCCCCTTTTTTGTGGTCTTCCTGTTCATGTTTGCATTAGCATCATCAGGCGGAGGAGAAGTGGCATCGGAGCATGAGGGAGCTGCATCCCACATGGCCATGGAGGGCCATGGAACGGACTCCGAATTCACCAGTGGGACAGAGGGCGAGGGGAGCTCCACAGCGGGGACTCGGGCAGACATCAGTGACACCAACTCGTCCTCTGAAGGGAGCTCCCTTGTGGTGGTGGCAACATCTGTGCCCCCTGCAACGACAGGTACAGCCGCCACACACCGCACCAGCGCCGCCCTCCCAGCAGCCCCTCAGCGTTTGGCCCGTGCCCGCTCATTCAGGAAGGTGGGCATCTACTTCGCCCCAGGCACCTCAGGCCCTGCCCCAGTCACCCCTGCTGCCCTCAGTGAGGAGGTCATTGACCTCCTGAGGACGCTCACTGTTGGGCAGTCTACCATTTTGAATGCCATCCAGGGTGTAGAAAGGGAGGTGCACCAGAGTAATGCATACCTGGAGGGCATTCATTCTGGTCAGGCTGCCCTTCAGCGATCGTTCCAGACTCTGGCCTCAGCACTGATGGCAGCCATTGTCCCTGTCTCTAGCCTCCCCCCTCCAACTTCCTCCACCCATACCCTATCACCTGTACCTCTGCCTATCCCAGACACACCATCAGACCAGCCTGCACACACCTCAACACCCAAGGGAAGCTCAGGCAAACATAAGCACCACACATCACATAGGCATTCACCCAAGCAACATCCACATACAGACATACCAACACCCACTGCCTCCACTGTGTCCCCTTCCTCCTCGTCTCCCTCCTCCCTCCCTGTCACATCTCCACTCACACCTGCATGCACAACATCTTCAGCCACTACGTCCCTCAGCAGTACACACACCAAAACACCCCGCACACGTGCAGTCACCACCCCCACTGCCATTTACACGTCCCCTGTGTCCTCTCCCAGTGTGTCTGTGACCCCCTCTTCCAAGATACACAAACGCAGGCAGCCATCCACCCAACAGCCATCCACCTCACGACAGCCTCCAGCCCAAGCACCTGCACCCAAAGACACCAAACTTACAACTCCTACAACCACAACCTCTTCCTCCACTCCCATACCCACTACACCTACCCGTCCCACTGCTCCTAAAAAGTTTTTCCTGTCCAAACTCAACCTCTTTCCCCCAACTCCCCCACCCCGTCCATGTCATAGGACTACAGTCAGCACCTCAGCCACGACAAAACCGGCCCCTGTCATCACAGTATGCCATGGACTGTGGAGTGCCCCACCCTCCAGGGCAGCCAGTTCGGTACGAAGCCAAGGCACGGGCAGCCCACCCCCGGAGAAACATCCAAAGATAGGCAGCGGCCGGCGCGAGAGGGGGAAAACACCAGGGACTAAAACCCCTACCATGGCTCCGGCAGGAAGTGTGGAGACAGCTGGCACACCGCCCAAGGTGGGGAAGGGCCACAGGCGATCAGGGAAGGCTGGGAAGGGCAGCACGCCCGACAACACCGCCATCAGCCCAGCTGGCCAGGAGGGCCCTGCCAGCCCCATCCCAGGTGGGCAGGAGGCCACCAACAGGCCCGGCACAGCTGCCCAGGAGGGCCCCGCCAGCCGTAGGACAGCTGCCCAGGAGGGCCCCGCCAGCCGTAGGACAGATGGGCAGGAGGGCCCGGCCAGCCACAGGACAGGTGGCAAATGACCTCCACGTCATGGCCGGATCCGCTGAACTGGGCCCTTCATCTCAAGCACCGCTGAACTGGGCCCTTCATCTCAAGCACTGCTGAACTGGGCCCTTCATCTCAAGCACCGCTGAACTGGGCACCGCCGTCTCAAGCACCACTGAACTGGGCACCACCGTCTCAAGCACCGCTGAACTGGGCCCTTCATCTCAAGCACCGCTGAACTGGGCCCTTCATCTCAAGCACCGCTGAACTGGGCCCTTCATCTCAAGCACTGCTGAACTGGGCCCTTCATCTCAAGCACTGCTGAACTGGGCACCGCCGTCTCAAGCACCGCTGCACTGGGCCCTTCATCTCAAGCACCGCTGAACTGGGCACCGCCGTCTCAAGCACCGCTGAACTGGGCCCTTTCATCTCAAGCACCGCAGAACTGGGCACCGCCGTCTCAAGCACCGCTGCACTGGGCCCTTCATCTCAAGCACCGCTGAACTGGGCCCTTCATCTCAAGCACCGCTGAACTGGGCCCTTCATCTCAAGCACCGCTGAACTGGGCCCTTCATCTCAAGCACCGCTGAACTGGGCACCGCCGTCTCAAGCACCGCTGAACTGGGCACCGCCGTCTCAAGCACCGCTGCACTGGGCACCGCCGTCTCAAGTTCCGCTGCACTGGGTCTTTGATCTCAAGCACCGCTGAACTGGGCACCGCCGTCTCAAGCACCGCTGCACTGGGCACTTCATCTCAAGTACCGCTGGCCCATGAGCGGCAGGGGCTGGCCCGCATCTGTGTCGGGCAGGGCTGCACAAAGCACTCTGGGCACCAGGCCCCCTCCAGAACCAGTGGAGACTGTTATCCACTTGTGAGATTGTGGCTTTGCACTCCCCAGGATGTAACAGTGGGCAGCCCACCCACTGTCTGGACTTGTGAGACTGTGGCTTTGCACTCCCCAGGATGTAACAGTGGGCAGCCCACCCACTGTCTGGACTTGTGAGACTGAGGCTTTGCACTCCCCAGGATTGAACAGTGGGCATGGAGGCCCCTCGTGGATCTGGCGTTGTGCACTCATCTGGCTGAGGTGCCCCCCCTTCCCTTCCCCCTGAGGTGCCTGTAGTTTTGCTATCTGATGCCCCTGCAGTGTTCTGTCCGTTGGAGTCAGGTATCCTATGTGGACTTTGCCCATGTGATTTGGGCCCAGTGGTCCACGAACAATGCCTGCTACAATGCTTGGACTTGTACATTTATGTATATAAGAGTTTTTGATGTGTATATATTTTTTTTTTTCAGTAATAGAATATATTCAAATGTTTAGAATCATTTCCTTTTGTCTTTGCATTCTTCCAGGGGGTTTAGGGGGGTGTCACTCTGATGTGTTGCTATGCATTGATGTGTGTGTTGTAGTGGGTGAAGGTGGGTGTGTCGCGTATGTGTGTACCCGTGATAATTTTCCCTCCCCCCTCACCTGTGTCGTAGGTGCAGTACTCACCGTTGTCTTCTGCGCCGGCATTCGAGCTCCTGGTAGAGGAGCAGGTACACTATCGCTGGGACTATGTGGAGTTCGGGTTCCATGCTGTCCTGATTCCTCGTGGGCTGTATGGAGGTGAGCGTTTTCCCTTCGAAATGGCTGTTTCCGCCGTGTTTTTATCGGCGGGGCTACCGCCCCGGAAAAGGTGGCGGATTGGTAGGTTGTGATACAGTGGGCGGTACATTGTCTCCCGCCTGTCTGTTGGCGGTGACCGCCGCACTGTTTGTTTGTACCGCCGTGGCGGGCGGTGTGTTGATATGGCGGTCGCTGTTGGCGGTTTCCGCCAGGGTCGGAATTCCATTTTTTTTCCCGCCAGCCTGTTTGCGGTTTGGCCGCCGCTTTAACACCGACCGCCAGGGTTGGAATGACCACCTCAGTCACCTGCTCCTGCTCCAGCACCCTCAGGATGCTACGCCGAATCTTCAGATGGATTCCCACCGACACTTGAAAAATCATCACCCATGTATTGATCACCAACCGCCTCAATTAGGGCAATGTTCTGTACGCCGGAATCTCCACAGCAGCTACTCAGAAGACTCCAGACCCTTCAGAACGCCGCAGCCAGACTCATTCTCAAACTCCTTAAATGCTCCAGCATTACCCTGCACCTCAGGGACCTCCACTGGCTTCTGATCGAGAAGAGATGCTAGTTCAAGATCCTCACCCTATCCTACAGGGCACTACACAACCAAGGACCATCCTACATCAACCACTGTCTCAACTTCCACGTACCCGCAAGACAACTGAGCTCACCCACTCTCAACCTTGCACACTCCCCCACATCCACCACACCGAATGGGAAGCTGCTCCTTCTCCTACATTGTGGCTAAATCCTGGAACAACCTGCCCCCCCCACCTCAGGACAGCTCCCTCCCTGGCGTACTTCAAAAGAAAACTCAAGACCTGGTTCCTAGATGGTTAGACAGCTCCCTCAGTGCCCAGATACTCCTAGGGGTGATAGTGCTGCGCCATACAAATGAGTGGTTGATTGATTGATAACATTTCAAAAACTTTGCCTGTAAAGGCTGAATGTCATGGGAGAAACATCAATCAACAAACCTCTCCCAGCATCCCTCATATATGCAGTTTTAGTGGGGGACTTCTGGCTGCAATGATAATACCAGCTACATCAGGAGGAAGTTTGAAAGCTGTTAACTGCCCCCATTCAGTGGCCACACATGGAGGGGTAGGTTGTGCTGGCTGGGTGCAGGACTCTGCTGCTGCAGCAGAAGGTTCTCCCTAAGAGGCATCAGAATTGGAGAACATATGCTCATGGCCATAAGTTCCTGATACCACATTTCCCTCAGCCAGTCCAGTCAGGATGACTTTGGCCTGGTCTCTAGTGATATTTTTCAATAGTCTGGGCAGGAATGGTAGGAGTGGAAAAACCCAAGCCCCAATCCAGATGAGAGGCATCTCAGAGAGAAAACCTCTTGCTTTCCAACGCACAAATACTTGGACACTGTGTGTTATTTGCAGAGGCGAATGGGTCGAGCCAGCGTTCTCCCCTTTAGTTGCAAGATGTCTTGTGCTACCTTCAAGTGTAACTGCCATTCGTGATCGCTAGGCAATGTTGACTGAGTTCATCTGCCCTTGTGTTTGAAGATCCTGACAGGTGCTGGGCAATCAGGGAGTTGCCCCGATCTCTCAGCTACTTACAGAGAAGTAGAGTCTCCTAGCACAGGACCCACAGCCCCACACAATCCTGTTTATTGCAGTACCACACGGCAATCGTGTTGTCTTTGAGAATCTGTACCCTCCCCCCAACTTGATGGTCAGAAGGGATGCCTTCTGTGCCAAGTGAATTGCCCATAACTCCAACAAGTTGATGTGGAGACCTGTCTCTGCCGGAGACCAGAGTCCTCTGATCTCCACCTCTCCCAGATGATCTCGGCAACCTAGTAACAATGCATCTGTTACAATTGTTTGTTCTGGGTGAAGTAGGGAGAGCAGTCTGCCACCACCCCACTTGCAGGCAAACTGCCACCACTGCAGATATTTTGTAGTTTCCTCCAACACCAAGAATGAGTGTGAAAGGTTCCCTTAGTGCAGAGTCCACTGAGATTACAGCTCAAACTGCAGAGTACGCCTGTGCCACCTGGCATGATGCACAAGCGGGATGCAGGAGGTCAAGCGGTAAGCCACTCTCAGGTCAAAGTTTGAAACATCAGGATCAATGCCCGAGAGTCCTGGAGTCATTGAGGTGCAGGAAGGGCTCAGAAGTGCAATGTGTCCAGGATGGTTCAGATGAAGGGGAGTCACTGTGAAGGAGTTAGTGTGAAATCGGCACACTGATGGACAACTGCCATGTCACTGAAGTGACAGGTGCACTCGAAGGAGGAGGACATATCTGCTCTGTTGGCTAAGTCCAAACTCTCCTCCGATCTTGTGGACCCCATATCAGGCAAAAAAACAAAACTACGCCCTATCCTCCCTCTGAACTAAGATTATAAACAGTTCCCAGATGACTGGTGTGATGCCAGGCATCTCAAACCCGGTCCAGCCACGCCACTGCTAAATAAAACAGGAGCAGACCTGAACGACCTCAACAACTTGAGACTTGTCTCCAACCTCCTCTTCCTAGCCAAAACCCTAGAAAGATGTGTTCTTTCACAACTAAACCAACACATCAACAACTACAATCTCCTGGACCCTCATCAATCGGGCTTCAGAAAAGACTGCAGCATGGAAACAGCTATTCTGAACATAGTAGATGACCTACACAAATCCCTGGATACAGACAGATGCTACCTGCTCATACTCCTAGATCTATCGGCAGCCTTCAACACAGTCGACCAAAAGCTTCTCTTGGTTTCCCTCCAAAAGAGGATTGGCGCAGAAGGGGTGGTCCTAGTGTCGCGTAGGCTCTCATTATTCTAATGAGACTACTGGATTTTGAGCGCCAGAATCACCCGCGGCGTAGGAGACTAAGGCCCTCATTACAACATTGGCGGTAAAAGCCGCTTACCGCCGTGCAGAAGACCGCCAACTCACCGGTGCGGCCGTGGAATTCCGATACAGCTATTACGACCCACTGCACAGAAACCGCCAAAATCTAGACACCCACACAAGTCCGCCACACCAAAGGTCAGTGATAAACTGGCGATAACAAAACCAACACCATCACGCCAACAGGAATACGCCCACACTATCACGACACACGAAGCTGCGCTCAAAATACACACACATTTACAAAACACAACCACATTGGACAATTCCAAATAAACACACCTAACACACAGACACACACCACTCCCACACACCCAATACAATATAAAACACCCACCCACATTACCCACAAACCCTTACTACCCAAAAATCAGAAGAAGGCCAGAGAGACAGCAAAGCAAAGACAACACCAGCATACAGAGGCACACAACACCATCACACATACACATCCACGCACAAAACACTACACACCCCTAAACATCACCCCACACATCACAAAACACACCACCTCACACAGCACCCACACCACACCATGGCACCGCAAAGACACAGCAGGTTTTCCGAGGAGGAGCTCAGGGTCATGGTGGAGAAAATCATCCGGGTAGAGCCACAGCTATTCAGATTACAGGTGCAGCACACCACCATAGCTAGGAAGATGGAGCTATGGCGCAGAATCGTGGACAGGGTCAACGCAGTGGGACAGCACCCAAGAACACAGGATGACATCAGGAAGAGGTGGAACGACCTACGGGGGAAGGTGCGTTCCGTGGTCTCAAGACACCACATTGCGGTTCAGAGGACTGGCGGCAGACCCCCACCTCCTTCCCCAGAACTAACAACATGGGAGGAGCATCCTGAGAGCCTCTCAGGAGTAGCTGGAGGAATGGACTCTGGTAAGTTAAATCTTTAACTACTTCATCCCCCACCCTACCTACATGCTATCACATACCCCCACCCTCGCCCTCACCCCCATCAATCCAACTCCTCACCTATGTCCCATTAGCACAAACCACACATCCCAACACCAAGCCCTGCATGCAACAACAAAGCATCGACACCCATCAACAATGCATGTCCACTACACATACCCACAGAGACCCCTAAACAATTATCACACAAGCTCCTACACAGGAATGAAAGTACTGGGGTACAGGTTCCCCCACCAATTGCACACCATGGCACACACAGATACTAATACTATGCATTTACACCCCTGCAGGACCTCTACCCAATGTCACCGGACAGGAGGTTCCAGACATGTCCACTCCCCCCACAGAAGAGGCCCACAGTGATGATAGCAGCTCTGTCCAACTGGATCTAGATGACCAGCCCGGCCCATCTGGGACCTCGGGACAGTCGGTTCCCCTCACACTGGCACAGGCCACCACAGAGCCTCCCCCCTCAGAAAACACCACTACAGCACCCACCCAGCGGGCCCATACCTCTGTCGCCAGGACATGTCAAGCAGCAGTGTGTCCACCACTACAGGGAACCCAGGCTAACTCACCACCCCAAGAACAGCAGGGGCCTGGGGGCAGTGGTAGTGGGCACACGGTTCAGGGGACAGAGGCCCAGGAACACAGGGGAACTGAGAAGGCTGCTGTGCGACAGGGGGAGGACAGACCCAGGGAACCCACTCTCCACAAGGCCCTTTCCAACATCATGGGAGCCTCCCATCATTCCCAGGAGACGATGGCAAAGGTACTGGCCAAGTTTCAGGAGACCCAGCGGCTGCAGTAGGAACAGTATTTGGGGTTCAGGGAGGAATTAAAGTCCATCAATACCACCCTGGGCACCATTGTAGGGGTGCTGAAGGACCTCGTGAACACCAGGAGGGACACTGTGGCACAATAAGGGGCCACTGACACTAGCCTGGACGATGAACTGCCCTCCACCTCTGCCGGCGCTAGTGGACAGGAGGCACCGCCACAGGACCACGACACCAGCACCCCACCCCCTGAAATGGAGAACCACCCCGCAAACGGTCCCTGAGATCCAGGACAAAGACAGAGAACAATGCCAAGACCCCTGCCAAGAAATGAGACCACCCTGATTGTCATCCTTCTGTCCCACTTTGTCACCCTGTCCATCCTTAAACTGCCCTAGCTCCACTTCCTATGCCCCTTTGGACAATGCACCTGTGAGACAAATAGACTGGACTCTGCCATGGACATTCCTCCATCATCACCCCAGACCATTTTACAAACCCCTCCACTAATTTGCACTTAAATAAACACCCTTGAATCACAAAACAATCAGGAGTCAGTCTGTGCTTTCACAAATGTGTATTAGCTATAACTAAGGAAAATAGCAATGTCCATAGGACTGCCAACATACCTATGTCACACAGCTCTAGTCCATGAGGTTACATAGCAGAGGTCACACAGTGGGACCCACATCTGTGAAATCGAAAGGGAAAGTGACAAATCAGGGTCCATACACTAGGTGAACGTGACAGACAGATGAGAGGTCGAACAATTTTATCAGATGTAGGAGGCAGTGATGTCTTCTTACCTGTGTCTCACTGGAAATATTGATGGATCACGGTGTTTCTGTTGTCTATGTCCTCTTCCTCTGCCTCCTCTTCTTCACTGTCCACAGGCTCCACAGCTGGCACAAGACCTCCATGTGGACCATCCTCCTGCAGAAAAGGCACCTGTCGTCGCAAAGCCAAGTTGTGCATCATACAGCAGGCCACGATGATCTGGCACACCTTCTTTGGTGAGTAGTACAGAGAACCACCTGTCATATGGAGGCACCTGAACCTGGCCTTCAGGAGGCCGAAGGTCCTCTCTATAACCCTCCTAGTTCGCCCATGTGCCTCATTGTAGCGTTCCTCTGTCCTTGTCCTGGGATTCCTCACTGGGATCAGTAGCCATGACAGGTTGGGGTACCCAGAGTCACCTGCAAATGTCGAGGGACAACTGTTAGACATACACTAACCCTTAGGGACAACTCCAGACCCAGACAACTATTCACACTGTATAGGGTCCATGTCCTCACCCAATAGCCACACACGGTGCCTCTGGAGTTGCCCCATCACATAAGGGATGCTGCTATTCCTTAGAATGTAAGCGTCATGCACTGAGCCAGGAAACTTGGCGTTCACATGGGAGATGTACTGGTCGGCCAAACACACCATCTGCACATTCATTGAATGGTAACTCTTCCGGTTTCTGTACACCTGTTCATTCCTGCGGGGGGGACCAAGGCCACATGTGTCTCATCAATGGCACCTATGATGTTGGGGATATGTCCCAGAGCATAGAAGTCACCTTTCACTGTAGGCAAATCCTCCACCTGAGGGAACACGATGTAGCTGCGCATGTGTTTCAGCAGGGCAGACAACACTCTGGACAACACATTTGAGAACATAGGCTGGGACATCCCTGATGCTATGGCCACTGTAGTTTGAAAAGACCTACTTGCCAGGAAATGGAGTACTGACAGGACCTGCACTACAGGGGGGATACCTGTGGGATGGCGGATAGCTGACACCAGGTCTGGCTCCAACTGGGCACACAGTTCCTGGATTGTGGCACGATCAAGTCTGTAGGTCACTATTAGATGTCGCTCTTCCATTGTCGACAGGTCCACCAGCGGTCTGTACACCGGAGGATGCCGCCATCTCCTCACCTGCCCCAGCGGACGTGCTCTATGAATGAGAACAGCCAGCAGAGGGTCAGCCAACACTGAGGTGCGAAAACACAACTTTATTGCACACATTTGTCAATCCGCTATGTGCCTGTCTTAGTGTGTATGCAAGGCCTAGATATGTGTGACGCATTTAAAATTCATGCCATGTGGCCCTCTGAAATGGCGGCTGCCTGACCTGTAATGTGGGACAAGGGGATATGAGGTAACTGCGCTGGCGTTGTACACCGTCGCGGTAGGCAGTCGAAGACTGCAGCGCAATGCTGCATTGGTTAACATTGGACCCTATGGGTCCAAGGAGCCAATGACGATGTACGCCGGCGGTGACGGTACGCACCGCAGCAGACGTGAACGCCATTTTCTGTCTGTACACTCACTTGATACCTGATCTTCGACAGGAGAGGACCTACACTGCAAGTGCTGCTGTGACCTCAGTCTGGAAGCGACAATGGCTCAAGCTTCTGGGGAAAGGGCCCCTGCCTTCACATTGGAAGAGTTGGACAAACTAGTGGATGTTGTCCTCCCCCAGTACACGCTACTCTACGGTCCTCCAGACAAACAGGTGAGTACACTGTGAGCATGATGTATGGGCAATGCCTGTTTGGAGTGGTGTGGATGGGAGATGGGGGGGCATGAGGCTTGCATGAAACGACGGTGAGTGGATGTGCATCAGGGCAAGGGTGGGAACGTGGGCCAATGACTGTGACGGTCCGGACGGTTATAGTTTCACCTCTTCCCCTGTACTATTCCTGTAGGTCAGCGCCCACCAGAAGAAGGATATTTGGCGTGCCATCGCCAAGGAAGTCCGGACCCTTGGGGTCCACCACAGACGGAGCACCCACAGCCGTAAAAGAAGGGAGGACATTCGCTGCTGGAGCAAGAAGACGGCGGAGGCCCAGCTGGGGATGGCCTCCCAATGTGGGAGGGGTGCCCGTCGCACCATGACCCCCCTGATGTTCCGGATCCTGGCGGAGGCGTATCCGGAGTTGGATGGGCGCTTGAGGGCATCACAGCAGCCACAAGGGGGTGAGTACAGTCACATTCATCTGATTCAGCGCGCATGGGAGGTGTCTGGGTGGGGGAGGTGGGCAGTGGGTTCCCCTAGGCCAGGGCTAGTTTTGCAGGCAAGGTCCCTTCGTGAGGCATGCTATGTGGCACCCCACCCCACCAGTGTTAAGAGCCATCTACCCCTAGTCAGGCTCCTGTGACTTCCATGTGTGCAGCAATTGTGCATAGGCCTTGTACCCCATGGCCCTGTGATTAATTAGGGAAAACTAAGTGCATGGCGTAGTGCAGAAGGCTGCTGTGTCTGTAGTGTCCGCCAACGGTAGCGGTAATGCATGCACTGAACATGTCTTTCTACTTTCTTTCCCCCCATTTTTGTGGTCTCCCTGTTCTTGTGTGCATTAGCATCATCACACAGAGGAGCAGTGCCACCGGAGCAGGAGGGAGCTGCATCCCACATGGCCCTGGAGGGCAAGACAACGGACTCCGAATTCACCAGTGGGATGGAGGGCGTGGGCAGCTCCACGGTGGGGACAGGAGCTGAGACCAGCGACACCGACTCCTCCTCTGATGGGAGCTCCCTTGCGGTGGCGGGCCCCTCTGTGCCCACCGCATCTACAGGTACAGCCGCCAACCCCCCTACCAGCACCGCCCTCCCAGCAGCACCTCAGCGTGTGCCCCGGGCCCGCTCACCCAGGAGGGTGGGCATCTCCTTCACCCCAGGCACCTCAGCCCCTGCCCCTGTCAGCCCTGCTGCCATCAGCGAGGAGGCCATTGACCTCCTCATATCCCTCACTGTTGGGCAGTCTACCATTCAGAATGCCATCCAGGGTGTAGAGAGGCAGTTGCAACAGACAAATGCATACCTGGAGGGCATTCATTCTGGTCAGGCAGCCCAACAGAGAGCTTTCCAGACTCTGGCCTCAGCACTGATGCCAGCCATTGTTCCTGTGTCTAGCCTCCCCTCTCCAACTTCCTCCACCCAGACCCAATACCCAGTACCTCAGCCTATCCCAAGCACACCATCAGACCAGCATGCACACACCTCAACACACAAGGGTAGCTCTGGCAAACATAAGCACCACACATCCCACAGGCACTCACACAAGCATCATACCCATGCAGACATATCAACAGCCACTGCCTCCACTGTGTCCCCCTCCTCCACGTCTCCATCCTCCCTCCCTGTCTCGTCTCCACTCACACCTGCATGCACTACATCTTCAGCCACTACGTCCATCACCAGCACGCCCATCACCACACACCGCTCACGTGCACTCACCACACCCACTACCATTCACACATCCCCTGTGTCCTCTCCCAGTGTGTCTGTGAGCCCACCTCCCAAACTACACAAACGCAGTCACACACCCACCCAACAGCCATCCACCTCACGACAGCCTCCAGCCCATGCACCTTCACCCAGAGTCAGAAAACGAACACCTCCGACAACCACTACCTCTTCCTCCACTCCCAAACCCCCTCCATCTACCCATCCCAGTGTGTCTAAAAAACATTTCCTGTCAAACCTTGACCTCTTCCCTACACCTCCCCCACCCCTTCCGTCCCCTAGGGCTCGCCTTTCCAGGTCCCAACCCAGCACCTCAGCCACCACATCATCGGGAACAGTGGTTCCAGCAGTAACCGGCTTCTGGAGTGCGCCAAGCAGCAGGGCAGCCAGTGTGCCAAGGAGCCAGGACAAGGACATTCCCCCACCTCAACAACAAAAGAAGTTGGCCACAGCCCGGAGGGAGAAGGCCAAAACACCTGCCACCAAGGGCTCTCCCAGGACTACAGTTGGGAGTAGCAAGACAGCTGCGCCACCATCCAAGGTGGGGAAGGGCCAGAGAAAGAAAGGGAAGTCGCCGCCAACCTGCACGGAGGACAAGACCGCCACCGGCACCACCACATGCACCGCCACTCAGGACACCGCTGCCAGCAGCACGCTCACTGAGCCACCAACCAGCACCGCCGCTCAGGACACCGCCGCCAGCAGCACGCTCACTAAGCCACCCACCAGCACCGCCGCTCAGGACACCGCCGCCAGCAGCAGGCTCACTGAGCCACCCACCAGCACTGCTGCCCAGGACACCGCCACCAGCAGCACGCTCACTGAGCCACCCACCAGCACTGCCGCTCAGGACACCACCGCCAGCAGCACGCTCACTGAGCCACCCGCCAGCATCGCTGCCCAGGACACCGCCGCCAGCAGCACGCTCACTGAGCCACCCACCAGCACTGCTGCCCAGCGCCCACATCCAGACATGGCTGCCATCCCCAGTGGTCAGTCGTACGAGGCTTGTGGTCAGTTCCAGGGGCCTGGACAGCTTCCATGTTGGCC
The DNA here is from genome assembly GCF_031143425.1 of Pleurodeles waltl. NCBI lineage: Eukaryota > Metazoa > Chordata > Amphibia > Caudata > Salamandridae > Pleurodeles > Pleurodeles waltl. The sequence goes on from NC_090445.1 coordinate 102,797,600, forward strand.
CACCGTCAGTGAAGTATCACATCCACTACCTCAGTCCTTGGCAGGATGAAGCACTCTGGGCACCAAGCCCCCTCCAGAACCAGTGGAGAGATACATCCACTACCTCAGTGTAGGAGGCTGGACTGGCTTGTAGTGAGTACCAAGGGGTACTTGCACCTTGCACCAGGCCCAGTTATCCCTTATTAGTGTATAGGGTGTCTAGCAGCTTAGGCTGATAGATAATGGTAGCTTAGCAGAGCAGCTTAGGCTGAACTAGTAGACGTATGAAGCTACTACAGTACCACTTAGTGTCATATGCACAATATCATAAGAAAACACAATACACAGTTATACTAAAAATAAAGGTACTTTATTTTTATGACAATATGCCAAAGTATCTTAGAGTGTACCCTCAGTGAGAGGATAGGAAATATACACAAGATATATATACACAATAGCAAAAATATGCAGTATAGTCTTAGAAAACAGTGCAAACAATGTATAGTTACAATAGGATGCAATGGGGAAACATAGGGATAGGGGCAACACAAACCATATACTCCAAAAGTGGAATGCGAACCACGAATGGACCCCAAACCTATGTGACCTTGTAGAGGGTCGCTGGGACTATTAGAAAATAGTGAGAATTAGAAAAATAACCCTCCCCAAGACCCTGAAAAGTGAGTGCAAAGTGCACTAAAGTTCCCCTAAGGACAAAGTAGTTGTGTTAGAGGAATAATGCAGGAAAGACACAAACCAGCAATGCAACAACTGTGGATTTCCAATCTAGGGTACATGTGGAACAAGGGGACCAAGTCCAAAAGTCACAAGCAAGTCGGAGATGGGCAGATGCCCAGGAAATGCCAGCTGCGGGTGCAAAGAAGCTTCGACTGGACAGAAGAAGCTGAGGTTTCTGCAGGAACGAAAAGGGCTAGAGACTTTCCCTTTGGTGGACGGATTCCTCTCGCCGTGGAGAGTCGTGCAGAAGTGTTTTCCCGCCGAAAGAACGCCAACAAGCCTTGCTAGCTGCAAATCGTGCGTTTGGCGTTTTTGGACGCTGCTGGGGCCCAGGAGGGACCAGGAGGTCGCAAATTGGACCTGAAGAGAGAGGGGATGTCGAGCAAGACAAAGAGCCCTCACTGAAGCAGGTAGCACCCGGAGAAGTGCCAGAAACAGGCACTATGAGGATGCGTGAAACGGTGCTTGCCGAAGTTGCACAAAGGAGTCCCACGTCACCGGAGACCAACTTAGAAAGTCGTGCAATGTAGGTTAGAGTGCCGTGGACCCAGGCTTGGCTGTGCACAAAGGATTTCCGCCGGAAGTGCACAGGGGCCGGAGTAGCTGCAAAGTCGCGGTTCCCAGCAATGCAGCCCAGCGAGGTGAGGCAAGGACTTACCTCCACCAAACTTGGGCTGAAGAGTCACTGGACTGTGGGGGTCACTTGGACAGAGTTGCTGGATTCGAGGGACCTCGCTCGTCGTGCTGAGAGGAGACCCAAGGGACCGGTAATGCAGCTTTTTGGTGCCTGCGGTTGCAGGGGGAAGATTCCGTCGACCCACGGGAGATTTCTTCGGAGCTTCTGGTGCAGAGAGGAGGCAGGCTACCCCCACAGCATGCACAAGCAGGAAAACAGTTGAGAAGGCGGCAGGATCAGCGTTACAGAGTTGCAGTAGTCGTCTTTGCTACTATGTTGCAGTTTTGCAGGCTTCCAGCGCGGTCAGCAGTCGATTCCTTATCAGAAGGTGAAGAGAGAGATGCAGAGGAACTCGGATGAGCTCTTGCATTCGTTATCTGAAGTTTCCCCAGAGACAGAGACCCTAAATAGCCAGAAAAGAGGGTTTGGCTACTTAGGAGAGAGGATAGGCTACTAACACCTGAAGGAGCCTATCAGAAGGAGTCTCTGACGTCACCTGGTGGCACTGGCCACTCAGAGCAGTCCAGTGTGCCAGCAGCACCTCTGTTTCCAAGATGGCAGAGGTCTGGAGCACACTGGAGGAGCTCTGGACACCTCCCAGGGGAGGTGCAGGTCAGGGGAGTGGTCACTCCCCTTTCCTTTGTCCAGTTTCGCGCCAGAGCAGGGCTAAGGGGTCCCCTGAACCGGTGTAGACTGGCTTATGCAGAATTGGGCACATCTGTGCCCAACAAAGCATTTCCAGAGGCTGGGGGAGGCTACTCCTCCCCTGCCTTCACACCATTTTCCAAAGGGAGAGGGTGTCACACCCTCTCTCAGAGGAAGTTCTTTGTTCTGCCATCCTGGGCCAGGCCTGGCTGGACCCCATGAGGGCAGATGCCTGTCTGAGGGGTTGGCAGCAGCTGCAGTGAAACCCCAGGAAGGGCAGTTTGGCAGTACCAGGGTCTGTGCTACAGACCACTGGGATCATGGAATTGTGCCAACAATGCCAGGATGGCATAGAGGGGGCAATTCCATGATCTTAGACATGTTACATGGCCATATTCGGAGTTACCATTGTGAAGCTACATATAGGTAGTGACCTATATGTAGTGCACGCGTGTAATGGTGTCCCCGCACTCACAAAGTTCAGGGAATTGGCTCTGAACAATGTGGGGGCACCTTGGCTAGTGCCAGGGTGCCCTCACACTAAGTAACTTTGCACCTAACCTTTACCAGGTAAAGGTTAGACATATAGGTGACTTATAAGTTACTTAAGTGCAGTGTAAAATGGCTGTGAAATAACGTGGACGTTATTTCACTCAGGCTGCAGTGGCAGGCCTGTGTAAGAATTGTCAGAGCTCCCTATGGGTGGCAAAAGAAATGCTGCAGCCCATAGGGATCTCCTGGAACCCCAATACCCTGGGTACCTCAGTACCATATACTAGGGAATTATAAGGGTGTTCCAGTAAGCCAATGTAAATTGGTAAAATGGTCACTAGCCTGTTAGTGACAATTTGGAAAGAAATGAGAGAGCATAACCACTGAGGTTCTGGTTAGCAGAGCCTCAGTGAGACAGTTAGGCACTACACAGGGAACACACACATATAGGCCACAAACTTATGAGCACTGGGGTCCTGACTAGCAGGGTCCCAGTGACACATAACAAACATACTGAAAACATAGGGTTTTCACTATGAGCACTGGGCCCTGGCTAGCAGGATCCCAGTGAGACAGTGAAAACACCCTGGCATACACTCACAAAACAGGCCAAAAGTGGGGGTAACAAGGCTAGAAAGAGGCTACTTTCTCACACAACCCCCCCCCAAACGAAGGACAGTAAGGCTAACCTTGGCCAGTTGAGACTTTATTGTCTAAGTGGTGATAAGTAGAGAGTAGCTCTGCAATAGACTGGTTACTCCCTTTATCATCCACTATATGGTTACTTCCCTGTGGGGATGTAAACCACCCTGTTTGAAGTTTTTTAGCTAAGCAACAATGTGAAGATGTATTTTCAGAGTTTCTATCAATATGTTTTAGTTTAGAGCAGTGGGAATTGTCCACTGAACCTATTTGTAGTGATGGAAATGCCAGACAGGGATGCTGTCTCAGAAAAGCCATAGCTGGGCAAAAACTTTGTCCATATGGCTGGAAGAGAGAACAGGGATGCTGTTTCTCTTGAGTTGGAGCAGGGCAGGGATGCTGTCCTATGAGCTCCACACTAGGGCAGGGATGCTGTCCTAAGTGTTGTGAGGCAGTGCAGGGTTTCTGCACTAAAGTTTCTCTGGGAGGGTTGGAGGGATGCTCCATGTTAACTAAAATGGTGCTCTTTTTCTCACCAATGTTAGTTATCCCACAGAGAGGTACTTCTACCTCAGGGAGTCCAGCTTTGCCAGCGGATGATTCCCTTGGAACAGGTGCCACCCCAGGAGAGGTTTCTCCCACCACAGGAATGCTATCCTGAATGGCAGGGTGGTTAGGGGATACTGTGATACAGTTTTTACCTGTTGATGGAGAGGGATCCTGAGTTTTCAGGCCTTCTCTCCTTTGCTTTTTCATTTCAGTAGAAATGAGAGGGAACAATTCCTCAGGGATGCCCAGCATGGCTGCATGGGCATAAAACTCTACATCAGCCCAACCTGAGGCCTCTAGGTCATTACCTAAGAGACAGTCTACAGGTAAGCTAGGTGATACCACCACCTGCTTAGGGCCAGTAACTCCACCCCAACTAAACTGAATTATAGCTAAGGGAAGAAACTTAGTGGAGTTATGGACATCAATAATCTTATACTGTTGTCCAATGATGTGTTGATCAGGGTGCACTAGGTTTTCAGTCACCAAAGTGATACTGGCACCTGTGTCCCTGTAGGCCAAGGCCTCAACACCATTTATTGAAACTGTCTGCCTGTACTTATCCATTGTAAGGGGACAAGCAGCCAGTGTGGCAAGGCCAATGCTAGGTGTGACAGAAACTGTCTTGGGAGTGACTACCCCAGTTTCTACTATGGACCCAAAAGTGAACCCAACTACACCCTTAACTTGACTGTTGCCAGCAGTCCCACCACTAGTACCACTACTGCTAGGGGCACTAGAGCTTGATGTATTAGTGGTGGTAGGCTCAGGGGGTTTACCTGGACAGGACTTATCCCCTGGCCTATGGCCTCTATTTTTACACACAAAGCACCAAGGCTTTTTAACTTGTGTAGGTTGAGAAGAAGAGGAAGAATTTGTTTTATCCCCACCCCCTGAAGAGTGTTTAAGATTTGAAGTGGGATCTTTGGTTTTACCCTTATCCCCATGCTTATCTTGAGATTTTTCACCATCTTTTTTCTTATTGCCATCTTTGTCACCCCCTGTATGAACTTTTCTGTTCACCCTTGTTCTGACCCATTTGTCTGCCTTCTTTCCCAATTCTTGGGGAGAGGTCAGATCAGAGTCTACCAGGTACTGGTGCAACAAATCAGACACACAATTATTAAGTATATGCTCTCTCAGGATTGTGTTATACAGGCTTTCATAATCAGTAACTTTACTGCCATGTAACCACCCCTCCAAGGCCTTCACTGAATGGTCAATGAAATCAACCCAGTCTTGTGAAGACTCCTTTTTGGTCTCTCTGAACTTTATCCTGTATTGTTCAGTGGTTAAGCCATAACCATCCAGGAGTGCATTCTTAAGAACTGTAAAATTACTGGCATCACTTTCTTTCACAGTAAGGAGCCTATCCCTACCTTTTCCACTAAATGATAGCCATAGGATAGCAGCCCACTGCCTTTGAGGGACATCCTGTACAACACAGGCCCTCTCAAGTGCAGCAAACCACTTGTTAATGTCATCCCCCTCCTTATAAGGGGGAACTATCTTGTGCAGATTCCTGGAATCATGCTCTTTTGCAGGATGACTATGGGGAATACTGATGCTGCCACCATGGGTTTCTAAACCCAACTTCTGTCTTTCCTTCTCTAATTCAAAAGACTGTCTATCCAAATCCAGCTGTTGCTTTTTAAGCTTCAGTCTGGTTTGTTCCACCCTCAACTTATTGAGTTCCCTCTCTAACATTCTGTCATCAGGGTTGGTGGGAGGGACATTTCTAGAAACAGAGCTGTGATGGGAATGAACAGAAGGAGACCTGTCCCTTACAGAAGCCACCCTAACAGCTTGGTTAACAGAAACATTACTACCAGCATGGTGAGAATAAATGCTTTTGCTATGATGTGAGACAACACTATTTATATGGTGTGGCTCATCATCATTACCAACTATGCTAGACTGTCTAGTAATGGGCAGGCTAGGAAGTTTCTTTCCTGAATCTTTTCCTGGGGGAGTCCCTGAATCAGATTGGGAACTATTAGGTACTTTTTCAACAGATGGGGCACCTATGGCCTTATCCTGTTCTCTAAGCATGTTAAGTAACAGTTCCAAGGAAGGATTCTTCCCTACACTCAAACCTCTCTCTATACAGAGACTCCTTGCTCTTTTCCAGCTAAGTTTGTCATATGCAAGTTTGGACAGATCAACATTTTGGCCTGTGCCAGACATTTTTTGGAGAGAGTTAAAGTGATAGAAAAAGAGAAAAAAGTTTTCAGAACTTTTTGGAAAGACAGAAAAAAAACTTTTTAAACTTTTAAGAACTTTTTGAAAGTTTAGAAGTACTTTTCAGCACTTAGAAAAGAGTGAAAAGAGGAAATGCAAAACTTTTTGGCTATGTGTATATACACTGACCTTGTTTTGTATATTTTTCTCTTATGAAAAGTACAATGACAAGAGTGGTAAGTAGTCTCAAGCACTTATCCCACCACTGCACAACCAATGTAGGAGGCTGGACTGGCTTGTAGTGAGTACCAAGGGGTACTTGCACCTTGCACCAGGCCCAGTTATCCCTTATTAGTGTATAGGGTGTCTAGCAGCTTAGGCTGATAGATAATGGTAGCTTAGCAGAGCAGCTTAGGCTGAACTAGGAGACGTGTGAAGCTACTACAGTACCACTTAGTGTCATATGCACAATATCATAAGAAAACACAATACACAGTTATACTAAAAATAAAGGTACTTTATTTTTATGACAATATGCCAAAGTATCTTAGAGTGTACCCTCAGTGAGAGGATAGGAAATATACACAAGATATATATACACAATAGCAAAAATATGCAGTATAGTCTTAGAAAACAGTGCAAACAATGTATAGTTACAATAGGATGCAATGGGGAAACATAGGGATAGGGGCAACACAAACCATATACTCCAAAAGTGGAATGCGAACCACGAATGGACCCCAAACCTATGTGACCTTGTAGAGGGTCGCTGGGACTATTAGAAAATAGTGAGAATTAGAAAAATAACCCTCCCCAAGACCCTGAAAAGTGAGTGCAAAGTGCACTAAAGTTCCCCTAAGGACAAAGTAGTCATGTTAGAGGAATAATGCAGGAAAGACACAAACCAGCAATGCAACAACTGTGGATTTCCAATCTAGGGTACCTGTGGAACAAGGGGACCAAGTCCAAAAGTCACAAGCAAGTCGGAGATGGGCAGATGCCCAGGAAATGCCAGCTGCGGGTGCAAAGAAGCTTCGACTGGACAGAAGAAGCTGAGGTTTCTGCAGGAACGAAAAGGGCTAGAGACTTCCCCTTTGGTGGACGGATCCCTCTCGCCGTGGAGAGTTGTGCAGAAGTATTTTCCCGCCGAAAGAACGCCAACAAGCCTTGCTAGCTGCAAATCGTGCGTTTGGCGTTTTTGGACGCTGCTGGGGCCCAGGAGGGACCAGGAGGTCGCAAATTGGACCTGAAGAGAGAGGGGATGTCGAGCAAGACAAAGAGCCCTCACTGAAGCAGGTAGCACCCGGAGAAGTGCCAGAAACAGGCACTACAAGGATGTGTGAAACGGTGCTCGCCGAAGTTGCACAAAGGAGTCCCGCGTCGCCGGAGACCAACTTAGAAAGTCGTGCAATGTAGGTTAGAGTGCCGTGGACCCAGGCTTGGCTGTGCACAAAGGATTTCCGCCGGAAGTGCACAGGGGCCGGAGTAGCTGCAAATGTCGCGGTTCCCAGCAATGCAGCCCAGCGAGGTGAGGCAAGTACTTACCTCCACCAAACTTGGGCTGAAGAGTCACTGGACTGTGGGGGTCACTTGGACAGAGTTGCTGGATTCGAGGGACCTCGCTCGTCGTGCTGAGAGGAGACCCAAGAGACCGGTAATGCAGCTTTTTGGTGCCTGCGGTTGCAGGGGGAAGATTCTGTCGACCCACGGGAGATTTCTTCGGAGCTTCTGGTGCAGAGAGGAGGCAGGCTACCCCCACAGCATGCAGAAGCAGGAAAACAGTTGAGAAGGCGGCAGGATCAGCGTTACAGAGTTGCAGTAGTCGTCTTTGCTACTATGTTGCAGTTTTGCAGGCTTCCAGCGCGGTCAGCAGTCGATTCCTTATCAGAAGGTGAAGAGAGAGATGCAGAGGAACTCGGATGAGCTCTTGCATTCGTTATCTGAAGTTTCCCCAGAGACAGAGACCCTAAATAGCCAGAAAAGAGGGTTTGGCTACTTAGGAGAGAGGATAGGCTACTAACACCTGAAGGAGCCTATCAGAAGGAGTCTCTGACGTCACCTGGTGGCACTGGCCACTCAGAGCAGTCCAGTGTGCCAGCAGCACCTCTGTTTCCAAGATGGCAGAGGTCTGGAGCACACTGGAGGAGCTCTGGACACCTCCCAGGGGAGGTGCAGGTCAGGGGAGTGGTCACTCCCCTTTCCTTTGTCCAGTTTCGCGCCAGAGCAGGGCTAAGGGGTCCCCTGAACCGGTGTAGACTGGCTTATGCAGAATTGGGCACATCTGTGCCCAACAAAGCATTTCCAGAGGCTGGGGGAGGCTACTCCTCCCCTGCCTTCACACCATTTTCCAAAGGGAGAGGGTGTCACACCCTCTCTCAGAGGAAGTTCTTTGTTATGCCATCCTGGGCCAGGCCTGGCTGGACCCCAGGAGGGCAGATGCCTGTCTGAGGGGTTGGCAGCAGCAGCAGCTGCAGTGAAACCCCAGGAAGGGCAGTTTGGCAGTACCAGGGTCTGTGCTACAGACCACTGGGATCATGGAATTGTGCCAACAATGCCAGGATGGCATAGAGGGGGCAATTCCATGATCTTAGACATGTTACATGGCCATATTCGGAGTTACCATTGTGAAGCTACATATAGGTAGTGACCTATATGTAGTGCACGCGTGTAATGGTGTCCCCGCACTCACAAAGTTCAGGGAATTGGCTCTGAACAATGTGGGGGCACCTTGGCTAGTGCCAGGGTGCCCTCACACTAAATAACTTTGCACCTAACCTTTACCAGGTAAAGGTTAGACATATAGGTGACTTATAAGTTACTTAAGTGCAGTGTAAAATGGCTGTGAAATAACGTGGACGTTATTTCACTCAGGCTGCAGTGGCAGGCCTGTGTAAGAATTGTCAGAGCTCCCTATGGGTGGCAAAAGAAATGCTGCAGCCCATAGGGATCTCCTGGAACCCCAATACCCTGGGTACCTCAGTACCATATACTAGGGAATTATAAGGGTGTTCCAGTAAGCCAATGTAAATTGGTAAAATGGTCACTAGACTGTTAGTGACAATTTGGAAAGAAATGAGAGAGCATAACCACTGAGGTTCTGGTTAGCAGAGCCTCAGTGAGACAGTTAGGCACTACACAGGGAACACACACATATAGGCCACAAACTTATGAGCACTGGGGTCCTGACTAGCAGGGTCCCAGTGACACATAACAAACATACTGAAAACATAGGGTTTTCACTATGAGCACTGGGCCCTGGCTAGCAGGATCCCAGTGAGACAGTGAAAACACCCTGGCATACACTCACAAAACAGCCCAAAAGTGGGGGTAACAAGGCTAGAAAGAGGCTACTTTCTCACACTCAGTCCTTGGCAGGATGAAGCACTCTGGGCACCAAGCCCCCTCCAGCACCAGTGGAGTATCACATCCACTACCTCAGTCCTTGGCAGGATGAAGCACTCTGGGCACCAAGCCCCCTCCAGAACCAGTGGAGAGATATATCCACTACCTCTGTCTTGGCAGGATGAAGCACTCTGGGCACCAAGCCCCCTCCAGAACCAGTGGAGTATCACATCCACTACCTCAGTCCTTGGCAGGATGAAGCACTCTGGGCACCAAGCCCCCTCCAGAACCAGTGGAGAGATACATCCACTACCTCAATCCTTGGCAGGATGAAGCACTCTGGGCACCAAGCCCCCTCCAGAACCAGTGGAGTATCATATCCACTACCTCAGTCCTTGGCAGGATGAAGCACTCTGGGCACCAAGCCCCCTCCAGAACCAGTGGAGACATACATCCACTACCTCAGTCCTTGGCAGGATGAAGCACTCTGGGCACCAAGCCCCCTCCAGAACCAGTGGAGTATCACATCCACTACCTCAGTCCTTGGCAGGATGAAGCACTCTGGGCACCAAGCCCCCTCCAGAACCAGTGGAGAGATACATCCACTACCTCAGTCCTTGGCAGGATGAAGCACTCTGGGCACCAAGCCCCCTCCAGAACCAGTGGACAATTTTATCCACTTGAGAGACTGTGGCTTTGCACTCCCCAGGATGCAGTAGTGGGCAAACCACCCACTGGAGTGACTTGAGAGACTGTGGCTTTGCACTCCCCAGGATGCAGCAGTGGGCAAACCACCCACTGTAAAGACTTGAGAGACTGTGGCTTTGCACTCCCCGGGATGCAGCAGTGGGCAAACCACCCACTGTAAAGACTTGAGAGACTGTGGCTTTGCAGTCCCCAGGATACATCAATGGTCATGGAGCCCCCTTGTGGAGCTGGCGTTGTGCACTCCTCCGGCTGAGGTGCCCCCCTTCCCTTCCCCCTGAGGTGCCTGTTTTATTTCGATCTGATGCCCCTGCAGTGTTCTCTCCGTTTGGATCAGGTATCTTGTGTGGGCCTCGCCCATGCATTTTGGGCCCAGTGGTCCACGGACTATGTAGGTGCAGTACATGGACTTGGAATCTTGGTGTACATATTTGTTAATAGTGTATATATATGTTTGAGTAATGGATTTTTCCTGATTACATTCGTTCAAATCATTTCCTTTTGTCCTTGCGTTCTTCCAAGGGGGTTGGGGGTGTAAATGTAATGTTTCAACATGTATTGGTGTGTGTGTTGTTGTGAGTGAGGGTGGGGGTGGGGGTGTTGCGTGTGTGTGTTGTAAAGAGGAACTGAGAGCCGTATGGGCTCTCTGTATCACGTTAACGTGCTCAACGTGTCCGGGAGGGGCACGGAGCACGAGGGTACAAATAAAGGACGGAACTGTGGTGACGCAGTTCCGAGTGTGGCTGCAACACGAAAAGGTCTGTGCGTGGTCTTTGCATGCAGCGCTGCGCCACGTGTCTACAATGGCGACGAGGATGGGATTCAAGAACATTGCGTTACATTCAACCGAAGGTCATAAGATGGTTCAGGTGTAACACATACCTGAAACGTGGTGTGGCGTTGGTCCCGGAAAAAAAACAAAGAAGACCACGTGGTGCGGTGTCGGCCGCTGGGAAGAGGCGAAGACCGCGGGTGGTGCCCGGGCGCCTCGTGTGGAGTCCTGCGTCGGCGGAGGTGGTGCGGTTTGGCTTCCCGATCGGGGAAGCCCAAGACGGTGAGCCCTGCCCCGCCCCGTTGGGCGTGTCCTCGCTGCTGTCGGAGCAGCTGTAAATGAAAGCCCGGCCCCGGCCCCGCCTTGGTGTTGACTGCCACGTGGGGCAGTGATCGCTTCGATAAGAAAAGAACGCTCTGCTCGCCGGAGCGAAGCAGCGCGTCCATCACGTGGGGTCCTGCGGCCCTGAAAAGCGCTCTGCTCGCTGGAGCGAGACAGCGCGTCTGCCACGTGGGGCCAGAAGGCCGGAAATAGCACTCCGCTTGCTGGAGGAGGCAGCGGATGTGCTGAAGGAGAAACGGTAAGCTGAGCGCTGCCCATGAAAGGGCCTCAGCTATAATTGAGGTGCAACTGACACGCATGTGGGAGCGTGTTAAAAAAAAAAATATAAAAAAAAAAAAGAGAGAAGGATTTTTTTTTTTGTTTTGAATAAAAAAAAAAAGCAATAAATAAATAACAAATTTAAACAACAGTTAGAAAAAAAAAGGAAAGGAACATTGTTGACTCGGGGAAGACTCTATATTGAAGGGGTGTAAAAATGAGTGCACCACCGCCAGACAATGCAAACAATGCCAATCCCCCTCCACCACCAGGGAATCCCCGTCTGCCAGCTCCACTAAACAATAGCGTTCACTCCTCGATTACTTCTTTGCCACCGTTTAGCCAACTGATTGACCCCGCCACTGCTGCGCCAAGGTGGCGTCTGTGGATTAATCGCCTAGAAAACTATTTTTGTGCAACCCGAGAAACGGATGGTGAGGTGCGCAGGTCGGTGATGCTGCTGATGGGGGGAGACGAGTTACAAGAGTTGTTTGATTCTTTGCCGGATACAGGTGACAGGTCGGACTTTGCTGCAGCAGTGACGGCGTTGAATAGATATTTTGATCCTCAACTTAACTCGGATTATGAAAGGTTCAAACTGAGACAGGCGCAACAGACTGAAGTAGAGTCTATGGATATGTTTTACGCCCGATTGAGGAAACTAGCGAGTTCGTGCACGGGACTGAACCAGCAAGAAGAAATCCGAGCGCAGATTATTCAAGGATGTCGGTCCAACGCGTTAAGAAAGCTTATCCTTCGGCAACAGGGCATGTCCCTTGACGATATTCTGATTTTAGCGAGGTCACATGAGTTATCGGCAGTGCGAGCTGATGAGATGGCGGCGGTGAGAGGACAGTCGTTGGCTGCTGCTTCTTCGACTCGTGCAGTTCAAGTCAAAGAGGAACAAGTAGAGGCTATCCAGACACGTCCGGCCACACCTCGCAAGTTGAACCCCAGCAGACCCGGTGAGAGAGTTTGCGGGAGTTGTGGTTATGAACATCGACAGAATGCGGGGTGTCCGGCCAAAGGTCAGTCGTGCAATCGCTGTGGGAAAGCTAATCATTTTGCGAAGGTGTGCAGATCCAGGAGGAACAAGCCCGGAGAACCGAAAGGAAGGGACACGAATGTCCGGGCTGTATCGAAAAGTGTGGAGGATGCAAGGGATCTAACGATGGCGAGTGGTCCAGTTGGTGAAGAGGACGACGAAGAAGACATTTTTGTAATATCTTTTACGGGGGGAAAGCCGGGGAAAAGGAGACCCCCACCCATGAGTGAGGTACATGTCAATGGCACGCTGGTGTCGGTACTCATTGATACGGGAGCGTCTGTCAATGTCATGGATGAAACCCTCTTCAAAAAGCTGGTACCTGCCCCGCCACTTACCATGACAGCAACTAAGATATACAATTATGGGGGTAAAGATCCGCTCCCCCTTAAAGGAACGGTAGAAGTGGCTGTGAGTAGCGGATACAGATCGACAGAGGCGAAATTTTATGTGGTAGCTGGAGATCGTGGCACGTTGCTTGGATGTCACACGGCCGAAGATTTGGAGTTGGTGTTCTTTGCGCGTCAGGTATATGATAATCAAGTGGAGTGCCTTCTCCAGGAGTTTCCGCAGCTGTTCGAAGGTCTGGGTCGTTTGAAAGGAAGGTGCATCAAGTTGCATATAGATCCCAATGTAGTCCCTGTGGCTTTGCGACATCGTCGAGTGCCGTTTCATCTTCGCCCGAGTGTTGAGAAAGAGCTGCTGTCTTTGGAGGAACAAGGAGTCATTGAAAAAGTGGATGGGCCGACACCATGGGTGTCGCCGCTAGTGATAGCGCCGAAACCCAAACAGCCGGGGGCGATCCGTCTGTGTGTAGACATGCGCTTGCCTAATAAGGCTATCAAGAGAGAGCGACATATAACCCCTACTATGGACGATATTATTGCCGATTTGAACGGAGCCCAATGGTTTTCCAAATTAGATCTGAATGCCGGTTACCATCAGCTAGAGCTAGAGCCGGAAAGTCGGAACATTACTACTTTCTCGACGCAGGTAGGGTTGCGAAGGTACAAACGATTAAGTTTTGGAGTGTCGTCAGCTGCTGAAGTGTTTCAGAATGCAATTCGAGAAACGCTGTCCGGATTACCAGGAGTGATTAACTTGAGTGATGACATTCTGATATACTCTAAAACTAGAGAAGAACACCATCGTCATCTGAGGGCGACATTGAAAAGATTGGCTGGAGCAGGGCTGACACTTCATAAGAAGAAATGTGCTTTCTTTCAAAACTCAGTAGAGTTCTTTGGGTACGTGTTTTCTAAAGAAGGTTTGCAAGTGGATCCCCGGAAGGCTGAAGCTATCCGTCAAGCCCCTGTTCCGCTGAACCCAACAGAAGTTCGTAGCTTTCTGGGAATGGCTACTTATTGTGGAAGGTTCATACCCCAACTTGCCACCATGTCTGAACCGCTGAGACAGCTCACGAAAGGGCAACACCGGTGGGAATGGACTTCCAGTGCTCAGCAGGCCTTTATAGAGATTAAAAATGCCTTATTAGATAAAGCAACGATGGCATATTTTGACCCGAGTAGGAAAACGGAAGTGGTAGTTGACGCGAGTCCCGTTGGGCTTGGAGCCGTGCTCTTACAGGAACAGCGACATCAGGAGTGGATCCCTGTTGCATACGCCAGCCGTGCATTGTCGGCGGTGGAAACCCGATATGCTCAGATTGAGAGGGAGGCGCTAGCAATTCGATGGGCATGCCGCCATTTTCATCTGTATTTGTATGGACACGAGTTTACAGTAGTAACCGATCACAAGCCTCTTGTCCCGTTGTTTATGGGTAGTCCGCGTCTTGCACCTCCGAGAATAGAGAGGTGGACAGTTTTGCTTCAGCCGTATAGATTCACAGTGGTGTATCGGCCTGGTGCTAATAATCCGGCGGATTATCTGTCTCGACATCCATCTCCCGATAGTGTTGATGGTCACCAGAAACAAGAAGAAGAAAATACGGAAGTTTTTGTGAGCATGGTGGTACAGTCGGCATGTCCAAATGCTCTTCTCGTGACTGACATTGTGAGTGCCACACAGGACGATATGCTGCTGAATGCCGTCAAAGAGGCCTTAGGTCGCAAACAATGGAAGAATTTTCTAGAGAAGACCCAGGTGTCATTTCCTGTGCAAAAGGTGGCTATGCAGAGCATCTGGAGGGTGCGAGATGAGCTGTCTATGGATGGTGATGGGTTAATTCTAAGAGGACGGCGAATTGTGCTTCCACAGTGTCTCTGGTCAAGGGTCATCGAGTTGGCTCATCAAGGACATCAAGGGGCTGCCAAAACAAAAGCGAGGTTACGAGCTAAAGTCTGGTTTCCCGGAATGGATACGCAGGTGGATGAGGTGGTAGGGAAATGCCATTCGTGTGTCATCACGTCTATAGAACCTCCGACTTGCCCAGTAATAACCGAACCGGCCACTCTGAAACCGTGGGCTAAAGTAAGCATGGACTTTGGGAGTTTCCCAGATGGAAGACTGACGGTAGTGTTAATCGACTCTTATACCAAATTCCCAGTGGTGGATGTGGTGGCGTCGACGTCGTTTGAAAATATAAGGCCCATTCTACAAAAGACTTTTGCTTTGTTTGGTCTGCCTGATGAAATCCGAACGGATAATGGTCCCCCTTTTCATGGACAAGAGTTTCAGTCATATCTCGAGGGACTGGCGATTCGTCATCGTAAGATAATGCCTTATTGGCCTCAAGCCAATGGAGACGTAGAAAGGTTCATGCGAACTCTGAATAGGGCTCTTAGGATTGGAGTGGAGAAAAATGAGAACAGTGAACAGTGTCTTTATCAATTTTTAAGTGCTTACCGTCAAACCCCTCATAGCACGACTGGTTGTGCTCCCTCATCGTTGATGTTCAAGGTGTCTCCGCGCGATTACATTCCCGCCTACCCTAAATGGAAACCTCCAGCATTGGATATAAAAGCTACTCAAAACAAGCGAAAAGCCACCAACCTGAGGGCCAGTAGCCAACGTCGATCAAGGTTTAGGGGTTTCCAAGTGGGAGATCGAGTGGTTGTGCGATGTCGCCGCGGAGGATGGAAGTTCCGAACGCCTTTTGAGCCTGAGGTGTGGGAGGTAATCGGCATAAAAGGATCCATGATAACAGCAGCGCGAGGGAGACAAAGAGTCACGAGAAATGTGTCACATTTTAAAAGGGCTGGTCTACGAGACTTCACCAGCGAAAGCGAAGAGATGGAGGACACCTTTGAGGAATCACCTACTCTGAGTAAGGAGAGGGAAAATGGCCTGGAGCCTGCTGGGATTGACCCGGTGGGGCCTGGTTCGATTCCGGAACATGGAAGTGTTAACACTAGAAAGGGAAAATATAACTTACGCCCTAATCCGGCGCCGAGTAGCTCTCTCAAAGATTTCGTTTGGTGAACAGTTTGCTACAGCATAAATGCCCTGCATGATGAACAGAATGGGGGTGGTTAAAGAAGAAAAAATGTGTTAGTAGTAAGAACGAGTTAATTTTGAAAAGTGGCACTTAAAAGTGTGTAACGTTATTAGTAAGAACGAGTTAATTTTGAAAAGTGGCATTTAAAAGTGTGTAGCGTTATTACGTTTATTGTTTATTTAAATTCCGGAGATTAAGCTCTCCCCATGTGGAGTAAAACATGGGGGAGATGTAAAGAGGAACTGAGAGCCGTATGGGCTCTCTGTATCACGTTAACGTGCTCAACGTGTCCGGGAGGGGCACGGAGCACGAGGGTACAAATAAAGGACGGAACTGTGGTGACGCAGTTCCGAGTGTGGCTGCAAGACGAAAAGGTCTGTGCGTGGTCTTTGCATGCAGCGCTGCGCCACGTGTCTACATGTGTCACTCTCTTTTCCCTCCCCCCTCCTCTGTGTCGTAGGTGCAGTACTCACCGTGGTCGTCGCCGCCGTCGGTCGTGCTCCTGGTAGAGGAGCAGGAAGACAATGGCAGGTAGAATTTAGAGTTCCGGCTCCATGGCGTCCTGGTTCCTCGTGGGGTGTGTAGAGGTGAGCATTTTCCCTTCCAAGTCCTGTTTCCGCCGTGTTTTTGTTCGCGTTGAATCCGCCCCGGAAAAGGTGGCAGATTGGCCTCTCATAATGGTGTGGGCGGTACATTGTCTTCCGCCTGTCTGTTGGCGGTGACCGCCATGCTGTTTGTTTGTACCGCCATGGCGGTCGGAGTTTTAAAGTGGCTGTCTATGTTGGCGGTTTCAGCCATGGTGTGATTCCATTTTGTTTCCGCCGGGCTGTTGGTGGTCTTACCGCCGCTTTACCACCGACCGCCAGGGTTGTGAGGGCCTAAGTCTGACCCACTGAGGGTGACACCTGTCGCTCCAATCTGGGTTTTGCTCCGGCTAACTAGCAGTGCCTCATCTCTACCCAAGGGCAGGGATGACTGGGCAGCCGAGGGCATGACATAATTGGTTTCTCAGGGAAGCCGTGGTCACTCAGGTCTCATCCGTTTCTCTCAGTTACCTAAGTCTCATATATAAATGACAAACAGAGGCAGTATGCGTTTTAAATATGATTTTAATAAAACGACTGCATCTTAGATAGCAAAGCGTGAGCTGCAATAACCAGGACAACACAAAATGACAGTATTAAAATTGTGACGATGAGAGTGAAGCATAGAAATAACGCTATCATATTGTCACTATGGTCAATAGACTAACTCCCACCTAGGCTATAATAGAGCACAGCATGTTAAGCTCTAATTCTGCCCTTCAGGTTCCCCTGGGAAGACATCATCCCCCATACCTGAGCAAAGGCCTGTGGTCTGCGTTAGCATCTATAGCGAAGCATTCAGCAATCAGCATACAGTCGTGGTTCTCTGGCTGGAATCTCCCTTTAACGTGTAAGGGACAATAAAGGGTTTTTATAACAACACAGCTGATGTCCTGAGAAAAGGTCCCTACGTAAGGATGTGTGTTCTCTACGAATGTTGGAGACTAAACTTCTACATGTTCACCGGCAATGTACCGTACTGTAGCCTTGGAAGAAGCACAGAGTGAGCAAGAATGTCTTGGTTGAGAAGAGTGCTGGCCTAGGCAAAACAGTTAGATAGAAAGAAAATAAAACAAGAACGTAAAAGTGGCTATTGTAACAATAATAAAATAAAAGCTGAATAAAATATATCTAGGTTAGAGTGCACAGTGGCCTAGTGTGTTAAAATAACATGCATGGAGCTATAGCTAAAATAGCTACACAACACCCTCCCCTTGTCGGTTAAAGGTGGTTCAAAGCCCAAGAACATATAGAAGTGCTACTAAAAGCTCAACCTACGATATATATGTAAAAAATCAATGTCAATTATGACAAGCCGAAGGGACACGTGAGCATGTAGAAGGACAATTTAAAAGGTGAACATGTGGCATAAAAGACCGAATTTCAAAAGGCTAAGTTATTTTTGAAAAGTTCCAATTGATTCCGGTACGATAGAGGACAGGAAATCTTCCACTTCAGCAGATGTTAAAGTTGGAAAGGCATTGCCAAGAAGGACTAAGGAACAATCGAGTTCCATAGCCTCAGCTTCAGCCAAGGCGGCATTCCATTGTGTACCCAAAGATCAGTCAAGATCCACATCCTCCAGGAAGGGCAACTCATACGTAGCTTCCCGTAGCAAATGCAACCTCAACGCGCATGTCCGGTAATGAGCTCTCAGCGAGCACATCAACAGATCAGCATCCAATGAAAGCAAGCGCTGGTAGAAAGACAGACTTCCAGTGCGTGTTCCAAAGAGCACCAGAGGCACTGAAACACTGGCTGCACACAATAAAAGACCGGTCTAAATGACAGAGACCAGCCACACTCCTATTGCTCCAGGAGTGTTGATCCAAAATACTGCATCATGTGTTCACGACACAGCTGCACTGATGGAAGTGCCTTCATTCCTCCTTGTTGCCTCGGGACAGCCATTGCGCATAAAAAATAGCAACAGCAAAATGCCAGCTAATAAAGCCAAAGTTATTGGAAATCCCCCGAAAATACTAGGAAAAATTGAGTGGATGGCTGATGGTAGTAAACCGAATATGGAGGAGAAGGTGTGAATGAAACCAGAACCAACAGCCTTAAAGAAATGTACGATTCCAGTTGTACTGGACACATTAAATATCCGTCCCACGAGTTCACCAAAGTGTCTCGGAAAGTTTGTACTTAAAAGGGACTGTATTTCTGCTGATGACCTTGCCACCTGAAGTGCGTAGGTCTCGCGTGCAGATGTAAGGGTCACATGCTTTTGGAACAATAAAGCCTTGAGTCTGCTCAACTTGTCAAAATTCACATTTGAAGTAGCAATGTGAGGCCAAATGTCTGCTACCTCTTTTATCTTAGTGGGGGGAAAAGTACGTTCCCGCAGCATGTAACTATCTTAGAGACGGAAACAACATAAACTATTCCGGCTCGCATCCCACAACAGTCTTCACAGTTGAGGAGGACATAGCTGCCGTTTGAAAGCACCTGGAACGTAGGTCCAATCAAGGGGACTGGAACTCCTTTTGGACAACAAGCCAAGTTCGCTGCAGACGCGTTACACGCCCCATGCAAGGACAGCTGCTTACAAACCATTGAATGGCTGACTGAAGTCTCACATTCACTACCGCGAAGAAAGACTTCTTTCATGTCACTGAGACATTTGTATGAGAAGGGAAGCTCCCACACCTCATGGATATAACTATCTCCCAGCCTTTCATATCTGCCTACCGGAATGTGTTTTAAACAGGAGGTGAATTGAAGTGTAAAAATAGGCAGATTGATGACCCCGTGTATTAGCCACTCAGCAGATGGTATTTCAGCCACAGTAAAAGGCAACTTTTCTAATTTCTTGATGTTTAGCATGACATAAGTCGCTTCTTTCTTAGCCATTAGTTGTTGTTGTAGCGTTAAATTGAAGGAAGAAAATATTTCCCTTGCGCTGACATGTTGCCAGGGAACGCGACCCGCCCTGTTTGGATTGTTCAACCCAACTGCATAATGGACCTTAGCTGACTCTGTCCATGGTGTAAAAAAGACATACCTGTTTGTATAATGTCTATAGCAGAAAAGACTATGGGCCTCATTATGATCCTGGCGGGCGGCGGAGGCCGCCCGCCAGGATGCCGCCGTCCAAAAGACCGCGGCGGGTATTACAAGTTTTCCCCTGGGCTGGCGGGCGGTTGCTGAAAAACCGCCCGCCAGCCCAGGGGAAAACGACCTTCCCACGAGGATGCCGGCGGAGTGGGAAGGTGCGACGGGTGCAGTGGCACCCGTCGCGTATTTCAGTGTCTGCAAGGCAGACACTGAAATACTTTGTGGGGCCCCCAGGGGCCCAGCGACCCCCCCTACCGCCATCCTGTTCATGGCGGCTTTCCCGCCATGAACAGGATGGCGGTAGGGGGGGTCAGAATCCTCATGGCTGCGGAGCGCGCTCCGCAGCCATGGAGGATTCAAACGAGCAGCGGAAAGTCAGCGGGAGACCGCTGACTTTCCGCTTCTGACCGCGGCTGAACCGCCGCGGTCAGAATGCTCGTTGGAGCACCGCCAGCCTGTTGGCGGTGCTCCCGTGGTCGGTGGCCCTGGCGGCCACCGGCCGCCAGGGTCAGAATGACCCTCTATGTTATTTAAGGTGTATACTCGGTCTGACAGGGTATTAATCCCATTAACCACAACAGCCAATGCCTTTTTTAGATTTTCCTGGTATATTTGCCTTAACCGGGCAGCTGCTTCTTGTTGGGAAAGCTTCCAAATTTCATTATATACTTCATATAAGAAACACTTTCTGTGGTGTTTTTTGGGGCCTAAACAGGAAATCCTGTAAGTCAGTGTTATTAGACAGGATACTGAGGTGTTCTCTAACCGCATCTAGTGAGGAAGTTCTTAACCATTGCTGGCATAGTTTCCCTACACTGTATGTTGTAACTATACCCGCATGTTCGGATGATATATAGCGAGGATCCGGCCTATTAGTTCTAAAACCCCTGAGGAGTTAATAAAACATTGGTGACACCCATTGGTATCTACTAGCCACAATAACCATCCGCCAGGACGTGTCAGTGAAACATTAAGGGCCGTATTTATACTTTTTTTAGCGCCGCATTTGCGCCGCTTTTTGACGCAAAACGGCGCAAACCTTCAAAATACAATGGTATTTTGCAAGTTTGCGCCGTTTTTGCGTCAAAAAACGACGCAAATACGGCGCAAAAAAAGTATAAATACGGGCCTAAATGTACCATTCTGGACCCATTCATCGAGCTGATCTTCCGTTGCATTTGTATATTTTTGCCATTTATAAAATTTCGCAGGGGCTGGTATACTGGGTGTGTTTAATTCTTTAATCTTTGCTAAGCCTAGACAACTTGTTTCTTGTACTGTTTCATTTAAGAATATCATTTGCATAAGTATCAGGCATGCTCTGAATAAAACTTCCTTCCCCCTTATTTGCCAATGTCTAGTTCCCCATACACTTTTTAAGTCAATCGACTTTAGCCAATATTCATAGCACTCTATAGTCAACTGGGAAACAAAGGATTCCGAATATATAAATTTCGTATTCGTCAATAATGTATGTATATCTTTAGTATGTGGCAATTTAAAATAATACAACTCAGCATTTTTTACATCATGCCCAGAAAAACATGTAAACTTTTCAGAATATGTTTTGGAACTCCCTTGTGGTGGAGTCGGACAATGTTCCCATTGTGTATAATAAAAAATAGTTTGGGGGCTGCTCGCTCTATGTATGAAATGTTGCCCATAATAATTATAGCAAAACATATCACCATAATTTTCTTTCCATTGATAAACATCTTCGTTTTCAAACATAGTATAATATTGCAATTCAGCCATCATAGAGTCAACTGTTTTCACATCCCAATCATCAGAAACAATGCCTGGTATTATTATATCATTCATTGATAGTTTGAACACATATGGTATTTGAATAATCTCCGTGGGACCATATATATCAAATATTACTTTATCCCAAGCAATCCCATCAGGAATTGGTATTGCGGAAATGTTCATAAAAGATAAGTCTCTTCAGACCTTGTGTGATGAAAAATTTGGTTTTAGGACCTTCTCCACCAATTCAACTGTTGATCTTTCAGGAAGAAAATGACCATATATTAATAAAAAGAAAGTGATAACAAAACCAATCCAAAGTAGGAAAGCTAGTACAGTCAAGGAAAGCCATATATAGTTCCATGAAAAAAAAAGTATGTTATTTTAAGCCAGTTCTTTAACTTGAACTTGACAGTTCAAGTGTTGAAGAGGCGAATAGTCTGAGATGTCGTCATTGATGTCAGCAAAATATCCAGAAGCAGTTCGTGCAAAAGCTGGAACTGTATTAGTTGTTGGAGTTGGTGTTTCTCGTGGTGGCACAGAATAAATAGCACCATCTGTTTGTGTTGAAGCTGTATCGAATCGATCAATTATCTCTGTATTATTCGATGTTAGTGGAACCAATGCAAGATTATTTTCCACCCTCCCTAAGCTCGGAGAGGTGTCAGTGTTGCTGCTTACAACTTGTAGAGGAACTTCTTGACCAGTAGTGAGAGGGATTCAGGAACTACTGCCTGTTCCTCTTGGTCTGCTGTGCAGGATCGGCCACATGGTGTAGTTTGACATTGTCGATGGAGACAAAACGATTTTCTTTGGAACCTGCCAACGGCGGTAGAATTACAGTTCTGGTACCATGTATCCCCAAGACTGGGACTAGTGCTCGATAAGAAGGACCAAATTCCTTTTTCACAGCAACCTTTTCACGTACTAGATCCACGATTCCAGGAATCCAGCCAGTAGATGTTACAGGTACATCCTTGATTCCTGTGGAAGCAGCTCTGATAGGAGAATTGTCATCACTGAACTGTTGCAATTCCTGTAAGACAGTGACACGTTCATTTATGTCAAAAGGTGTTTCTGCCGCCTCCACGCCAGGACCATCAAGATGTGGAACATACATTCGAGTTCCGAACAGGCACTCATATGAAGTACGACCCCCCCAGGGACCTTCTAGGCAGATTGTTAAGTGCTCTTTGAACTCCATACAGGTGATTAAGCCAACTGCGACCTGTACCTAAGACTCTGGCTGTTAAGGATTGCTTTAAATCACAGTTTGGGAGTGGAGGAAGAGGTAGTGGTTGTAGGAGGTGTATGTCTGCTGAATTTGGGTGAAGATGCATGGGCCGGAGGCTGTTGTGAGGTGGATGGCTGTCGGGTGGGTGTGTGCCTGCGTTTGTGTACTTTGGGAGGAGGACTCACTGACACACTAGGAGAGGACACTGGGGATGTGTGCATGGTAGTGGGGTGGTGAGTGCACGTGAGCGGTGATGGGCGTGCTGGTGATGGAGGTAGTGGCTGAAGATGTAGTGCATGCACGTGTGAGTGGAGACGAGACTGGGAGGGAGGAGGGAGACGTGAAGGAGGGGGACACAGTGGAGGAAGTGGATGTTGGTATGTCTGCATGGGTATGATGCTTGTGTGAGTGCCTGTGGGATGTGTGGTGCTTATGTTTGCCTGAGCCACCCTTGTGTGTTGAGGTGTGTGCATGCTGGTCTGATGGTGTGCTTGGGATAGGCTGAGGTACAGGGGATTGGGTCTGGGTGGAGGAAGTTGGAGGGGGGAGGCTAGACAAAGGGACAATGGCTGCCATCAGTGCTGAGGCCAGAGCCTGAAATGCTCTCTGTTGGGCTGCCTGGCCAGAATACATGCCCTCCAGGTATGCATTTGTTTGTTGCAAATGCCTCTCAGCACCCTGGGTGGCATTCACAATGGTAGACTGCCCAAAAGTGAGGGATCTCAGCAGGTCAATAGCCTCCTCACTGAGTGCAGCAGGGCTGACTGGGGCAGGGCCTGAGGTGCCTGGGGCAAAGGAGATGCCCACCCTCCTGGGTGAGCAGGCACGGGACACACGCTGAGGGGCTGCTGGGAGGGCGGTGCTGGTAGGAGGGTCGGCGGCTGTACCTGTTGATGCGGGGGCACAGAGGGGCCCGCCACCGCAAGGAAGCTCCCATCAGGGGAGGAGTCGCTGTCACTGCTGTCACCTCCTGTCCCCGCCGTGGAGCTCCCCTCGCCCTCCGTCCCACTGGTGACTTCAGACTCCGTTGTGTCGCCCTCCAGGGCCAAATGGCAGGCAGCTCCTTCCTGCTCCAGTGCCACTGCTCCTCCGCCTGATGATGCTATTGCACACAAGAACAGTGAGACCACAAAAGGGGGGTGGGGGGAGACAGAAGAAAGACATGTTCAGTGCATGCAACACCACTATCGTTGGCGAACACTACAGACACAGCAGCCCTCTGCACTACGCCATGCACTTATCGTTCCTAGACTTATCACATGCCCATGGGGTACAAGGCCTAAGCCCGATTGCTGCACACATGGAAGTCACAGGAGCCTGACTAGGTGTAGATGGCACTAACCACTAGTGGGGTTGGGGTTCCACTAAATCTGCCTCACAAGGGACCTTGCATACCAAGCTCGCCCTGGCCTAGGGGAACCCACTGCCCACCTCCCCCACCCAGACACCTCGTAATGCGCGCAGAGTCAGCTGAATGTGACTGTACTCACCCCCTTATGGCTGCTGTGATGCCCTCAACTCCGGATCCGCCACCGCCAGGATCCGGAACATCAGGGGGGTCATGGTGCGATGGGCACCCCTCCCACGTTGGGAGGCCATCCCCAGCTGGGCCTCCGCAGTCTTCTTGCTCCAGCGGCGAAGGTCCTCCCATCTTTTATGGCAGTGGGTGCTCTGTCTGTGGTGGAACCCCAGGGTCCAGACATCCTTGGCGATGGCACGCCAAATATCCTTCTTCTGGTGGGCGCTGACCTAGAGGAATAGTACAGGGGGAAAAGAAAATGTTTACCCGTCCGGACCGTCATACTCATTGGCCCACGTTCCCACCCTTGCCCTGACGCACATACACTCACCGTCCGCTCATGCAGGCCTCAGTTCCCCCCCCCATGTAACTTCCATCCACACCACTCCTAACAGGCATTGCCCATGCAGCATGCTCACAGTGTACACAACTATTTGTATGGAGGACCGTACAGTTGTGTGTACTGGTGGAGGACCCCATCCACTAGTTTCGCCAACTCCTCCGAAGTGAAGGCAGGGGCCCTTTCCCAGACACATGAGCTGTTGTCGCTTCCAGACTGAGGTCACAGCAGCACTTGCAGTGTAGGTCCTCTCCTGTTGAAGGTCAGGTATCAAGTGAGTGAACAGACAGAAAATGGCGGTCACGTCCACGGTGGTGCGTACCGTCACCACCGGCGTACATCGTTATTGGCTCCTCGGACCCATTGGGTATGTTACCCAATGCAGGATTGCGCCACGGTCTTCGACCGCCTATGTGACGGTGTAGAACGCCAGCGCAGTTACCTCATATCCCCTTGTCCCACCTTACAGGTCAGGCAGCCGCCTTTTCAGGGGACCACATGGCATTAATTTTAACTGCGTCACACCAATGTAGGCCTTGCATACACACAGTAACAGGCACATTACGGATTAATAACATTTCTGCAAATAACAGGTGTTTGCTGACTCTCTGCTCGCTGTCCTCCTCCATAGGGCACGTCCGCTGGGGCAGGTGATGAGATGGCGGCATCCTCCGGTGTACAGACTGCTGGTGGACCTGGCGACAATGGAAGAGAGACACGTAATAGTCACCTACAGACTTGATTGTGCAACAATCCATGAACTGTGTGCCCAGTTGGAGCCAGACCTGATGTCAGCTATCCACCATCCCACAGGGATCCCACCTCTAGTGCAGGTCCTGTCAGTACTCCATTTCCTGGCAAGGGGATCCTTTCAAACAACAGTGGCCATTGATTCAGGGATGTCCCAGCCAATGTTCTCTAACGTGTTGTCCAGAGTGTTGTCTGCCCTGCTGAAACACATGCGCACCTACATCGTGTTCCCTCAGGTGGAGGATTTGCACACAGTGAAAGGTGACTTCTATGCCCTGGGACATATCCCCAACATCATAGGTGCCATTGATGGGACACATGTGGCCTTGGTACCCCCCCCGCAGGAGTGAACAGGTGTACAGAAACCATTCGATGAATGTGCAGATGGTGTGTTTGGCCGACCAGTACATCTCCCATGTGAATGCCAAATTTCCTGGCTCAGTGCATGACGCTTACATTCATAGGAATAGCAGCATCCCTTATGTGATGGGTCAACTCCAGAGGCACCGTGTGTGGCTCATAGTTGAGGACAAGGACCCTATTCAGTGTGAATAGTTGTCTGGGTATGGGGTTGTCCCTACGGGTTAGTGTGTGCCTAACAGTTGTCCCTCGACATTTACAGGTGACTCTGGATACCCCAACCTGTCATGGCTACTGACCCCAGTGAGAAATCCCAGGACAAGGGCAGAGGAACGCTACAATGAGGCACATGGACGAACTAGGAGGGTGATCGAAACGGACCTTCGGCCTCCTGAAGGCCAGGTTCCGGTCCCGCCATATGAAAGGTGGTTCTCTCTACTACTCATCAAAGAAGGTGTGCCTGATCAGGTGTGCCAGATCATCGTGGCCTGCTGTATGCTGCACAACCTGGCTTTGCAAAGACATATGCCTTTTCTGCATGAGGATGGTCCAGGTGGAGGTCTTATGGCAGCTGTGGAGCCTGTGGACAGTGAAGAAGAGGAGGCAGAAGAAGAGGATATCGACAACAGAAACAACATTACCCAGCAATACTTCCATTGATACACAGGTAAGAAGATGTCACTGCCTCACACATCTCATACTATTGTTTGAGCTATCATAAGTCTGTCATTTTCACTCAGTGTATGGACCCTGACTTGTCACTTTGCCTTTCCATTTAACAGATGTGGGTCCCACTTTGTGCCCTCTGCTATATTTCATCCAGCCCTACAGATATGTTTCATTGGTATGTGAACAATGAAATAGACATTGCTATATTCCATAGTTATTGCAATTACACATTTGTGAAAGCACAGACTGACTCCAGATTGTTTTGTGATTGAAGTGTGTTTATTTCTGTGCAAATAAGTGGAGTGGGTTGTAAAATGGACAGGGGTGATGGTGGAGGAATGTCCATGGCAGAGTCCAGTCTATTTGTTTCACAGGTGCATTGTCCAAAGGGGCATAGGATGTGGAGCAAGGGCAGTTGAAGGATGGACAGGGTGACAAAGTGGGACAGAAGGGTGACATTCAGAGGGGTCTCATTTCCTGGCGGGGGTCTGGGCAATGTCCTTTGTGTTGTTCCTGGATCTCAGGGACCGTTTGCGGGGTGGCTCTCCATCTGCAGGAGGTGGGGTGCTGGTGTTGTGTTCCTGTGACGGTGCCTCCTGTCCACTAGCGCCGGCGGAGGTGGAGGGCTGTTCATCATCCATCATGTGTTGTGCGACAGTGTCCCTCCTGGTGTTGACAAGGTCTTGCAGCACCCCTGCAATGGTGACCAGGGTGGTGTTGATGGACTTGAGTTCCTCCCTGATAGTGTTCCTCCTGCAGCCGCTGGGTCTCCTGAAACTTGGCCAGTACTGTTGCCATCGTCCCCTGGGAATGATGGTACGCTCCCATGATGTTGGAGAGTGCCTCCTGGAAAGTGGGTTCCCTGGGCCTGTCCTCCCGCTGTCGCACAGAAGTCCTCCCAGTTCCCCTGTTTTCCTGTTCCTCTGTCCCCTAAACCGTGTGCCCACTGCCACTGCCCCCATGTCCCTGGTGTTTCCTGAGGGGGGATGCTCTGTGGTGGCTTGTGCCAGTGTCAGGGGAACCGACTGTCCCGAGGTCCCAGGTGGGCCGGGCTGGTCATCTTGATCCAGTTGTGCAGAGCTGCTGTCATCACTCTGGGTCTCTTCTGTGGGGGGACTGGACATGTCTGGTACCTCCTGTCTGTTGATGTTGGGTAGGCTTCCTGCAGGGGTGTAAAGGCATGATTATTGCATCTGTGGGTGCCATCGTGTGCAATGGGTGAGTGACCTGTACTCCAGTGCTTGCATTTTTGTCTAGGTCCTTGTGTGATATTTGGTTTGGGGTCTGTGTGGGTATCTGTAGTGGACATGCTTTGGTGATGGGTGTCCATGCTTTGTTGTTGCATGCAGGGCTTGGTGTTGGGATGGGTGGGTTATGATAGTGGGACATATGTGAGGTGTTGGAGTGGTGGGGGTGAGGGTGGGAGTATGTGATGGCATGCAGGTAGGGTGGGGGAGATAATAGTTAAGATTTGCCTTACCAGATTCCATTCCTCCTGCTACTCCTGCGAGGCCCTCAGGATGCAGTATTGCCAAGACTTGCTCCTCCCATGTTGTTAGTTGTGGGGGAGGAGGTGGGGGTCCACCGCCAGTCCTCTGTACAGCAATCTGGTGTCTGGAGACCACGGAACGCACCTTCCCCCGTAGGTCGTTCCACCTCTTCCTGATGTCATCCTGTGTTCTTGGATGCTGTCCCACTGCGTTGACCCTGTTGACGATTCTGCACCATAGCTCCATCTTCCTAGCAAAGAATGTCTGCTGCACCTGTGATACGAATAGCTGTGGCTCTACCCCGACGAGAGAACCTGGGGTGTCGTTGAGGTGCCATGATGTGGTGTGGGTGATGTGTGAGGTGGTGTGTGTTGTGATGTGTGGGGATGTGTTGTTGTGTGTTGTTTGAGGTGCGTGGATGTTGTGTGAGTGATGATGTTGTGTATCTGTGGATGCTGGTGTTGTTTCTGGTGGTGTCTCTCTCTGGCCTTCTTTCATAATTTTTGGTAGTAAGGGTTTGTGGGTGATGTGGGTGTGTGCTTTATATTGGATTGGGTGTGTGGGAGTGGTGTGTGTATGTGTATCAGGTGTGTGTATTTCGATTTGTCCAATGTGGTTGTGTTTTGTAAATGTGTGTGTATTTTGAGCGCAGCGGTGTGTACCGCCAATGGAATACCGTGGTTGAAAGACCGCCGCGTGGATTCGTGGGTCGTGATAGTGTGGGCGTATTCCTGTTGGCGTGACGGTGGAGGTTTTGTTTTCGCCAGTTTATCACTGACCTTTGGTGTGGCGGACTTGTGTGGGCATCTGGATTATGGCAGATTCCGAGCTGTGGGTCGTAATAGCTGTAGCGGGATTTACCGCCAATGTTGTAATGAGGGCCATAATAATGTGTTCTATATGTCCTGACAGTGAAATATTGCTAAATTTGTTTTTCACTGTTGCAAGACCTGTCCCTCTCATAGGTTAACATGGGGGCTACCTTTAAATCTGATTCGGGGTCTCTGAGCTCACAATTTAAAAATACATCTTTTAGTAAAGTTGATTTTAAGATTGTGTGTTTGAAAATGCCACTTTTAGAAAGTGAGCATTTTTTTGCTTTTACCATTTCTGTGACTCAGCCTGTTTGTGGATTCCCTGTCTGGGTCAGTTTGACAGTTGGGCTGGTTGCACCTCACACTAGACAGTGACACAAAGGGAGCTGGGGTGTAGTCTGAATTTCCTGAGGAGCCATCTGTGCTAGGAGGGAGGGGAGGAGTGGTCACTTACACCTGAAAGGGCTGTGCCTGTCCTCACACAATGCAGTTTCCGACCCCCTGGTGAGTGTCTGGGGCCTGGCCTGGGCAAGGCAGGATTTCACATTCCAAAGAGACTTTACTTTGAAGTAGGCCTACTTCAAAGGAGAAATTGGGTTTAAGAAGGGCACCCAAAACCACAGACTTTAGAAACCCTTCTGGAAACAAGAGGAACCTCTGCCTGGAGAAGAGCTGAAGAGAAGAGGCAGAAGAGCTGCCCTGCCTGTGACTGTGCTTTGTGGAGCTATCCTGCAGTTACTCCTTCTGCCAGAGTAAGAGGGCAAAGACTGGACTTTGTGTGTCTTCCGCCTTGAGAAGAAATCTCCAAGGGCTTGATCTAGAGCTTGCCTCCTGTTGTTTGAAGTCTCAGGGACAGCAAAGACTTCTCTCTGCCAGCACCTGGAGTCTCTGGAGAGACTCCTACTCTGCCCTGTGGTGCCCATCCAGTTCCTGGGACCCTGAAAGAAGAAGATAGCAGCCTAAAGACAAGGAAATCCACGCACAGAGCACGTGTGGGGAAAAGATTGACGCAACTCCGATCTGCGGCTGAAGAAACGACGCACCACCGGCTCCGCAGCTGAGAAACGGCGCTCGCAGGAAAGGCGACCGAAGAATCGATGCACGGAGCAGGAGAAACGACACGCAGCATCGCTGACGGAGGCTGGGAGATCACAACCTGCGCTGTGGGGTTTTCGGATCATCGTGCGGCTGGATTTCCGACTCAAGTACCGTTGTGCGTGGAAAAACAATGCAAGGCCTGCCCGGACCCGAGAGTGCTGACCAGATCGACGCACCGCTCTCCTGCAGAGAGAAGAAACGACGCGCCCGACCCGATGAAAGAAGAAACGACGCACGGTCCTGCTTATAAGTGGAATCAACACCTCGCAAGCCCTTTTTGAAGCGCACTCGCCCGTGCGGGGTTATTTTTGACGCGCACCAGGTACATTTTCACGCTAGCAGCGCTAGTGTGTTTAAAACTACTTAAAGACTCTTTTTGATTTTTAATTGATAACTTGACTTGTGTATTGTGGATTTTTGTCGTTTTGTTTAGATAAATATTTCCTATTTTTCTAAACTGGTGTTGTGTCATTTTGTAGTGTTTTCATTGAGTTACTGTGTGTGTTGGTACAAATTCTTTACACCTAGCACTCTGAAGTTAAGCCTACTGCTCTTCCAAGCTACCAAGGGGGTAAGCAGGGGTTAGCTGAGTGTGATTCTCTTTTACCCTGACTAGAGTGAGGGTCCTTGCTTGAACAAGGGGTAACCTGACTGTCAACCAAAGACCCCATTTCTAACAATGACCAAATGTGTTTTGTTGTCCCTTGTGTGTAAATGTTGTGCTGCTAGCATGTCCGTCTGCAGTTCTCTGAGAATGCGTGTATGTTCAATTGTCCAAATTTTACTTGAAAAATCAGGACGTATAAAATCATATAAAGGTTTTATGCGTGAAGCATAATCTGGAATGTAAGTTCTGCCAAAATGTATGAAACCCTGTAGAGATTGGAGCTTTTTGATCGTGTTTGGGGGTTGCAGTTGTGCGCATTTTTCTAAGAATTGTGGTGCTAGGCTCTTTCCTTCACTTGACAGCTCATATCCCAGAAACAGGACGCTGAGGAACACAATTTTTGTTTTTTTGAAGTTGAATTTGAAGCCAAATTCAGCAAATCCGACAACAATGCGGGCTACCGGTCTTAAATGTTGTAGGAATTCATCAACCGTAAGATAAATATCATCTACATAGGACAATGCTTCAGGGGCAATCTCATGCAAAATTCCAGTAACACGAGCTGCAAACAGGCCTGGAATGTTCTTATACCCCTGGGGTAAACAACAGAATTTTTTCTGAGAGGCTAGTGCACTGAAACTTGTTAAGTCTCTACTCTCAGGCGCTGTATTCTGGCAGAAGGAACCATTGGAAATGTCCAGTGTTGTTCCGTATTTTTTACGCACTATATTGTTCATTAGTGCTGTGCTATGTGAGTTTTGTATAGCATATGTGCGTGTATGACTGTTTAAGTGTCTGCAGTCTAAGACTATTCAGTATGAATGGCCTAGTTTAGCTACTGGGAATAATGGATTATTCATTGGGGAGACACAGGGTTCAATTACACCCTGGTACTCTAACTGTGTGAGTTTTCCCTCACAGGTGCTTTTGCATCATATTTTATTGGATACTGAGGTTGTGGTTGGGGTTGATTTTTAATAGGAATTATATGGTAGGGGGATTCTTTATCCCATCCTACGTGATTGCGATATAACGCAGGTGCCTGTGCCAAAGCCCAATCAATGGCATAGGATTCAGCGAGTTCCTCTGGAACAAGGGGTGAGAAAGATTGTTTAATAACAACTTCTCCATATGGGCAGGTACGGACTAATTCTGGTGTCCAATCCTGCTCGGCCAACAAAGCATCATACATGTTTACTACGCGATCCCAAAAGATTGCATCTATTTTGCGCACAATGTCTCCTTCTAGCTGTAGTGTTACTTTATACACCCTATCAGGCGTGGAGACACGCATGTCCGCTGTTTCTACTTGTAGAAAGTCATCAGTTGCTTTCACCTCCAGATGCTCTAGAAGACTCCGGCGAACTATTGTGACCTCTGCCGTCTAGCAGTGCTAGTGCCCACTCCCTATTCTTCAAGAGGACCCTCTTCCTAAGTGGCATGTCGAACTGCGACCACTGCCACTTTTTTTTTTTTGAATTGGGGTTTTTGTTGGGCAGGTTTGTCTTCCTTTTTAACAGAAACCTCCGATGAGCATTGTGATTCCTGTCTCGGTTTCACGTACTCTGATCTCCACTCTGATCGCCCACCTCTCTCATTTCGCTTTTCCGATGAGTCCTGAAAGGAACGAGATTGGCGTATATCATTATATTGCTATCTATCAGGCGTTTTTATATTATCTCTATTTCTGAGATTATATCTATTCTGTGGGGTCTCCATACCTGGAGATTCTCCTCTCTCTTTTTTAGGAGTTTGTTGTTTTTTATCCCAGCGTTTCTTATTACCCTCAGGAGCATGCTTGGAAAAATCTTTGGTAGATTTGCCCTGGAATTGTGGTTTAGTTGGTCTGGCCCCTAAACTATCTCAACCAATGCTGGAATAGGTCTCTGCGATAATCTTAGGCAGCTCACGTTTCTGTTCCTGTTGAGGAACGTCACGGAGCCACATGCGCACTGCTAGTGCGACCGCTTCCCCTTTAAGATTACTTAAAATATTTGAGGATACTGTGGTAAAATTGCCCATTAGTTGCATCCCCAAGTCCAGGGCTGGGGCAGCCCTGTATTCTTCTTGAATTTGTATCAACACTTGCGGTAAATTGGCAAGTGTCGGTGTACCGTGTGCGGTTGTATAGAGCGCGGCAATTACCGTGCCTAAGTATTACAGTTATCTACTGTAGGGACCATCCCAAATGGCAAGCACATTGTTAGAATTCTATGTTTATCCTGAGGTCCCGTATGGGGAAATACTGCTTCCAGCACATTTATTTTTTGTGCTAACCAAAACGGAGTTTCCTCTCGTTTGGTGGGTACCCATGAGCGAATGTACAGTCGCAGGGTTTATACCTGGCGTCACTACATGTGGGTGTGCTGGCGCAGCACGTGCTGGGTTTGTATTTAATGTTTGCATCACAAACTGTACTAATCGTCTATATGTCGCTGTTAATTCAGTACATAAGCGACGAACCTCAGCTACTGCAAAATTTGCTACTGCAGGGTGTGGGGTATAGGTGGCCAATAAAGGCCAGGTAGGACCATCATTACTTAGAGGACCTAACCTTACTGATAATATTGTGTGGGGTAGGGCACCATCAAGCCAAGTATTATGTTCTTCATAAGATAATGGTATTTCTAAATATGCATATGCCCTGTATTGTCCAGGTATATAGTGATCAAATGTATTTGTGTTCCTATCTACTGCTGGAAATGTGACCCAAGAATAAAAAAGTTCTGTTCTATAAGCTAGATGGGCGTCCACCACAAATGTGACTGGACCCCCCTGGGCGGTTAGGCCATTTGCTAGTAAATGTGCAGTCAGAGGTTGTCTCATATTGACTGCTATTGCTATCTGCTGTGGATTCGTCATACTAGATCGATGAAATGTTCGGAGAAGGCACACCAAATAGGGTTTTCCCTTTTAAAGTTCAAGCTTGAACAACCTCCAGCCTCAAATAAGATAGCCTACGTAGCTGGAGTGAAAATCCTCAGTACCACGGATGTCTCTGTATACGGTACTGTGGCATCATTGTATATATTTAGACAGAGATACTCCGGAGGGCCCGAAAATTAGAGCCTGACCAAACGTTGGCGGTGCCATGTCACGTAGGATCTCATTATTCTAATGAGACTACTGGATTTTGAGAGGCAGAATCGCCCGCGGCGTAGTAGAATAAGTCTGACCCACTGCGGGTGACACCTGACGCTCCAATCCGGATTTTGCTCCGGCTAACTAGTAGTGCCTCATCTCTACCCAAGGGCAGAGATGACTGGGCAGCAGAACGCATGACATAATTGGTTTCTCAGGGAAGCCATGGTCACTCAGGTCTCATCTGTTACTCTCAGTCTCATATATAAATGACAAACAGAGGCAGTGTACGTTTCAATAATGATTTTAATAAAACAACTGCATCTTAGATAGCAAAGCGTGAGCTGCAATAACCAGGACGACACAAAATGACAGTATTAAAATTGTGACGAGAATAGTGAAGCATAGAAATAACGCTATCATATTGTCACTATGGTCAATAGACTAACTCCTACCTAGGCCATAATAGAGCACAGCATGTTAAGCTCTAATTCTGCCCTTCAGGTTCCCCTGGGAAGATTTTATCCCCCAGACCTGACCAAAGGCCTGCGGTCTGCGTTAGCATCGATAGCAAAGCATTCGGCAATCAGCAGACAGTCATGGTTCTCTGGCTCGAATCTCCCTCTAACGTGTAAGGGACAATAAAGTGTTTTTATAACAACACAGCTGATGTTCTGAGAAAAGGTCCATGCGTAAGGATGTGTGTTTTCTACAAATGTTGGAGACTAAACGTCTACCACGTTCACCGGCAATGTACCATGCTGTAGCCTTGGGAGAAGCACAGAGTGAGCAAGAATGTCTTGTTTGAGAAAAGAGTGCTGGCCTAGGCAAAACAGTTAGATAGACAGAAAATAAATCAAGACCGTAAAATTGGCTATTGTAACAATAATTAAGTAAAAGACAAAATATATCTAGGTTAGAGTGCACAGCGGCCTCATGTGTTAAAATAACGTGCGTGGAGCTATAGCTAAAATAACTACACAACACTAGGCTGGTTGATATATTTTCTACAAAATCAGTCCCCCAAGGCTCTGTTCTCTCGCCTACACTATTCAGTATCTACATGGAGCCCCTCACCAACATTCTCAACCAAGCACACCGTCCTTACCATCTATATGTTGATGACACCCAGCTCTACTTGGAAATCTCCTCACTAGATGGTATACACTGACTAAATGCCACCCTCAAAGAAGTAAAACACTGGCTATCTCACAACCATCTAACACCCAACCAAGATAAGACAGAAAGTCTGCTCATATAAAAGACAGAGCCATCCTCCCAGATGCACGAATGGTAAACTCCAGAGATGCTCTCAACTGCAATCTCACCCTAGCCGACTCCGCTAAGTCTCTAGGAATCACATTGGAGCCCAAGCTAACCATGAAAGATCAAATAAAGATCAATGCAAAGAGTGCCTTCTGCAACCTGAAACTGTCTGAAGAAAATCAAACTTTACCTACTGCCTAAGGACCTCAAATTTGCCACTCAATCGCTATTGTTGTCTGGTTTAGACTACGGGAACGCTACCCTCACATGCTCTGTGAAATCCTACTGTAACCC
Organism: Pleurodeles waltl; assembly: GCF_031143425.1. Lineage (NCBI taxonomy): Eukaryota > Metazoa > Chordata > Amphibia > Caudata > Salamandridae > Pleurodeles > Pleurodeles waltl. The sequence continues at coordinate 102,832,279 of NC_090445.1, forward strand.
TTCAAACCACTCTCGACCAGCAGCCAGAATGGTCACTTGAATAAAAAAATATGACCACATTTCCCTTGCCCTGAAAGAACTGAAATGGCTCCCAGTTGAAACTCACTGCAGCTTCAGAACTGCTTACTCACTCACAAAGCCCTTCACACTAGGAAACAAGCTTACCCTGCCTCAAAACTCAACAAGTCAGGCCATTCAAGAAACCCGAGAAGATTAAATACTTTACTCCTCATTTTGCCTAAAGCCAACAAAGAAACAACCCTGGCACGCTCCTTCTCGAGCAATGCCCCTAAAATCTAGAATTCCATCCCAGTACATATCAGGACAATCCCCTCCTTCTTGAGTTTCAATAGACATATAAAAGATCTCCTCAACCAATATCTCAACTAAGAGAAGGCCAATCAGCCGTCAAGACATGAACTTAACCTTTAGTTCTTCTTATATTTCTCCCCTACCATTCTACCTCCCTCGTGCACAACCATTGACTTATTTTGATCCTATCTCAGATGTGTGATTATACTTGCTATTAGTAATGAGCATGCACTGATGTAAAGCTCTGACACCCTTGGTTCTTGCCAGCTCTATGTAAAAATCATGAATAAATAAATAAGAAGGTGGTTTATGACTGTTTGAGGAGAACCCACCTTCAGCAACCAGTCATTGAGGTATGGGAAGACTGATATTCTCGACTTCTGCTGATTGGCTGTGATGACCACTATCACTTTTGTGAACACCTGAAATGTGCATAAGGCCGAAGAGGAGAAGCATGAACTGAAAGTGTTGTTCACCTATCTGAAACTGCAGGTAATGCCTGTGGGATTGCAGAATTGGGATGTCGATATAAGCATCCTGCAAATCCATTGGCAACATCCAGCCTCTTGGATCCAGGGCAGACAGAACTTGGGCCAGGGCAAGCAATTTGAACTTGTCCTTCTGGAGGAAGAAGTTCAGATGGCAAAGACCCAGAATGGGGCAAAGGCCTTTGTTGTTTTTCTGCACCAGGAAATAACAAGAATAACAGCCAGTCCCGATCTCTGATACTGGTGCCCTCTATATGGTTCACTTGGCCAAGAGAGTTTGAACTTCTCACAATATGGGCAAGCAGTCCTCCGAGATGTGTGGTCTGGGTGGCATATCCAAGCAATGTGACACGAAGGCTAGGGAGTAACCATGTTCCACATATGGAGCAGCCATTGGTTGGATATGATGTTCCTCCACCCCGGGAGGCGAAAGGTAATGCAACCTCTCATCAGATTATTGCTACTGGAAATAACTTAAAAGTGTTTTTGCAGCAGTTGCGAGGGGCTTGGGTTTGGGTAGAATGTTGCCCGAGGGGCCTGAATGCTGATGGCCTGATACCCTCTCTCTACCTTGAAAGAACTGAGCGGCCTGTTATTGCTCAGGCATTGCCTCAGTTAGTATCCACTTCTGAAGCCTTGAAAAGCGGCGTAATTGTTGGGGGAACTGGTGCACCAGCAGAGCAAGCCCAAAAAGCAAGACATTGCCTTGCTGTCCATAAAACACTACAACTGAATCTGCCATGTCGCTGAAGTGACAGGTTCACTCGAAGTCCATGTCCATCAGAGACTGTTGGACATTGCTGGAGAATCTATTGGCGAGGATCTAAGCACTATGCTAATGCTGACTGCTCTATTCAGTTAGTCAGTAGTGTCCAGGCCCAATCTTATGGAGTACTATGCAGGATCTTGGCTAACTTCGTTAAGGTGTTGTTGGTTTGGCTGTACGTATTCTGGGACAGCTGACAAAATGTCCACCACCATGTCCCACAGCGCATGAGAGTATTAGCCCAGGATTCACCTAGTTGTGATTGACTGCTTGCTCAGCAGAATATCTTTTTTGCAAAGGTCTCCATACGTGCAGACTCTCTATCTGGTGGGGTGGTTGGAAACTCAATGGGGTTTTAATCAGCTGGTGGAGGCTTCCGCCACTAGTCTTTCAGGAGAAGAGTGTTGCAGAAAAAAGGCACGGTAAACAGATGCAGGACTGTGCCACCTTTCAATTTATTGTTAACTAGTGGTGAAGATCCTGGTTTTGACCAGTAGCCCAAAGGTGTGTCCGTTAATGCCTTGTTGAATGGCATGATTTGTCCTGTGTGTAGCCCCTCATTAAGAACATTAGCCTTGACCTCAGTCGAGGGGAGAGTCAAATTCAACACTTCAGCTGTTATCCTGATCACAGCAGGAAAGGAGGCACACTCTTCAGAGGCTAAAGCAGGTAAGGGAGAGTGGAGACCAGCTTCAGGCGAGGTATCAAGGCCGCTGGCATCCTGCAGGTGATAATGTATGTTTTCATTGTCATAGAGAGGTGATTAATCATCATCTTGTGGAAGCAACTCAGAATCAGACACTGGATAAGGACAGATGCAGAGCGACACTGGAGGAGATCACTCCGGGTTTTCTTCAGAGTCCGAAAAGGACTATCAGCTCCCCTTCTAGTGTCAGTGGCATTGGTGTCAATATTTATGGTCCAGTTGATGATGTTGGCTGTGGTGCCACAAGAGGTGTGGGGTGAGATGTCAATCTCGAAGCTTGAACCAACCTTGGGCGAGGTCTAGTGGCACAGTCAGTGCCAGAATGTAAGCGTCCATGGTAGATGACTGGCGGCTATCTCAGATTCTTAGGCCCTGTAGGCTCTCCAGAGGGATCCGGTTGGGTACCAAATATTTAGTCCACGGGTTTTCAGTATTATGTGATTTGTTGTGGTGTCACCGCAAGGTTAGGCTTTGTGGAGCACAGTGGACTGAAGGTCGGAGTTGGTTCCAAATTCAGAGACCCAGTTTGCAGCCAAGAGGCACCCAGTGCTTTGTGAGACTCGAAATGGTGGGAGTGCTGGGACAAAGTGGAGACATATTTAGACCACTTGTGTTTCTAAATTTCTTAGACTTACCTGAAGACCAGCCCTTTTCATTGACCAAGACCGTCCCATTTTTGACCACTTTCACTGTTCTGTTTCCTAGAGCTTGGCTTCGAGGTTGCAGTTGGCGTTTGGTTTCATCTTTGCACAATTATCACAGGACGCTGAGATGTGATTGGAGCCAAGATACTAGAGACACACCTCGTGTGGCAAACCTTCCATCAGTGGTTCCCAAACTGTGGTCCAGGGACCCCTGGGGGTCCCTGAAGCCTCTTCAGGGGGTCTGCGACTACTTAGAAAATAAAAAAGTATTAACCAATTAATAAAGTGTATAAAATAAAGTTACAATGTACAACTGAAAATTTTAAAACATATTGTAAATGTCAAAATGTTTTAATTGGAGGCCAAAAATGTAATTAATATCCTCAGGTTGATTTTTTGGAGCAGTGCAAGTGCATCAAACAGACTATGGTATGTATGATGCTTGGCTTTAGTTGAATAAAAAAAAACTCCAACCTTCCTATTAAAACTAAAAAAAAATATTTTTATTTATATTCGTTTGCAAATTAAATAAAATGTGTTATCATTTGTGTATGTCTGATGAATGCTTGTTTCTGTATTTTTTGTGTACTGACTTGCGCTTTAAAACATCAACAATGTTTAGGCCAAGGTCCCTGGCTTCCAGTAATGACTCAGTGGGGGGTCCCTGGATTTCAATAATGATTCTGTGGGGGTCCCCAAGTTCCAGTAATAATAAAGTGGGGGTCCACAGAAGTCAAAAGGTTGGGAACCATTGCCTTACATGGTTGGAGCCCTGTTGTTTCAGGTAGGGGCATGTCCCTTGCACACAGGAGTATTTACTCTGACAGAGTGAGGGAGTGAGCTTCAGATTTGTGTTGGAGGTTACAGAAAGAAAATAAATAATGTCAGTGCATGGAGGTGAGACAGCTATAGTGGCCCTGATGTCATATTTGAGGTGGGGCAGAGCTGCAGGAAGGCATCTATCGGCATGCAGGGTAGTTCCTGTGAAAATCTTCCAGATTCAGACTGCCACCTGGGGAAATTCACAAGGTGAGGAATGTGCAATAAGTAGTCAGTATCATAAAAACATTTCCTAGGACACATAGGGGGTCATTCCAACCCTGGCGGTCGGTGATAAAGCGGCGGCCAACCCGCCAACAGGCAGGCGGTCAAAAAAATGGAATTCTGACCCTGGCGGGAACCGCCAACACAGCCCGCCACTTTAACACTCCGACCGCCACGGCGGGACAGACAAACAGCGCGGCGGTCACCGCCAACAGGCAGGCGGCAGACAATGTACCGCCCACCCTATCAGAACTCACCAATGCACAACCTTTTCCGGGGCGGGAGCCCCGCCGATAAAAACACGGCGGAAACAGACTACGAACGGGAAAATGCTCACCTCTACACACTCCACGAGGAAGGAGGACAGCATGGAACCCGAATTAAACATCCTACCAGCTATTGTCTACCTGCTCATCTACCAGGAGTACGAACGCCGGCGCAGACGACAACGGTGAGGGCGGAGCGGTGCTTGACAGGAAGGGCCCAGCGGAGCGGTGCTTGAGATGAAGGGCCCAGCGGAGCGGGGCTTGACAGGAAGGCCCCTGTTCAGCAGTTCTTGTCACGGCGGGGCCCTGTTCAGCGGTTCCTGTCACGGCGGGCCCCTGTTCAGCGGTGCTTCTCACGGCGGGCCCCTGTTCAGCGGTTCTTGTCATGGCGGGCCCCTGTTCAGCGGTGCTTCTCACGGCGGGCCCCCTGTTCAGCGGTTCCTGTCACAGCGGGGCCCTGTTCAGCGGTGCTTCTCACGGCGGGCCCCTGTTCAGCGGTTCTTGTCACGGCGGGCCCCTGTTCAGTGGTGCTTCTCACGGCGGGCCCCTGTTCAGCGGTGCTTCTCACGGCGGGCCCCTGTTCAGCAGTGCTTCTCACGACGGGGCGCTGTTCAGCGGTTCTTCTCACGGCGGGCCCTGTTCAGCGGTTCTTGTCACGGCGGGGCCCTGTTCAGCGGTGCTTCTCACGGCGGGCCCCAGTTCAGCGGTTCTTGTCACGGCGGGGCCCTGTTCAGCGGTGCTTCTCACGGCGGGGCCCTGTTCAACGGTTCTTCTCACGGCGGGGCCCTGTTCAGCGGTTCTTGTCACGGCAGGGCCCTGTTCAGCGGTGCTTCTCACAGCGGGCCCCTGTTCAGCGGTTCTTGTCACGGCGGGGCCCTGTTCAGCGGTGCTTGTCCTGTGTTTCTAGGGAGCCAGACCTGGCCATGACTTCCCGCTCAGTCGCCATCCGACCTTGCGGTCGCGGGGCCCTCCTGTGATGGAGTCCTGGGCCCGTGGGTGTCGTCCGTCACAACCGGAATGGGGCTGGTGGGGCCCTCCTGGGCAGCTCGCCTGCTGCCTGACTTCTCCGCCCTGCTGCCCTTGCCCTCCTTCGCTGAAGCTCTGTGGCCCTTGCCTCCCTTTGATGATGTGGCAGGTGACGGGGCAAGGCTACTGTCCTTGGTGGCAGCCGTCTCAGGCTTGTCGCGCCGGCCCTTATTTTTTTTTGTCCTCTTCCCAGGGGGTGGGCTGGCTGTCCCCTTGCTGCTGGCCGATGTTCCTGCCCTAGGAGCTGGTGGACTCCAATAGCCCTGCACTATGGTCATAGTAGATGCAGGGCTGGTGGTGGCTGAGGTGCTTTTTTGACTCTTACCAGATGGAGGGGGTGGGTCAGTGACTGGAACGAGCTCAAGGTTGGAAAGGAAAAGCACTTTGGAAGGACAGGGATGGGTAGGTGTAGTGGGTATGGGAGTGGAGGAAGAGGATGTGGTTGTAGGAGAGTCAAGTGTGCTGTCTTTGGGTGCAGGTGCTTGTGGCGGAGGCTGTCGTGAGGTGGATGGCTGTTGGGTGGGTGGCTGCCTGCGTTTGTGTGGTTTGGAAGAGGGGGTGACAGACACACTGGGAGAGGACACAGGGGACGTGTAAATGGCAGTGGGGGTGGTGACTGCACGTGTGCGGACTGTAATGGAGGGTGTGCTGGTGATGGAAGTACTGGCTGATGGTGGTGTGCATGCAGGTGTGAGTGGAGACGTCACAGGGAGGGAGGAGGGAGATGAGGAGGTGGGGGACACAGAGGTGGTAGTAACTGTTGGCATGTCTGCATCTGGATGTTGCTTGGGTGAATGCTTGTGGGATCTGTGGTGCTTATGTCTGGATGAGCTGCCCTTGGGTGTAGAGGTGTGTGCAGGCTGGTCTGATGGTGTGGATGGGATAGGCAGAGGAACAGGAGACTGGGACTGGGTGGAGGGAGTCAGAAGAGGGAGGCTGGAGACAGGGACAATGGCTGCCGTCAGTGCTGAGGCCAGAGCGTTGAACGATCGCTGATGGGCAGCCTGACCCGAATGAATGCCCTCCAGGTATGCATTGCTCCGATGCACCTCCCTTTCTACACCCTGGATGGCATTCAAAAGGGTAGACTGCCCAACAATGATGGTCCTGAGGAGGTCAATGACCTCCTCACTGAGGGCAGCAGGGGTAACTGGGGCAGGGCCTGAGGTGGGTGGCGGCTGTACCTGTTGTGGCGGTGGGCACGGATGTTGCCGCCACCGCAAGGGAGCTCCCTTCCGAGGACGTGTCGGTGTCGCTGACGTCTCCACGGGTCCCCGTTGTGGAGCTCCACTCGCCCTCCGTCTCACTGGTGTACTCGGAGTCTGTTGCATGGCCCTCCGGGGCCATGTGAGATGCAGCTCCCTCGTGCGCCGATGCCACTTCTCCTCCGCCTGATGATGCTAATGCACACATGAACAGGAAGACAAAGAAAATGGGGGGGGGGGAGAAATGAAGACAGGTTGAGTACATGCATTGGCAACACCGTTGTCGGAGAGGACAGACACAGAAGCCCCCTGCACTAGGCCGCACAATCGGGGTACACTACTCAGTTATTGTGACTAGGCCTACAGGTCTATGGACGACAAATGCACACATGGGTGAGGCCGGACCATGGATAGCTGTACTTGGCACCCTACAGAGGTGGGGGGCGGGGGCACAGGGCCATGCCTAACGGAGGGGCCTAGCCTACAGAATGCGCCTGGCCTAGAGATAGCCACAGCCCTCCTCCCCCACCCAGACACCTTCACTGCGCGCAAAGATAGCAGAATGTGCTGATACTCACCCCCTTGTGTCTGCTGTGATGTCCTCACGCGCCCATCCAAATCGGGGTAGGCCACCGCCAGGATCCGGGACATCAGGGGGGTTAATTGGCGGCTGGCACCCCTCCTACGTTGGGAGGCCATCCCCAGCAGAGACTCGGCGGTCTTTCTGGTCCCGCGGCGGATGTCCTCCCACCTCTTTCGGCAGTGGGTGCCCCGTCTGTTGTGGACCCACAGGGCCCGGACGTCCTTGGCGATGGCACGCCAAATGTCGATCTTCTGATGGGCGCTGACCTATGTGACATGTACAGGGTGGTAAAGGAAATCTCATCACTTTTCTGCCTGGTCAATGTGAGTGGCCCCCCCTCCCCAACCTTGCAATGTGGCACATGCTCTCATTTTTCGTGCGTTGCACTCCTCACTCGCTCCCCTCCCCACCATCTTACATACACCCCACTCAACACAGGCATAGCCCATTCAACGTGCACCCTGTGTACTAACCTGTTGGTCTGGAGGACCGTAGAGTAGCGCATACTGGGGGAGGACCCCATCAACAAGTTTCTCCAATTCTTCAGAAGTGAAGGCAGGGGCCCTTTCCCCAGTCGCAGCAGCCATTGTATCTCCCAGACCGAGGTCACAGCAGCACTTGCAGTATCGGTCCTCTCCTGTGGATGATCAGGTCTCCAGTGATTAATCAGATAGAAAATGGCGGTCACGCCCGCGGCGGTGCGTACCGCCGCGGTGCGTACCGCAACCGCAGGCGCCCATCCTCATTGGCTACTGAAACCCATAGGGTGCAATGTTAACCAATGCGGCTTAGCACCGCGGTCTTCGACCGCCTACCGCCACGGTGTGCCACGCCAGCGCATTGACCTCACATCCCACTGTCACACTTCACAGGTCAGGCAGCCGCCATTTCAAGGGCCCACATGGCTGAATTTCTACTGCGTCACACAGGCCTAGGCCATGCATTGCCACTCATACAAGCCTTTCAATGCATAGCGATTCGTGTACTGTGCAAGCTGTGTGAACGAACCCGTGGGTTGCTTGACTCTGTGCTCCATGTTTTCCTTCCTAGGCACCGTCCGCTGGGACTTGCGAGGAGAAGGATGAATCCTCCCGTGTACCGACCGCTGGTGGACCTGTCGACAATGGAAGAACGACATATCATACTTACATACAGGCTTGACAGAGCAACTATACATGAACTATGTGCCCAGCTGGAGCCAGACCTGATGTCCCCCATCCGCCAACCCACAGGGATTCCCCCTCTGGTGCAGGTTCTGTCAGTACTCCATTTTTTGGCAAGTGGGTCTTTTCAGACAACAGTGGCCATATCATCTGGGATGTCTCAGCCTATGTTTTCTAAGGTTTTGTCCAGAGTGTTGTCTGCCCTGATGAAATACATGCTGAGCTACATTATTTTCCTTGAGGTGGGCGATTTGGCTACAGTGAAGGGTGATTTCTATGCCCTTGGACATATCCCCAACATCATTGGTGCCATTGATGGGACGCATGTGGCTTTGGTTCCCCCCAAAGAAAGTGAGCAGGTGTACAGAAACAGAAAAAGTTATCATTCGATGAATGTCCAGGTGGTCTGTTTGGCTGACCAGTACATCTCCCATGTAAATGCCAAGTTCCCTGGGTCAGGGCATGACGCGTATGTCATGCAAAATAGCAGCATCCCTTATGTGATGGAACAGCTACAGAGACACCGTGTGTGGCTAATTGGTGACTCTGGTTACCCCAACCTGTTGTGGCTACTGACCCCAGTGAGGAATCCCCGGACCAGGGCAGAGGAACGGTACAATGAGGCCCATGGGCGAACTAGGAGGATCATAGAAAGGACCTTCGGGGTCCTGAAGGCCAGGTTTAGGTGCCTGCATATGACAGGGGGATCCCTAATGTACTCACCAAAGAAGGTGTGCCATAGCATCATGGCCTGCTGTATGCTTCACAATCTTGCTTTGCGACACCAGGTGCCTTTTCTGCAGGAGGATGATCCAGATGGTGGTGTTGTAGCAGCTGTGGAGCCTGTGGAGAGTGAAGAGGAGGAAGACGACGGGGATGACACGGACAACAGGGATACAGTCATACAACAATATTTTCAGTAGCACACAGGTAAGAATCACCCACGCCATTTTACATTTACTTAAGGCCTCATGCGTCTCCACTGTCTGTGTTTCCCCCCAGTTCCTGGTAACTGATTTGTGACTTTCCCTTCCCTTTTCAGAGCTGTATGACCCACTGCGTGACTTCTGCTTTGTTTGCCCATGGACTAAAGCTTATTGAAATTGGTATGTTGTCATCACAAAGTAACTGGACATTATTGCACCGTTATGTGTAATACATTTGTTAAGAATACAAGCAGACTCCTGTTATTTTAAGTGCAATAAGTGATTTATTTTAAGTGCTACATATAGGTACATGATTGTAAAACGGTGATGGGTGGGGGTGGAGTAATGTCCATGGCAGAGTCCTGTTCTCAGTCGCACAGGTGCATTGTCCATATGCCTGTGGAAGGATGGAGCAGGGGCAGTTAAAGGTTAGACAGGGTGACAATGTGGGACAGTGGGATGACATCAGGGGGTATCTTATGCTGGCGGGGGTCTTGCAATCCTACTCTGTCTTCTTGTGAGATCTCAGGTTCCGCTTGCGGGGTGGTTCTTCTTCTGCAGGAGGTGGGGTTCTGGTGGCCTGTTGTTGTGTGGGGGCCTCCTGTCCACTAGCGCCGGCGGAGGTGGTAGGCTGTTCCTGGCCTGGGCTAGTGACAGGGGCCCTTTGGGGTGCCACATGGTCCCGCAATGTGGTGACTATCTGGTTAAGGGCCACGACGATGGTCCCCATTGCGGAACCGATGTTCCTCAGTTCCTCTCTGAACCCCATGTACCGTTCCTCCTGCAGTGCCTGGATCTCCTGGAACCTGGCCAGTACCGTCGCCATCGTCTCCTGGGAGTGGTGGTAAGCTCCCATGATGGAGGAGAGGGCCTCTTGGAGAGTCGGTTCCCTGGGCCTGTCCCCCCCCCTGTCGCACAGCAGCCCTCCCAGTTCCCCTGTGTTCCTGGGCCTCTGTCCCCTGGACGGTGTGCCCACTACCACTGCCCCCAGGTCCCTGTTGTTGTTGGGGTGGTGGGTCAACCTGGGTGCCCTGTAGTGGTGGACACACCGCTGATTGACGTGTCCTGGAGACAGAGGCATGGGCCCGCTGGGTGGGAGCTGTGCTGGTGTTCCCAGAGGGGGTTGGGTCTGGTGTAGCCTGTGGCTGTCTGTGGGGAACCGACTGTCCAGAGGTCCCCGATGGGCCGGGCTGGTCATCTGGGTCCAGGGAGACAGAGCTGCTGTCATCGCTAGGGGCCTCTTCTGGGGGTGGGATGGACATCTCTGGACCCTCCGTGGCGGTGTGGTGGCGTTCGGGTCCTGCAGGGGTATAAAGGTATGGTTATTGCTTCTGTGTGTGGCATTTCGTGTGATGGGTGGGTGTCCGTGTACCCAAGTGCAGGCATTCCCTTGTGGGGGCTTTTGTGAGGGTGGCTTGTGGGGGTGATGTGTGTGTGCAGTGGGCATGCTTTGGTGATGGGTGTCCATGCTTTGTGGTCGCTTGCAGGGCTTGGTGTTGGGATGGGTGGGTTGTGATGGTGAGCCATTTGCAAGGAGTTGGTGTGATGGGGGTGGGGGTGGGGGTGAGGGTGGGGGTATGATTTGGCATGCAGGTGGGGTGGGGGTGGGAAGCAGTAGTGAAGATTTGACTTACCAGAGTCCATTCCTCCGCCTACTCCTGCGAGGCCCTCAGGATGCAGGATGTGCAAGACTTCCTCCTCCCATGCTGTAAATTCTGGGGGAGTAGGTGGGGTTCCGCCGCCAGTCTTCTGCACCGCAATGTTGTGCCTTGATACCATGGAACGCACCTTCCCCCGTAGGTCGTTCCTGCGCTTCCTTATGTCATCCCGATTGCGTGGATGCTGTCCCACCGCGTTGACCCTGTCCACTATCCTTTGCCATAGCTCCATCTTCCTGGCAATTGTGGTGTGCTGCACCTGTGCCCCGAAGAGCTGGGGCTCTACACGGACTATTTCCTCCACCATGACCCTGAGTTCTGCGTCAGTGAACCTGGGGTGTCTTTGGGGTGCCATGGGGTGGTGTGGATGAGGTGTGGGGTGGCGTTTGTGGTGATGAGTGTGGTGCGTGTGGTGGTGTGTGGTGTTTGGTGCGTGGATTCTGTGTGGGTGATGGTGTTGTGTGCCTCTGTGTTGTGGGATTGTCTATTCTGTGCTCTCTCTCTAGCCTTCGTCAATAATTTCGGGTCGTAGGGGTTTGTGGGTGATGTGGATGTGTGTTTTATATTGTGTTGGGTGTGTGGGAGTGGTGTTAGTATGTGTATCAGGTGTGTGTGTTTCAAACTGACCAATGTGGCTGAGTTTTCTATGTGTGTGTGTATTTTGACCGCGGCGGTGTGTACCGCCAATGGAATACCACGTTTGAAAGACCGCCGCGTGGATTTGTGGGTCGGAATGGTATGGGCGTATTTCTGTTGGCGTGACGGTGGAGGTTTGGTCATCGCCATTTTTTCGCTGACCTTTGGTGTGGCAGACTTTTGTGGATGTCGGGTTTTTGGCGGTTTGCAACTTGCGGGTCAGAATGACCGTGGCGGTTTACCGCGGCCGCGGTGGTGTTATGGCGGTCTTCTGACCGGCGGTAAGCGCCTTTTACCGCCAAGATCAGAATGACCCCCATAGACTATAGTTGGGAACAGGAATACACTATAGCAGCAAATACATGATGCTGGGCCAGAACACTGTAGTTTCGACTGGGGAAACTGATAGACTGGAACAGCTATTTTTACAAATACACAGGTAACACACAGACACCAGAAAGGGATACAGAGAGGTGCATTCTGGGAAAGGCCAACACTGACAAAGATACTGGGAGACAGTAGGATCCCAGACTGGAATATAATACACAAACTCAAACATGCACGGTTCCCACTGGAATCGACAGACAGTGGAATGATCCCAAGGACAGAGAAGACATGTTCACATAGGAGCTGATCCCAACAGTGGAGCCCCCACTGGAGTAAAAACCCACAACCAGCACACAACAGGCATCATTAACATGAACAAGAGGTCATGTGGCAAGCAAACACTGAACTGTGCTAAAACATTGAACATAATGTAACATACATGCATGGTGAAACCAAAATTGGAAGTGTCAGAAATAATAGGTAGAATCCTGAGCTAAAATAGGTAGAATGTTGCCCATGAACAATGTTGGAGAGGGTACATGGATTGTAACACAGGTTGTGTGGAAATTCAGGTAGTACTTGTGCAGTGTCTGGGTGCACATGTTGAGCTGGACAGGGCATATGGAATGTTGAGGTTTTGGTAGGTTATCTGTTGGACATGATATGTGGAATATCAGGCAGGATAGGTGGAAAGGTAAACAGGATGTGTGGTTTCATACAGGTTGTGTTGGTTGTCAGACATGGTATGTAGTGTGGTGCAATATCAAAGAGGGTTAGTGGAGTGTTAGAGAAGTTTCTGTAGGATGTCATACGAGATACAATAAATTCCAATGTAACTTGTCTGCTCGTAGTGTATAGGATGATATAGAGAGAAGGGGATGGCAAGATGGTTAGGGGTTTCAGGGGCTTGCATTGGCATCCTAGTTAGGCTGTTATGATGGGGGAGATGTCTTTGGAAAAGGTTTGTTCAGTGAGGTGCTACCTTATGTCTAGAACGTTAATGGAATCTTTCAGTCTTTTGGTGCTTGAGTCCAGAGGAAGGCTGAAGTCTCTGAAAAATGTAGGGTGATGTAGTGAACAGAGGTAGTGACAGTGTCTAAGTTTTCATGATGAAACCATTGCAGGGTTTGCAAGGTCTGTAAATCAGGTTGAAACTGGCTGCTTAGGATAATGAAGGTGAAATGGAAGGTAAAGAGCTCATATGACACAAAAGAAAGTTGCTGTGTAGTGTAGGGTTTAAAGTCAGGTGGAATTGTGAATGATGGTGAGACCACTTAAAGTGAGATCATTTTTTTATGGAACATTTCTCTTTAGAAATATAAAATGATGGGGAAAAAAACTTAGAAAACATCTAATTATATGATTAAACAAATGATAGATGTCACCTATGAAGAATATAAAAATATAAAATTTGAGTAGATGAAATGACAAAAAAACAAGAAAGTAACTGGTGAAAGGTCACCGAAAAGAAGTATGACCCCTTGAATAATGGTATTTGAAGATTTTAAAAATGTTTTTGATGTGACCAGCTAGATTACAATCAAGGAAGGGTGACTACCTTTGCCAAGAATACAGCAATATCTAAAAACAAACACAGAATACTACACAAAAGATCTAATTGTCATCGTTCTAGGATGTGGACTCACCTGGAGGAGGAAGAAGTAAGAAGGTACTGCTTAGGCTCTACTAGTTTAATTGTATCAGAACACATGTACCTCCTTAGAACATTATCTCACACTGATGCATAATATGAACCCAATTTAGAGGATTCAGCAACTGAATTGGATACTGACATCTATCACTCTAGAGGGCAATCTAAAATGGAAATCCATTTTCTCATACATTCTTTCTCTAGCAAATGCCATTGGTTTGTTCTGCATGGTGATGGTCAATGGTCTTGAACAACAATTAATCCCAAAGATTGAATCCCCTTCCTTTAAATATAAGATGCCAAGTGAGACAAGCTACACAGAATTTACAGCACAATCCAGAGATTAAGAAGCAAGCAGACAAAGGGAACAACCGTGATATCTAGAGTATTGATGGCTATGTCATTTAAGCACTTACACAACTTGAGGAGGAGACTTGTTACCAAAGATGTAACCATAATCCAAATCTCAAAACGTTCAACGAGTATAGAAGTCACCCAACCTAGCTCCATTATATATTGGATAGGAAAATTGGGGCCTCCATACTTTACTTCCTGTATTCATCATCTTCAACTATTCTTGGCTAAATTTATAAGAAGAGAAAACAAAATAATCTATGTTGTTGGTATTGTACACTCGTCACCTTCCACCTTAAGAACAAAAATTTACTCTTTGGGAAAAATGCCCATTCCAAGCAGTAGACAAAGCAGTGACGAAAGAAACTGCAAAGTTGTGGGAAGCCACAGCTCTCGGAAAAAAGTGGTGTTGATTTTGTAGAATAAAAGAAAGTTCCAAGTAAGAACAATTCATACTTCAAGACAAGAGACAGAAATAGCAGATACAGGGATGAAAAACTGACAAGATTCATCAATGAGAAATTCAATACCAACACTTGGTAATCAGACCAGGGCATGAACGAAGCAGTAGGAAAAAGAACAGATGAGCCATAAAACAATTAAGAGTTACCTCTTGCCAGCAATACAACAACCATATAAAATATTTATTTTAAACAAAAGATTCTCCTTCTTTCCAAGGACTCATTAGGACCTTTGCCACCAATAACTAGTCCTTATAATTGGATAACTAGAATACATCCATACAATTAGAACAGACTCAAACTGACCCAAAATGTGAACAAAAGACAGAGGACCTAGTAACTGTCCTGGCTATTGACAGACAACACTCTCTAGAGAGCAACCAAAAACACAAATCTATTTTCACATCCATGTTTTCTCCAGCAAACTCCAACAATTTGTTCTCCACCGCTAATATCACAGATCTGGACTAATAATTTAGTGAATACTCCCAAAACATAATTTCTTTCCCTCTAATATAACACGCCAAAAGAGACAAGTTAGATGGAATTTACAGCAGAATCCAGAGATGATTATTAAGGAAGCAGAAAAAAGGGGGCAAAAGTGTCATCCAGCATCTTGATGCGCATAGAGAGCTTGCAGATGAGATTTGTTACCAGCATCTTGATGCACATAAAGAGCTTTGCAGATGAGACATGTTACTAAAAACCTACCCATAATCCAACTCTCAAAATAAAGATTGCACTCAAACACCTACTAGAAATGTGTATACTAAAGTTTTATTCATGACAGGAGAAAACAAATCTGTTTTTGAGCACCCCAGAATGGCAATTGTGTAAATGTTATGGAAGATAAATAAGGGGGCGGGTTGCCCCTCTCTGGGATAACTGATAATTTTGGAAAATGTATATGTTTGTGTATAGGAGAATTCATAGACTTACACCTTCAACTATCCATGCATGACATGCCGTCCTACCTAAAGGACATCAAGGAAATCTTGAATGGACTACCAAACATTACTTGCTTTACACCTCAATCAACTACCAAGATGGTGTGGTAGTTTGGAAATTTCAGAAGCCTTGGTTTATGTCTATACATCAATGTTTTCATATTTCAGAATTAAATCTATATCCAATGATGTAGAACCACAATGGGAGCCAAATTTGCTTCACTGCATGCCTGCATGTTTATGGAACACAGTCAGGGCGATGCAGACAAATAAGGCTCTCCTACAAATTACCTCACATGTAGTGTATTGGAGGAGATTAATTGATCACATTCCACTAATTTGACAAGGGACTCCAGAACCTTTGCAATACACTTAACATACACTTAAAATTCAACTAACTTCAGAAATTTCCAAATCATAAGTTTATTTTTTACATCTAATGATCAACATAAATATGGAAATGGACCTTAAAACTGAAAACAGAATATCTAAATTTCACCACTACCTTTGTTGCCTATCTGATAGCATGCCCATGCCAACACGCATATGTAGGTAATATCATTCATCACTTAAAATGAGGATTCAAGGGCAGAATTGCAATATCTACGAAGAGGATCCAAGAAATCATCTATAGAAATACTGTAATACATTCAAGAACACCAAATTATGTTTATTTTGCTGCCTTGTACTACATTTTGAAAACAGTGGAAGAGATCTTGAGCTAGCACTCAGTTAGAGAGAAAGGAATATGTATTATGCTTATGGAGATGTGTAGTATGAACTAAATTGGAAGGCAGACTTGTATTATTGGTTTTCCTCTTCTCAGAACTGATAACTGCTTCGAAACTCTAGATAGCTTTCTTTCCTGTAATAGAACAAAATTGAGAGAATTATGACCATCATAGGAAGTGATTTTTCACCTACCATTGCTGTGTTTTGTTCTAACCTGTGTACAAGGAGATTTCACACATTTCTAACATAATGACTGACTATATGTACTGAAATTAGAGTAAAACAATGATGCAATTATGCATTTTGATAAAATAAACTGCTTTCTATAACTGTTATCAACTATAAAGAAATGTAATTCTGTTTGCAAATTTACAATATAATATGCGGAAAGTAAGACTCAATATAGCACAACATAATTTACTTGCTTAACTGTCGTGAGCAACAGAGAGAATTAAGTATTGTCATCAAATGTATAATATAATATGCTGAAACTAAGAATTTATAACAACCATCCAATTCTGATTTGTGACAAAAATTATTTGCCTAATTGTGATCAGCTATGGCGAGATCTGACTACCTACATATTATATATACAGAAACCAACAAGTGAGAACATATATGTACCTCCAACTTTGTGATAACAATAGCTCCTATGGAAAAGACAATAATCTATGTGTATTTTCTGACTGCCTGTAAGATAGGAAGTTGGTTTAAACAAATTAATAACTACTTGTTCCATTAGACTCTACAAAGTGCACTCATAAATGTGCGCATCAACTACGTTCCTTATTGAACTACAAAAAAACAGCAGGAGGGAAACCCTACTGTGCTTAGCCTACCTCTCCATACCAGCCCAAGAGGATCATCCCATAGTATTAAAAGGACTCTCAACATCTGGAATTCCAAGTAGCATGCTTCATCATAGAGTCCTCGTCCACATACTTAGAGTATCTGGATGGGCTCAACCTTGGTAGCCAATGGAGCTCTTTCGATATTGGGTGGGATCCTAGATTTAAAATATTCTAGGGTGTCCTAATGGTTAATTTTATATTTCAAAGGGCACCCTGATAGAGTTCAAACAGGTAGGGATGAACTAAGGAAATTAGTATCCTCTGTATTGTTGGGTCAACATGTTTCAGTCATCACACCAATACCTCACCTGGCTAGTTGGCTTTCGTCAGGACCTCATAAGGATCTCATTAGTATCCTATTTTTGTGCATTCAATTGTGAAACTTCCATTAACTATACTCATACAAGCCATAAATACTAACCCATTTGATCCCTATGTTCGCGTTTCTCAGGAAGTATGGAAGGGACAGAGGTAAATCATCAAGCACAGCATTGTTATATATATCTGTGTATATCCTTAAACATGTCTCCAAGTGATCCTTGTGACTATTTCCCATCAAGCAGGACCAGTGTGTAAGCAGTACAAAGTGTAAGTCTTCATCACACTTACCTTAAAAATGTGCACATACTCTGCATGCACTAGGTTGGTATACAGTGTGAAAGTATTATCCTTGAGATTACCAAGACATTGCATGTGCTGTGCTCATTATTCCTATAAAGTGTGAAATAATCACAGGGATCACATGGAGACTGTTGATAGGTTGATAACAGAGAGATCCATTGTTTTATTTTATCCTAGATAAACGTTGACTATTTATGATTTCCTTTGTAACTGTGTAAGTAAATGGATCAAGAGGTGTAGTGTTTCTTAACAACTTTGAATAGTTTCTTAGGATGATTTTTAGCTG
Source organism: Pleurodeles waltl (assembly GCF_031143425.1). Classification (NCBI taxonomy): domain Eukaryota; kingdom Metazoa; phylum Chordata; class Amphibia; order Caudata; family Salamandridae; genus Pleurodeles; species Pleurodeles waltl. Next base: position 102,849,932 of record NC_090445.1, read on the forward strand.
CAATGATCTCTATTTGATTACTAAAGCTTTAGCTCTGCAAATGTTAGTTGTGTATGCTTTGCACTTGCTCCATAAATTTATAAGGTTAGATGTTGATATATCCTGTCTCCATCTTTATTCAGACATCTTAAGCTTGTTTTATCTTGTCATGTAAATCTTTGGTAAACCGATGTGTGGACTTGCTTTTGTTCTGTGTTCTAAGCTTAAGAGAGCAAGGTCGTCTGCTGCCTTTGACATGGCTGCGTTATTATGATCTCCCATCTGGATTGTTTCTGGTCGGCTGTTTTAGTCCATAACTTTGAGGAGATCTCTATTTCGTCATTAGTTAGTTAATGATGTTCTTTAAGACTCTACAACATATCTTGGTGTTTTGGGGATTGGCCTATGTTATGGATTTTGGTGCAATGAAGAGTTACGGGGACTAGGAAGTGATCTGACCAGTTTACTGGTATTGACCTCAAGGGCATCATTGTAGGAGATAATGAAGTCTAGAATTGCGTGTTTCACTTGAGTAGATGAAGAAAGTAGTTGTTGGAAGTCACTAATTGATAAAAAGAGAGCTAACTCCCTTACATCCGTATCTTCGGACTCAACCCAGTGCAAGTTGAAATCACCTAAAAATATATTGTTTGCACCTGAATTCATGTTAATTACCATGAGATCGATCATTTGTTGCTCAAAAAGTGAGTTGCCGACTGGTGGGTGATATACAACATGGAAGACAGTGGGGGAGGAGTTTCAGAGGTTTTCACCTCAATAGACAAACACTCAAAGGAGGAAAATTTGTTAATTATCATAGATCTGCAACGTACATAGGTACTGTATATCATTGCAGTGCCTCCCCCACATCTGTCCTTCCAAGCTAGTCGTATTATCGAGTAACCACCTGGGAACAGTATATCTAGTGCAGAATAATGGGGAAACTGTTAGTTTGAGTTAGAAACAGTAGGTCAATGATGTTTGTGGTTAATAAGTCTGCAATTTCAAAGTGATGCTTAGCTGCAGTTCTGCTTGTTTCTCTGGATGGTCGCGGGTAAAATCGGACTTCAATTAGGTTGTGCTGGTTCATCCAGGATCTGTTGTGCAACCTCTGTTACCCATTTTGACTGTGATTTACAAGCCACTCTTTGTTAGGTTACTAGATCCATGGATGTTGTGAGAAAGGATCAAGTTGTAAATGTCTTCATCAGAATGGTAGACCTGCTCAGATGGGAGACACTGTAAGAATGGTGGTAACAGTTTGGAAGGGAGGAGGAACGTGTGAGGAGAGCATTTTTTTCTTGATTGGGGTTACTTATGTTGATGCATGTTTTTGAACGTGTGATGGAATTTATTTGGAGGACGATGACATCAAGTCTATGGTGATTGAATTGTAGGTCTTAACACAAAGTTAGAGTGTGCTTTTTTTCTTTGAAGATGCTTTCACTTAAAATGCGGGCAGGAGGTCAGGAGCTAGCAGTTGATACGAGAGTCTCAGAAGTACATTCAGAAAGGAGACAGGGGACTACAGTTCCAGTTTATTAGCCTATTAATTGATTAAACAGGATTAGGGGTCCAGTTAGAAGGAGGATGGAAGAGTTGCTTAGCCTGCTCCAGTTCTCCTTAATTATCCCTGATAATCTATGATGAACTAAGCATAAAATAGGATATTCAGTTAACAGTGATGCGATGATGGATTTGCTGGAGAATTTTGCTAATGAAGAAGTAAGTGAGGAGTGGGTGTTGTTTAAAGTGAGGGGCATATTTATACTCCGTCTGCGCCGAATGTGCGTCAAAACTTTTGACGCACATTCAGCGCAAACGTTGCCCCATATTTAAACTTTGACGCCCGAGCCTGCGGACGACAAAAGTCTGTCGCGTGCGTCATTTTGTGGATGCGCAACCCGCTTTGCGTTAATGATATGCAAGGTAGGCGTTCCCTTCTAAAAAAATTACTTAAACGGCCATGCGTCGTATTTATGCTTTCGGGCAAAAATGACGCACGGCCGGGAGGCGGAGCCGGAAAATGACGCACAGCCCGATTTGCTTCAAAATTTAACACCTGGGTCAGGGCAGGCGTTAAAATGGGGCAAACACACCTGTATTTAATCAGAACACACAGAAGCAACAGCAGAGCAGCAAAAGGGAGACATGGAGGTGATTCTTATCCAGCGTGCACGCAGACGCAGAGCCCAGCAGCCACAACAGCAGCTTCCACAACACCAGCAGGGACCCCAAAGGCAGCGCAGAAGGCAGGAGAGGATATTCCGCCCCAGAACAACCCTTCATGGCCTCAGGGAACACGACATCATCCAGAGGTACAGGTTGAACTGGCAGGCCATTCAGCAGCTGCTGCAAAACATTGAGCCGCAGTTGGCACCCACTTTGCTGACACCCCGCACCATCCCAACAGAAACCAAGCTGCTTGCCGTACTTCACATGCTGGCAAGTGGCTCTTTTCAAACAACTGGTGCCCTGGTTGCCGGAATATCACAATCATCATTCTCTGCCTTTTTGCCCAAAGTACTGGATGCCATCATTGGACTTACACCCCGCCACATCTGCTTCTCTAACACACTGCAGAAGCAGCAGGAAACAAAACAGGGGTTCTACCTCATTAGTGGCTTCCCACACATCCTTGGTGCAATCAACTGCACACATGTACGCCTTGTGCCACCTGCTGCAACTGAACACCTCTACCGCAACAGGAAGCACACACACTCTATCAATGTGCAGGCCATTGTCGATCACCAAGGATTGATCACCAACATAGTGGCTAAATATCCTGGGATTGTCCATGACTCATTCATCTTCCGTCACTGCACCATCAATGAACACTTCCAGGATGGACGGTATGGCAATGGACTACTTGTTGGTAAGTACAAAAACCTACTTCTATACAAACTGCACAGCAACCCTCTAGGACACACAACACATTCTCCACAACAGCAACATGTGAACAGGAACACACTGAGGTTGTGATATCGCTAGCCATGTTTCTTAGGTTACCATAGAACCTGCCACACACCGGAAATTAGTGTACAGTCTAATGTTAAGACGTCAAAGATCACAACGTGTGGAGTGGGTTGCCTAAATGTCACCTTGCAAATTGTAAGTGTCCCAATGATGTTTACATTAATCCATTGCATAAGTCTAAACGTATGGGATGTCCAGGGTACATTGATATGAACATGTTAACAACACTGTCAAAATGAATCTGTGTATGGAACTATCATCTCACCCCCAGTGAAGACACACGGACACCTGTATCACAAGTCACAATGCTAGGGAGGGCACACTGTACTGCAAATCCCAAAACATACTGCTGACAAACGGTCAGCAGCCAAACACTTGTTCAGCCAAGGAAACAACACAATGCAGATGGTACATCCTACAAGCATAGGATGCGACATAATAACACAAAAGAGTCACAGACAACAAAAGACAACTACTGCCATGAAAGGTGATTTCAATGGGGCTAGCTACATCAACATGATCCCCTTCATTTTCTCTTGCAGCTGATCAGGGGTATGGCATCCAGCCATGGATAATGACACCTATTGGCAACCCGAGTACTGCAGCAGAGCGTGCCTACAATGACACACATAGGAGGACACGCACCATAGTCGAGAGGACCTTTGGCATCCTCAAGTCAAGGTTCCGGTGCCTCAACATCACTGGTGGTAGCCTCCTATATTCCCCGGAGATGGTCTGTAAGATCATCCTAACATGTGCTATTCTGCACAACATTTGCATCAAAAGGAACATTCCCCTCCTGGAACCCAAGCCACACATGCCTGAAGAGGAGGAAGAGGAGGATGCTGGCCTGCAACATGAGGGGGAACTACAGAACACGGCAGGCTGGTATACGCAGGTGGCAACATATCGTGAACAATTTCTTTTAAATATAATCACCATCACCACTTTATGAACTAATTTAAATAAACACCTATAATAATCACCATATCATCGTTTGGCTATTCATTTTTGCACACCTTCATCTCTAACTATCAGAATAAGAGTGTTGCCTCATGGAGCATTGCTGATATACCGATTAGGACACTGAAAATCCCAGAGCTAATGTGATGCGTAACATACAATGGTCACATACACACACACTGTAAATGACATATATCATGTACATTTCTCCTTTGAAGGCCAATAGCAGAGGACCACACCTATTTCACACATACATGTTGAAATCAAGGTCCAACGCAGCATATGGCACACAACTAAGACACCATCACTCAAAAAGGGGAAAACATGCCTCATACATGAGGCAGTTGATGTGCTTTTGCATCAGTAACAGGAATGTCAGACCAGACCCTTGACAGCAGGAAGTCCAACTGCATCCAATATTTGCAAGGACTATCTGTGACCAGAGTTCCATAGAAGCAGTACATAGACAGCACAAGTGCCACACATATGAGCAGCATTGCGCACATGACATTCCATGTACGTCAGCCCATTTCCTAACTCCTGACACACCCATGCACCTGGTCACAACTTACCTGTCTGAAGAGGTCCCTGGAATACTAAGATGTGTACCCTGATATTCCCTCCTTTACACACACAGCTTGTCAATAGCAATCCAGTGTACTACACCCTTTCCTATGGTATGCCATTGTCATAGAACATCTGACTGCATGGACGTCGGGTCAATTAATACACTGGCTTCTAGTTTCCAAGCCCTGTTAGCACCTGTAGATTGCTTCCCGTGTGAAAATGTCTGTTGCCCATTAGAATGCAAATCTCACCTGCAGGACTTGTGAGAAACAGATGCAGCCCACACCTGTGATCACCTCCATGCACACCACCCATTACAACAAGCACTGCCCCTGCTGATACCTGGAACAGCATAGGAGTTGCCATTTTGTCAAATACACCGTTAAGCATTGATACAAATTAAGCCATGTAACACAGCCCTTGGGTTCATTTGTCACCTTCAAAAACACAGGACATACACAGTTAGACATGCCAACTGTCTAGTTCATCCTCCAAACAGTCTTAGTCAGACCACTGATTATGTAACTTGTCAAATTGCTGTATCCTAATTCACCATGCATCCTGTCAGCCTGACTGGCATCTGTCTGTGCGTCACACTAAAGTATCCCTGTGTCTACATTTGTACCACACTCGCGTTACAAACCTCTCATTCATCAGGGGGTATTTGGGCATGTGCTTCTTCAATGCATACCCAAATACATTGTATAGCATCATCTGCCTTTTAACTGTACCATATGAGTTAAATTCTCTGTGAAAACAAAAATTCATGGCCCATCCCTTGTCTGGGTCTCATTTATGCATGAATGACAAAGTGTGACAGTGTCCCAGGGCCATATGCAGGGAGTGGATAGGGGGCCTTCAGCAGAACCAGCAACCTCTGAAAATGTCCATGAAAAATCAACACGTCAGGACCCTGACAGTTCACACACAGAATTACATTGCTCATAACATATTGATGGGCCGTGTTTGGTGAATAGCTGCCAGAATAATCAGCACAGAAGCTATGATGTTCCCAGATGCAGTGGGAATTGCAGAGGCTAACCTGTGTACAAATGTTGTAATGAAACCTGCCGGAACATGACACCTGAGACATTATCTCACTCAGCACACCAAGGTTGCCCTGTTGACTGTCTCATTACACGTCTTTAGTGACAGGGTGGGACCATCCCCATGTAGGTTCTCATGTCCACATCCACTTTACTCACATTAATCAACAAAGGATACTCAGTAGATACAGGAATAGCTGCCACTGACTCATGATGAGTCCAGGACCGAACTGTGACAAATTACACCCCACAAAATATACAGGATCAACATTGGACCACACACATGAACAAGACACCTATGTGCAATTGATCACTGGAAATATGTGGACACGTGCTGCCTCGTCTGCTGGTCCACCACAGCCACTTGAGAGTTGTGGCTCACTTCTATGACCTCAACTGTGGTGTCATCATACATTTGTGATTCACCTTTGTCTGTCTGGGTAAACAACATGGTACCCACTTCCTCAATGCATGTGTATGACTCACTGTGGGATTCACCAACTAGTGCCTCGGAAGCTGTTACCAAAACTCTAGGACATAGGATGTTGAAAATGTGGACCATTGACATGAACAAGCGTCTGCCATCTATCTGGTGCATGCTTTGTCATATGTGGTGTCTACATTACCCCAAATCTTGGAAGTCCACATTACGGATGTTGCTAAATGTATGACTAACACATGAGGAAGCATTATTCTGTCCAACATAGCATGATGGTGTATGGTTTCTCACTTCATCAGATATGTCCCTCAGGATGGGCAGAGTATGATGAATCATGGGCACTGTGCAGATTTATCTGACTACATAATATCAGGACAGTTGTATTGACAAGCTACGTAATTTGACAGTAGGCACATTTCAGTTATCTACTGCACAGTTGATATGTCACATTACCCAGAGACAGATTTGTTGTGTAAGTGCTATTTATTGAAAAGTGCTCTATTGCTATCTGTACATTGTCCATGATTGTGAGTCCATTAGAGTGACATCTTACATTGTGATCCTACACAAGGGGTTACGGAAATGCTTTTGACATGCTGGTGTGATGTTTCAGACAGTGCAGAGGGACAGGATTTGCCAATGAGTAAGAGAGAGACAATCAGTGGGCAGGCTGACAAGATATACAGTGGTAAGCAGAACAGTCATTAAGTAGAATTGTTGTAAGACTGGCATGCTACAAAGCACAGGACCTTGGTAATTGTTGGCCATGTGGCAGGGACTAGTACTTCCGGGTACTTTTCCGTGTGAAGGTGATCTGTTCCATGTCTTCTTCTTCTGATGTGTGTGTTGCCTCCTCTGTTCTTGGTGGTGGTGGTTGTGAAGGGGCAACACACACCTCAGTGTTAGAAGACGTGGAGTCAGACATCCCGGTCGCTGCTACCTGTGAAGGTCTTAAGGACAGTACTGCAGCAAAGAGGATCTGCTGATTCTTAAGAATAGCAGCCACATCACAATGGTAGGCAGCCAGGTCGGCCATGAGGGGTTCAATGTTGCATTCATGCACGCATTGACAGGATTGCTGTTGTAGGTGTTGGGTCAACTGTATTACAGCTGTGCTGATTTCCTTCGGGGTTTTTTCCTGTTCCTGCAAGATAGATGTTAGGGCTTGCATAGCTGCCGCCTGATCTGCAGATGACATCATTCACGAACGCACCCCCTCTAGGCTGGCTGCCATAGTTTGCATCCCTACCCGCACCTCCTTGGACAGCTCCCGCTGTACCCCAACTACAGTTCTCTCAAAGCTGGTGCCTGTGTTGTCTGAGTCCTCAGCTGTATTAGAGCTGGCAGGTCTTACAATTGAGGTGGTGGGTGGATCCTCTGCGATGGCTGCTTGTTCTGTGCTCCTCCTTGTGACTGAAGGTGGGGTCTGGAGGGTTTCAAGGACCTTTTGGATAGTCTCCTGGGGAATGTTTATCAGCTCGTCATCCATGTCATCAGGATAATCCGGGTCAGGCATATCCGCAGGAGATCCATCTTCCTCTGCAATGAAACAGGGTACAATTAGTGTGTATGTGTTGTGGCATGAGTGATGTGACATGCCTGCCTTGTGATGAATTCACATTGTGATCTTGTTTCGTGTTTATTGCTCCAGTCTTTCAGATGGGCATTCTCCCAGGCCTATGGCCCCCCTGCATGTTACATGTATGTTATTAAGTTATTAGACTTGTCGGCATCATCTCTTCTAGGTGTTGGTTTTGGCCAAATAGTGAAGTGCCACCTTCTTGTCCTACTCAACCCTCCGTCTACATCCATTCTCATGGTGAGACCTTTCACTGGCTGTGGGTGTTCTGATGGCACTGGCAGCACACTTAACAATCTGGACCTGCCCCAGTCTCTGATCTTTCACATCCACTTAAATGTATTTGACATGTAGCATATCCTATGCATAGCAATGCTATGGCACGATATGGATGTTGGCATTGGTAATGTGTACAGCTGATGTTGGGAATGTGTGGTACATTGGATTGCCCTGATAATCGTATCAGTGTCCTATTTCCTCCTCTGACTGTGCAGGTGTATGTCAGTGACCAGTTACATGTGTCCCCCCCTCAATGCTGTTGCCTGAGCAGTATGACATTTGGGATGTTACATTGTGACCCAGGCACAGGATGGACCCTGACATATGCAGCATGGGTATGTCCTTAGTGCTGTGTAGCTCCTATTGTTGTTTACATTGGCTGATGTTTGCAACAACTATGGGCATTGACATTTGACAGTACTGGGGCCTTTGTCTTTTTTCAGGGGATTGTTGAAGTTGTCATCCTCAACCCTCTAATTTAGGTTTGTATGATCCATGGGAAGGTTACTGCCATTGGCTACTTGAGCTGCACACAGAGCGGAGGTGGCAGTGGCAACTGTTGTCGCAGTTACATTCCAGTTGTCGGAATGGCTAGAGGTTGTTAAGAGAGCCCTAGTTAATGTGGGGGGTATGGTGGCTGATGTGTGCCTGGACATCAGTTTGACGTTGTGCCCTTCCCTTCTGGTGTGGCTTTACCTTTGCTCCATCGTTGGCATGGCAGCATGCCCCCATGGGACTGTTGTTGGTGTAGTGTAATGGTGTGCCCCAGCTTCTGTCTGTGCAGGCCATGCCCCCATGCCGTGCCCCTTTACCCATGCCACTCCATGTGTATGATGACTTACATGCAATGTGTAGTAGGTATTCCCCCCCCAGTTGCAGTTGACATTAGTGCATTTTAATTCCCCATGCGACTTACCCTGCATGTGCGTTGTCTCCTGGTAGTCTGCGCTGTCCTGTCCTTGAATCCCTGTGACGATCTCCTCAGGGATGACGGCTGCGACCATCTCCTCCATGTGGTCCAGGGCCTTCTGGTGTGCTGGACTCCCACCTCCAGTCTGCAGTGCTGCCTTCCTGTTCCTGGCCATCTTTTCCTTGGTCCTGCGCTTGCAGTCATGCCAGCGTTTCTTGCACTCGATGACAGTTCTGCGTACTTCTGCCACACTGTTGATCTTGTCAACAATTTGTTGCCATATTGCCTCTCTCCTTCTGATTCGCAATTTTGAGGTGACAAACAGTTGGTGCTTGTGTTCTGTCACCTCTTTAACCAGAATTTCCTGCTCCTCTGCACTGAAGCGACATTTTATTTTCTTCTTATAAGTGTCCTGGTTCTTGTGTGGATCCTCCTGGCTGGTTCCTGGTCTGTTGTCATCTTCCTGGGGTCTGTAGTGGCATCTGGGATCCATTTTGGCTCTCCTCTGGTGAAATGGCAGTGTTCGCGTTTTTTTTGGCGCTATTGCATCAAAAAACGGCACATATCCGGTTTGCAGGGTCGTAAATTGACCCACAGTCATTTCCGCTGTGTTAACGTCGTTTTGCTTTACGACTTGACGCTGCTGTGTGCGTCAAAATAAATGACACCCACCTGTGGTTTGCGCCGCCATGCGTCAAAGTATAAATTTGACGCCCGCACGGCGCACCAAAATGGCGTTAGCCGGCGGTAATATTTTTTACGCAAAACTGCGCCGCGCAGTTTTGCGTCAAAAAGAATAAATATGGCCCTGAACGTTTTTGGGAGTAATTAACCAATGAGAGTTCTTTCTACATCTTGAATATATTGTGGAGTTTGAGGTCAAACTGTTCGACTGCAGGGCCGGCTTTTGGGAGGTGCGAGCAGTGTAGCTGCACCGGGTTCTGACCTCAGGGGGTGCTGTGTTTAGCAATAACTTCAGAAACTTGCGATTTAAAAGCACATTCTGAAAAGTTCCTTGTGCGTCCAGCCTTCAGGAAACAATTAAAATTTCAATATACCTCTTGTGATTAATGTTCCTGCTAGGGAAAGAGATGGAAGTTTTGCCTAGGGGCAGCTTTGACTCAACATAAAGTAGCATAGAGGGTTAATATGCCTGCTGCAAAAAAAAACCGAACTATGGGGCATATTTATGAAAAGTGGCGCTGCACACAGTGCAGCACCACTTTTCTTGCACCCCTTAGCACCCCCCTAACACCACCATGTGTGCGTTATATTTAAAATATGGGGCACCATGGGGGTAGTTAGGGGACTAGCATCACAATTTTTTACGCTAGGATGGCGCTTTGCAGGATTAGCATAATAAAGGTTGACGCTAATACTGCGAAGCTCCCAGAGGCCCATTGTAACCAATGGAAGCCTCCTTTTAATGCCTGCTCTGAGCAGGCATTACAAGTGCCGGAACAAATTGACACAAAGAAATCTGTCAGATTTCTTTGCGCTACTTTTTTGGCCCCCCTAAAAGGAGGGATGCCCCCTTTACATACATTATGCCTGGTGCAGGCATAATGTAGAGCAAAGGGATGTAAAGTGGCAAAATTCATGCATTGCGCCACTTTGTAAATATGGCACAGCGTTTTTGGCCTTCTAATACCACATTAGCGTTAAACAAAAAATGACACTAATGTGGATTTAGAATGGCACTAGGGGCTCTTAAATATGCCCCATTGGGGCATATTTGAAAAAAGTTGCGCTGCACACAGTGCTGCACCACTTTTCTTGTGCCCCCTGTGTGCCCCCCTAACGCCACCGTGTGTGTGCTGTATTTAAAATACAGCGCACCATGGCGGTAGTTAGGGGACTAGTGTCCGAATTTTTTACGCTAGTCCGGCGATTTGCAAGATGAGCGTAAAAAATATTGATGCTAATCCTGCAAAGCACCCAGAGGCCCATTGTAACCAATGGAAGCCTCCTTTTAATGCCTGCTCTGAGCAGGCGTTAAAAGAGCCGGTTAAAAATGACGCAAAGAAATGTGTCAGATTTCCTTGTGCCATTATTTTGGCCCTCCTAACAGGGGGAATGCTACCTTTGCATACATTATGCCTGGTGCCCCTATATTTTGTGTGGATAGCTGAGTGGATTAGTAAAGCCAGCATTTACAAGTGCTTTAAAACACATGAATGTATGTGAAAGGGGAGCGATGGAGAGACGAGGAGCACATTTGCCAGGTGGTAGTGAGTGAAACCGAGGAGGAGGTCATGGGGTGGGGGCGCCACAATAAACTGTGGCACAGGTTGCCATCAGTCCTAAAGCAGGCCCTGGCCTCAGGTGTCGACGAGAAATCCGCCGCTATTTGGTGAATTCTCTGTCGTTGTCCTTTTTCCTTCTTAAATGATGTACTCATCGAGGGGCTATAAAAACAGACATAAAAATCTTCCCTTCTGAATTCTGAATGGAAGATAGGAAGACCGCGGGCAAAACTCTCAATCATTGGCTCGGCGTTAAAACTTCACAAAGCATCACATCATGAACAAGTTAATGTTCATCTGTGTTTGAACAAAACAAATGCGTCTTTTCTTATCAGGCCAACACAACATAAGGGCATAGTGCTATTGCGTGACTGTGAACATTGTGTAAGACGCTGAGCACGCGCCGGTCGTACACTCCAGGCATCACCGCCATCCGTCCCCTGCCCCCATCCGTGACTACACCATCCCTAGTGGCTCCTTGTCATGACAGACCCGGGCACGTGGCAGCGCGAGCAGGCACAGGACACTTCCAATTTGCTTTTTTTCTGAATTCATTATTGGGAGTTCGTAGAATTCCCACATCAGGAGAGAGGGCTCCACCGCTCGAGGAGTCACGTGCAGGGTTTGCTTAACTCATTGAGTCATACTATTAATCCACGTACATTTCCAGGTACACATACACACAAGACCGTTGCACATATTGATGCAGCTCACATATTCATGCCATATGCAAGCCACACACACACAAACATCCACGCAAACGTAGACCAAAGCAGTCGGAGAGACATACCACCGGAGCCTTGGGCACATACCTAAAGGCACAACAAGGAGCCGTGCAGTGTGGACCACGGGGGGCTTTAAATGGTTGGCGTGGTTGGGCCAAGTTAGTCCTAACCAGGTAGGGCGCTGATTTTAAAGCCAAGCACATAGACCTACAGGCATGCAAGCATATGGAGCACCTGTATGCAGTCACCTGTACACCTGGACTGTTAGACATGAAGGAATCCAGCCACATAGACCAAGATGAATATACTTGCATACACAGTGACACACATACACATTAAGGCTCGCAAATTTTCTCAACCAAACCATGAATCACTGGAGTGCTCACATAATTTTGAAATTTGGACGGCCCAACAAACGTTTCCAGGCAGCTTAGTTTACTGACCTTTTTAGGGGCGAGCGCAAAGCGCTCTGTCCCCCTGATGTAATCTCTCTTTGGGCTTCTAACCACACCCATGTCATGTCAGTCCCTTACATTGGTTCGTGGGCTTGCCTTTTAAAATCCACATGCTTTCATTAGTGAAAGGCATGCATACGTCATGCCTTTTCCTGTGTTTAGCCCTCCTCTAGCGCAGGGACCAACTACTGGAAACATACGAGGCTCCATGTTTTCCGTACGGTTTCTGGACTACTTTTTCTCTTTATTTAGCAGTGCGATTGCGCTCGTTTTCTTTTTTCCATTTAATGTGCATAGAAAAGTCCGGTTAGAAGTTTACAACACTAATAGATCTAACTCTGCGAAATGCGAGACCCGTTGCATTGCAAATGCTTGTTTTGGTATGGTATGCCTCCCTTTTGTTTTAACAAAAATACATATTACATAACTATTCATAACAATACAACAGAAAGGAACACCCAAATACCATCAGTAAAGGAGTCCCTGTTGCGAGGTGTATAGAGTCAGACCCTGCAGCAATTATATGAGCCTCTATACCCTACACCAAACCAATAAGTATGTAAGAGAATGGTCTTATAAAGAACAAAAGTAGTGTGCAACAATCTGAATACGTAATAATCATTTAAATGACTCTTAAATGACAGCCGGTTTTAGCAAAGGGTAGTGTGCAACTAATCTGAATACGTAATAATCATTTAAAAGACTTTTAAATGACTCCCGGTTTTAGCAAAGGGTAGTTACCCCGTCCAGAAAATCAGGTAAGAACACTTGCTTCTGTGGCCCATCTGAAGCAGACATATAAAGTGAACCTAAATGAGCTGATCTCTCCTGCAAGTCTTATCATGGGCGCATCGGGAACTTATTACATATTCCGTGCAGCAAAGTTATTCCTATTTTTGTTGTTCTTCTTGTATGTAACCTAAAAACTAATAGAGTTTTTTTTTACATAGAACTGATTACATGTTCTCCACTGTCAGTTCTATTACAAGAAAATGAAATCAGCACCTCGTATATACTTGGGCAAGGCTTACAAAGTGGTTATATCCTGCGAAAAGTGTCAGCGTCATTTGTAATTGTAACCATAGCGCAGTTACTAATGACTGCCTGTAATTATAATCAGGCCATAAAAGAACAAACGATGTCGATCAGTGAAGGATAAGAACAGTTTTTGTTGATCTTATGAGGCTCTAGAAGAGGATCTATCCTAAATACATGGATTGAACGTATCCGAGTTTTTTGTATGTATATACACCAAATTGTTAATTTACATATACAAGATTAATTTCACTTTTGTTATTTCAAGGCCCCCTGACAATGTGTGCATTTGGAAAATTTAACAAATAGCACAAGTGGTATATGTTGTCTTTGTTGTGCACAATACCCCGGGCTAGAAACCTAAGTGCCCCAGAATTGCATCTCGTTGCCAAACGTTGACATGACAAATCTGTCTCTAAAAATAGATATCCACCTTAGAGCAGGGTGTCCAAGCATCCTTCTATGGAAAGTATTTGTAATTATGAGCGAACACACAAATACAACCTCACCAGAAGCTATAAACTGAAATATACACATGTTCTTTTGACATTTACAAAGTGTTACCACTGTTGTAGATGTTTATACATGCAATGTTATAATATTTTTTTATCGGAGTCTGTATGGAGGGAATACCATGCAGTGTCACGCATGGCCTGATTTAAAAAACATAACATTGATATTACCCTGCTAAGACTCTTATGATGAAAATATAGATCTTCATTAATCTTCCAGGTTTAGAACATCTGAAAAGAACAAGAGACATATAAACAAAGTGTTGCTTGACAGGGTCCAGCATGCTCACACCCAGTAGATTTTCCTTAGCCCTAAGGAAGTGCAAGTATACTGACTTACCGTTCAGAGCAGGTAAAATGGACAGATTGTGTATCGAGAACCCTAACAAACATAACCAGAGAGTTTGTGTTCGGAACGTCATATTACTCGACAGAGACACAGGTATTTGATTGGGTTCCCTCTTCTGTTTCACCCAAGAGAGCACACTTTGATCTATGGACAACAATCAGAGGCACCCTTGCATACTGACCCAAAGGCCCACACGTCAGCTTCTGCAACACCATCGCAGACTTCAGTGCGCCATTAGCCTTAGACTCCAAGGACTAAATCTTCCTTGGCGACCTAAATTTCCACATCGACAACCCCATCGACAACAACACTGCACACCTCCTCAATAGTATGAGCAGCCTCTGATTGACTCAGATCATCCACGACCGTACACACACCGCAGGACACATGCTAGACCCCATTTTCATGTCCAGCAACTGCGTCAAATACAGCCATGTTACAGAACTCACATGGACCGATCACTCCTCCATCGACTTCAGCATCTCCAGCCCCCACATCTCCACCCCCAAGATGACCAGTGCCCCTCGCCGGAGATGGAACAAAATCTCAGAGACCACCTGGGTGAACGCCCTCAACACCTCCAACCCTGCTACCGCCACCAACCTCAAACTGATAAAGGTAGAACATCAGCACCTGGATCACCAACTGCGCCTACAGCATCGTCCCTATCAAGAGCAACATCCAGAGAAAATCCTCCAAAAAGGCCAGCTGGTACACCCAAGAACTCAGAACAGCAAAACGAGACAGCAAACAGCTGGATAGGAGATGGCACGCCAGCAAGGACACCTCCGACAGAGCTGCCTTCAAGACCTCCCTCAACCTGTACCATGGCCTGCTAAGGGCACCAAAGAGGTCAGCCCTTGCCACACGCATCAAACCCAGTGACAACAACACCAAACAACTTTTCTACATTGTTAAGGTATTCTCCAACCCGGCTGCCAGCGAAAACAACATCACACTCTCACAGGAGCTGTGTCAATCTTGCCCACTTCCTCCATGACAAGATCACAACCATATACAGAGACTTCTAACCCCAAACCAAACCTATGAACTTCCTCGACCGAAACGCCACCACCGTAATCGACACAAACCACATACTGACCACCTCGAACATCCTCTCTACCCAGGACATCACCTCCACCATGAAATCTATCCACTCGGGAGCTCCCATAGACCCATGCCAGCATTACATCTTCAACCTTGGAAACCAAAGGATCAGCCAAGAACTCACCACCCTGTTTAACACCTCTATCAACACCCCAACATTTCCCGATGCCTGGAAACACGCTGAAGTGAGACCATTTCTAAAAAAACCCTCTGCCGATCCCAGTGAACCCAAAAAATACTGGCCAATCTCCCTGCTCCCATTCCCAGCGAAGGTACTGGAAAAGATCAGCAAGCAACTCATGACATATCTGGAGCAGAACCAACTACTTAATGCCTCCTAATCTGGCTTTGGCAGCACCCACAGCACTGAAACTTCCCTGATCGCAGCCACCGCCGACATCTGAACCCTCCTCAACCGAGGATAGACAGCAGCTTTGATCCTCCTCGACCTCTCGGCAGCATTCAACACCGCATTACACCACATGATGATCGAAAGAATCCACTACACCGACATCCAAGGGGACACGCTCAGATGGATCACTTCCTTCCTCACCGAAAGAACCCAGAAGATCTACCTCCCACCTTTCATCTCCAAACCCAAGGAGATCACCTGCGGTGCCCCCCAGGGCTCATCCCTCAGCCCCACGCTCTTCAACGCATATGTGACCCCACTGGCCAACATTGTCAGATCCCATGGTCTCAACATAATTTCCTACGCAGACGACACCCAGCTCATCCTCTCACTCACTGAGGACCCCTCCACCACCAGAACCAGCTTCCACAGATGCATGACAAGCGTTACTGATTGGATGCCTGCAGCTGAACACAGACAAGAAGGAAGGCAATCTTTGGCAATAGCAGCAACACATGGAACAACTCCAGGAAGCCTTCAGATCTAGGACCCATACCCACTCCCTCTGACCACGCAAGAAACCTCGGAATCATCATTGACAACAAGCTCACCATGAAATCACAAATCAACTCTGTCTCCTCCGCTTGCTTCCTCACTTTGCGCATGCTATGTAATATCCTGAAGTGGCTACTTCTACACACAAGACTCATCGTGACACGGGCTCTCATCACCAGCCGACTGGACTGTGGCAACACCTTCTTTAAGGAATTGCCACGCACCTTCTACAGAGACTTCAGACCAAACAGAACACCACAGTCAGACTTATTCTCGGCCTTTCCCAACGAACCCACGTCACACCCCACCTCAGATAACTCCACTTGCTCCTCATACAGAAGAGATGCCAATTCAAGCTGCTGACTCACGCACACAAGGTTCTACACAACCAAGGACCCACGTACATTAACCACTGCCTGAATTTCCACCAACCGTCAAGAAGACTAAGCTGTGCCTCCCTTTCACTTGCCCATACTCCTGCATCTACCAAAGCAGAAGTGGAGGACACTCCTTGTCTCACATTGCAGCAAAAACCAGGAACAGCCTCCCCACACACCTCCAGACCATCACCTCACTTCCGGAATATCGAATGCCACTCAAGACCTGGCTGTTTGAATAAGCCTCCGGGACCATCATGCGCTTGGATACCCTGTCGGGTGATTAGCCACGCTGTATAAATCCTGATTGATTTATTGATATGGTAGGTATGTGTGTGTGTATATTAATATATATATTCACTGAAAAAAACAAAGGTTTCAGTGGCGTTATAGTTAGGTTCTGAATTTACTCATTCAAAACCACAGAAATTCAGCAGTTATAGTTAGAGTTCTTTCAAGTAACTTGTACCCTAAAATAACAATAACTCGCGCCCTTGCCACTGTATATATATATATATATATATATATATATATATATATATATATATATATATATAATAATAATAAAGCACTAGTCTTATTTCTTGTGTGACCAAGCATGCTGGGAAATATCTCCTAACTATCTCTAGAATCGAATACAGGCATGCATCATTCATAGGCTTTCCTCAAACCAGATGTGCACGACCAAATAAAGCCCTATGGAAATGTGACCGAATCATCTCCTGTCATCAGTGAACTGGCTGCCTCAAGACTGCCTGCATCACCTTCAAGCCACTATAAATGCATAAATAACTGGGCTGTGTACTGATCCTAGCTGGAAGAAGCAATGACCTATGGTGAGGGGGGGTTGCTAGGCTAAGGCCCTCATTACAACTTCGGCGGTCTTTCAAAAAGACTGCCGAAGCTGCGGGCCCCAGTATACTGCCAGTGCTGGCGGTATATCTGGCTCCCTATTATGACTTTTCCACTGGGCCAGCGGACGGTAACAGTGTTTCCGGCCGCTGGCCCAGCGAAAAAGTCACATCAACATTGCAGCCTGCTCGTAATAGAGCCGGCGGCAATGTTGATGTGCAGCGGGTGCAGCAGGACCTGTCGCGCATTTCACTGCCCGAACTTTTGGCAGTGAAATGCGCGATGGGGCTGTGCCTGGGGGCCCCTGCATTGCTTATGCCAAGTGCAAGGGCAGTGCAGGGGGCCCCCAGGGGCACCCGAGTCCCTCTTAATGCCAGCCTTTGCATGGCGGTGTTTACCACCGAGAACAGGCTGGCGGTTGGGGACTCATAATCCCCAGGGCAGCGGTGCTATGTTGGAGGGGCCGGTGGTATGGCAGTGGCTAATGCGCCACAGTCATAATAGCTGGTGGAACACCGCCAGCCTGTTGGCGATGTTACCGGCAGCTTACCGCCGGCCACCAGGGTAGTAATGAGGCCCTAAGTCTTGTTTTTCCAATTCAAGAAAATGTTCATCACAAAAAGCGCTTTCACCAGCAGTGCCCCCAGAATGTGGAACTCTTAATCAGCTAAGAAATGGAAGGCCCCTTTCTCCACGTTCTTCAAAGCCAGCCTGCGAGCCACCTACTGGCTTCTGCTAAAACACGCAGAAGACAAGGAGATCCACTGCACATGTGTGATCTCTGTAGGGTATTTCTCCTGTTATGACTGTCATGCATGTCTTGTGTCTAAACTTTATCCTTTATATAAAGCGCTAAGGAACACCTTAATAGGGTCACAACCGCATTACACAAAACCTAAAATATGGTAAATAAATAACTATGTGAAAAAAACATACACTGTCTTTTACTTGTCCTTTAAAGACAACCCAATGCTGTTCTATGAATGGCATAAATTAAATTGGTCAGGCCTCGGTCCTACATTCCAGGTATTACAGTCATCAGTGCCCTGGTTCCCCATCTATGAGTGCCATCTCAAGGGGCTCCTTGTCGTGACAGTGTCTGGGAAGTGACAGCACAATTAGTTCACAGGCACAGGGAACTTGTAATTTTGTAATTTGTTTTCCTGAATACATTATTGGGAACTGGTAGAATTCCCACATCAGAGATGAGGCCACCGCTCGAGGGGTCCCATGCAGGTTTTTGTTTGAGTTGTTAGAAATAAGGACAATACTGCTCAGTCTTGCATGCCTCCCAAGATAAAATTGAAATAAAGACATTTTTTCTGAATGACCCCACGTTTGAACAATCTACCTGTTTTCTGATGTTTAAGGTTCAGATACGTCATTCTCATTCACAAACCAGGGTGTGCAATTTGCACTTCGACTGCCTTGCTCATGAAAACGTTATTTTCAATTCGACTTATACATTAATAGTTTGCATCACAAACTGCCCATTCGCAGGGAATCATAAAACGACCTGCGTAATGAATAGTAATTAGACAGGTCATACTTTGTGACCCCCTGTGATTGGCTGCCAGAGAAGGTATGAGGGCCTGCGAGGCACAGGAGACTTCTGTCCCTGCATTTTATTTCTAAAACAGGAAACATTTTTTTAAGTAGCCCATGTCCATTACAGGTGCAGAGGCTGCTTTTAAAATGAAGCATTGGCAAAGCCATTAGGTCTTGCATTTTTGCTTTACCAATTTTTTTTTTGTTTGCTGACGTTGTCCAGCATCAGAAAAAAGTGCTTACTGCAAGTGCTGAACAGATTCAGCAAAACAATCACAATGGTGTGTATGGGTGCGTGCATCATCAGGCGCCTGTATGTGTCATGACACTAAGGTGGACAAGCATGTGTAGACAAATACGCACTGAAGTGTAGGTACGCAGGTGCATGCATATGTCATGAGGCAACCACCGTTTCAACATGGCGGATGCCCATCGCAGAGCACTAAATTAAAAAAATTAATGATTAGAAGTATCCTTTGGTTGTGCCATTCAAAAGCGAAATCACAAATGTATCCCTCCACATACTGGAAAGTGGGATGGGCCAACCGAGTAGGTGAGACAGCCTCTTAGTCTTGAGTGTATCTGGGCACGGACCTCCGAATTTACCTCTGGGATTAATGGCACTGTCCGTTTTGTTTATCCTGGGAACCATGCTGCGAGAACTATCCTCCACAGGGCTGAGGCCACTTATGTCCTCAAAATTGAGGAGACTTGCGAAACGGAAGCAGCCCAAGAGATCTAGCTGTGTCAGCATCCTTTTTAATTCCTTGACGGGCCTCCTCTGCATATTTGCTGAAGAGACTCTAGAATCAAAAAGCAGGTCTACTACCTTCCCTTCTACTTCAGGATGAAAGGAGTTGCTCTTGAGCCGCCCTTGGAGCTGAAGAATCACTGACCCTACAAGCTGACAGAATCAGGCGCTGGAGACAACCATGGCTTTTACAGTATCATGTGTGCCCTCAGGAAGCAAATACAACAATATAGTGATACCGTTCCATATGTGGTGGTCCTAGGGGCTTAGAATGCCAAATGCATATGCCACCTTTGTCGTGGTTGCGGCCTTGGAACCTCCTCTTTTGCCCAGAGCATCCGGATGCCTGCCTTCCCGATCCCGACTTTGATAGCATGATGTGATCTTCATTTCACCACTGCTGTAATCACTGAATCAGGACAAGGATGACCCAGTAGGCAAGCTAGTGAGGAATCCGAAGCCCAACATTTCTTTGTCCAGTCTAGGAACCACTGCCGGAAGT
The DNA here is from genome assembly GCF_031143425.1 of Pleurodeles waltl. Taxonomy (NCBI): domain Eukaryota; kingdom Metazoa; phylum Chordata; class Amphibia; order Caudata; family Salamandridae; genus Pleurodeles; species Pleurodeles waltl. The sequence continues at coordinate 102,870,036 of NC_090445.1, forward strand.
ATAGCTGAAAGTTTCATTAACTTCCTGCGCTCCTGCCACCTAAAGTCTAGAAAGGGAATAGACTTAATGGACTGTTCAGCTTAATCCTTGAAGTCATAAAGGAAACATTGCTGCCACTGGCGGGCCACATTTTCTCCCCACGTAATCCAAAAAGGTGTGGAATTGCCATCCATTAATAAAGTGAGCTTATCATCATCAGTGAATTGGTGTCTTATCATCATTGTCTGGTACTGATTCCATGCTGAGTTGTGTGCCATGCTCACCTCCTTCTCCACTCTCTTGGTTAGTATCGCCCTCTGCCTGCCCATCCTCTTCACATTGTTCCTCTTGACTTCCCTCATCACTCTCTTCACCCATATTCCCTGGTGTCGATGGGATCTGAACTGTAGGAGATGAAGAAGATGACAGTAGAGGAAGTGGCTGATGTGGCTGTGGCAGATGTAATAAAGCTGTGATTCTTAACTTGGGACCCGCAACACCTACTCAGGGGGTCTGTGACTGTTTAGAAAATTTAATAATATTAGTGATTAGTAAAGTAGATATACATAATAGCACAAAATTGAAAATTGAAAGTTTTAAAACACTCTCTAAATGTGAAGAAATGTGAAATTAAAAGATAAATTGAAGTTGGCATTTTCATCTTGATTCGTGGGAGCAGTGAAAGCACAACAAACGGCAAATAGTTCGGATGACTGGTAGCTTCAATTGACAAAGCACTGATGTGCTCTGACAAAAACATAAGACAAATGGATATGCTAGACTCTGGTACATCACTTCTTTTAGAAATAAAACTTATAGAACTTTTGAAAAACTCAACCCTTCATATTAACATTTACATTTTCACATATTTGTTGCTTGTGAATAAAATAAAATATTTCAGAATCTGTGTATTTGTTTGATGTGTACTTGTTTCTGTATTTTTGTATATTATTTGGAGGTTCAAATCCGATAGATTTCTTAGGCCGGGTTCACCGACTTCCAATACTGATTCATTGGAGGTTCACAGAAGTCAGTAGGTTAAGAACTGCTGTGGAAAAGCGTGAGGCTCTTGTAATGTTATGGGTGATGAAAAATTTGGCAGTGTTGACAGGGGTGGAGGCAAATTAGTTGTAGTAAGCCTGGAATATACATTTTCCATCAGCTCCTGAAAGGATTTGCAAAAGACCACAGGAACATGCACCATTTGTGGCTCCCTGTGGGAGAGCCTCTCTCCAGGGCAGTGGTATTGATAATAGCGGTCATAATCATTGTAGCATCCAGGCTTCATATCAAAACAATCACAGTAATTGTCATGCTTATAGTATTGTTGTTGTGGATTGGCCTCATATGCTCATGATGGTACATTTACTTGACACAGACTGTAGGTCGTCTGAGACTTTTCCACGTCTGAATAAATATTTCTTCCATTTTGTCGTCCAAAATATGAGTACTAATGGTTGAGACACTTTGAATAGGAAACTTGCATTGTGTGAAGTTTACAAGTACTTAAAGCAATGGCATAATTGGGATATCCGCAAAATCAGTACAGGAGATGAATCATGTGGTCAAAGAATGACCTACATCACAAATAGGAAGGCTGAGGCTTGGGTGAAGTATCTATAGATAGGGCGGTCACTGTCAATGAGGTGACAGTCGATGAAGCAGCTGTCAACGAGGTGACTATCAAGAAGGCAGCTCCCAACAAAGAGGTGACCACTGACGACTAGGTGACCAGTGATGGTGTGCTGGCTGGTGACAATGAAGGGGCGACCAGTGACAATGCCAACAACAAAGAGCCCACCGACAAAAAGAGATGCCCATTACCAACACTGAAGTGCCCACTGATGGCATAGATGCCGACGAGAAAAGCCCATCCATGATATACTGGGTGACGACAGACTGACAGGACGTTTCAAGAGTCTGTATTCAATGTTTTGCCATTTTTCCTGGCGAATGACTAGTCTGGTAATTGGTGGCTACATCAAGAGGAGTGAACTGCTGCTTAGGTGTTATATATACAGGTGTTTCCTTAATGGCCCCTTGCACTAAGCACAAATGCTTTCTGTTTTACAGAAGATGCTGACTGGGCACTTTGCACAGAATCATACACAATCATCCTCTGAGGTGGGGTCATGTCTATTTTGCTTTTGTAAGTATTAGGCCTGGCGCCTCTCTCTGCTATCGAGAGCCCTGAATCAAGTGTTACAGTAGGCAGGATTGTGCTTTGGATAAAGGTGATAAATTAACTTGTGTGCAGGCCACTAACCAATAACTTCTTTATACCATAAGTTGAGCAGGCTTTAAAGAGAGATGTGTTTCCTACTACTGTGGAGAAGCTGGAATTGTGATCAAATCCACCACCTTGGCCAAGAATAAAAAATGCAGCAACAACCCACTGTGTGGAAGAGGATAAAGATAGGCCTGGGATGTCTTCTAGAGAAGGTAAAAATCAAATTTTGAGAAATGGTGAGGTAATCAGAAAAGACAGAGCACACTTGACCTGTAGTAGGAGATCTGAGCCATGGTTGCGAGTGCTGGCATATTCTTTTCAGTGCAATGAATGTGCTACTGAAAAACTCTCTTCTTATGCTTGTAGCTGTTCAATCATTTTTATTGCTGTTTAAACTAAAAATTCCCAGCCTGATGATGGTGAATGATTCAAGCATGTGAGTTCATGACAGATTCAATGCTGGATAACGCCAGAGGTTAACTCTGCTAACCGCTGGTTGATTTTAAAGTCTGAAGGATCAGGTGGAGTTTCCAGCAGTGGTGTCTGTTGGTCATAGAACAGCACACTGAGTAACGCCTGTGACTCTCTCTCTCACTAAATGTAAGTAATCCTTGTACAAGATTGCACAGCAGGTTGGTGTGATTGTTGTAATGTCATGTCGAATGGCAAATGGAGAACTGCATGGCGATTATGGTGAAGATAGTGATGTGTTTGGCAAGTGTGGTGCAATCGGTTAAAATGCAACATAATTATGTGCTATTCTGGTAAGTGGCATAGTGTGACGGTGGCCTACATTTGGGTGAATTGCAAAGGGTGATGGTATTGTGTGGGTGGCAATATGAGATGGTTTACTTTTCTGCAAAATGGTGTTTTGTAGATTTATTTGCATGCTCTGAAAAAAGTGATGTGTGAAGTGGTTTTGGGTGAGTATTTGTAGCTGTGTTTGGTGCACTGTAGTGTTGTGTTTAATCTGGACATTTAATTGGTGTGATGTGATCTGTAAAAAAGGATCAACTTTTACATCAGCCCAGATCAGCTTAGACCCTAAGCCCCAACTGGTACCCAGCATCAGGTTACTATTCTGGTTCCGAAGGAAACCATGTGGCGTGGTTGGGGAGGGCTTCCTGAGGTGCTCGCTGGCTTTCACAGAATGGCAGTTATTCCATTTTCCAGGATCTTTGACAGGCTATGCTGCTACTCCTCTCTAAATGTATAATGAAACATAGGGGCAGATTTACAAGAAAGTCGTGCTTCGGTCCTGATGCACCACTGTTCTTGTGTCCCCCTCCCTCTCCCAGTGACACCATGGTTGCACTTTATTTACAATATGCCATATTTACAATATGGCGCAACCATGGTGGTCGTTACCACAACAGCGTCAACATTTTTCACGGTGTTGTGGCGCTTTGCTGCACTAGCATCAAAAATGTTGATGCTAGTGCGGCAAGTGCAGGGAGGCCCATAGATTACAATAGGTGCGCCACGTTAACACCTGCCCTGAGCAGGCATTAAAAATGATGGAAAAAAGGGCGCAGTCAAATTTTGTAAATTTCACTGCATCATTTTTTCGGGCCTCCCTGCATGGCAACGCCCACCTTGCATACATTATGCCTGATGCAGGCATAATATGGCGCGAAGGGTTCCAAAGTTGCGTGGTGCATGCATTGCGCCTCTTTGTAAATATGGAGGGAATGGCCACCTTAACACCGCCTTGAGACTGAAGGTTATTTGAAGGATTCACTGCACCAAGCCTGGCTTCTCTTTCCCTGATGTGGGAAATTCTACTTAAATGGTGTGTTTGTCTTGTTTATTCGATCAGGATATCTGTGTCTTTTATCACTTCTGATCTGGTCGTAGCCTAATGACTAGGCCCATTTGTGTGTATTGTTTAAATTATATGTTTTTCATTTGCAAGTTGCAGTAAGTTGCATTGTAGTATGAAATACAAAATAATTTAATATTGTAATTAATTTATAGCTTCCGAATAGCAAATTGTATCAGACATAAATGTGCAGCCCACCGATGACCTGGTCTGGAAAAAAATCATAGGACAAGTTAAGTCTTTAGTTACTAAGCGTGCTTATAGCAGTTAGAGGATATAACATATTAGGCGCCTGGACTCAACTATGGAGCTTTCAATGGTGTACACATGTGTGGCTGGGGTAATCACCCTACTCTGCAGCCCAGAGTATAAAGGGCCCCCTCCACGAGCAGCCGGCTGTAGTCCGACATGCTGCCCAACACCACATCACAGTGCTTCAGCCTCGCCAAGCCACAGTGAGCAGGACACACTTGACAACACCGGATCAGCTTTCTTTGTTCCCAATTCTCGCCAATTCAACACCAGTGACTTGGTCTCTTGACTTTTTGAGCCAGAGCTCTTATTACACCCGCAGTCTATTGGCCCCGAGGCTTCGAGAGCCTTGCTATGGTTCAACATCACTTCCAACGATGAGCCTGTGTGGTTTCATAGTACTGCCTGCTGAACCGATTCAAACTTTTCTTTGGCACCCATTGAATAAGGCTGGGTTATCTTCGGTCCGCTTATTTATTTTCTGACCTATAGCATTCTTACTTCACGCCTCTTAAAGCGGTCTTCATTTCCACAAGATGGCTGACAAGTCTTACATTTGTTATAGTCATCTTTTTAATTAACTCAGTTTTGGACCTTTATGTTGCTTACATTTTCTTTGTGTTCTTGTTTCACTGCCTGCTGTGCCTATGCCACACATACTTCCTGTGAGGACACAGAATGAATATCCATGGAGCCAACCACGGCTGGTGTCACTCGTTGACATGTGCTCCCGCCCGTCTGCACCAGCATCATGGCTCTTGGCTACCAGCCGCCTAGTGAGGCTCAGACAGAAATACAGAACAGGATCCATCATTAGCAATTGAGCAGAGACTAAAACAGGTTAGAGGTGGCCAACAGACAACACTGACAGCAATTATCATCTACATCTCATATAGGCTTGTCTGCATAAAATCTCACACATCTCTACTTCATCTGGCACAGACATCTCTCTACACCTCAGTCATTTCCAAAGTACATCTTGCCACATGTTGCTACTTAACTGCTCACGTCTCTTGTTACAATCTACAAGTCTAGCATGTTTCATACATCTCTCTGTGTCACAGTTCACATCTTTCCAACGTTCATAGCTTCCCACGATGCAGAAACTGGAAACCAATTACGCCAGAACCCTATAAACTGGGTGTAAAGGTGGCAGAAGAAGGGAGGTGGCGTCACGGTAGGTGGCGTTATCAGTAGCGGAGACTGACAATCAGTCTATACAGTTATTCAAAAAAAAAAAATCCCAAAGAAATTGGCAGCAAGGAAATCGGTGACAGTAATTAGGTTCTCTGTTAAATAGTTACAAAAAGGCTTCATTTTAAAACATCTCACAGGGTTCAGTGATTTGTTGCAGATGTCTTTGTGTATCCAGCAACATCAGGGTATAACAGAGTTTGATGCACTTGCTGAAGAGATACGAGTGCAGTTTAGTTTCACTTTTGACTCTCCTAAAACTGCACAGATGGGTAATGTGCCTGCTACAAAGTACAGTGTTTAACATGCAGGCCTCAGACTTTCAGTTAATGTAGGTATCTGAGTGGGTTACTGATTTGTTGCAGAGATCCCATTGTTGCTTATACGTCACAGGTTCTAATCCTTGTAGTACAGCTTGTGATTTGGAAACTGGCATCAAGAGGCTGAATATAAACTGCAAGGCCCAAGTTTACAACCATGTAGTTCTTTATCTCAATCTTTTGTTATTTTAAGGCTGCAAAAACCGTTCCTTTGAGTAGCAATAAACACGTATTAGCAAGTGATATATAAATTGCTATCAGTTTAATTATTTTTATATATAGATACCGCTGATTGCATGCATATGTATAATCTGTAGCGCTTGGAACAGTCAAAACCTGACCCCAAATTATAATGTATCTCTGAAACCCTTGTGAAGTGACAAGCTGAATGTATCTGTTTTGTGTTCTCAAAAGCAATGCCATCGAAATGAGACTCTGACAAAAATCGCGCTGCTGGCCCTTTAAGTGACACCTGTGGCCCGTGGTGACTGCAAGTGCCTTGACACACAGGACGTTTCAGTGCGGCCAAGATCCCGAGTCCATCTCAATAATCCAGCAGGACCTACCCTTCTCCAGCACTGTTATCATTCCATCTCATGCGACAAACGTCGACATCACAACTCGGACACCTTTGTCATGTTCATATCCCATTCACATGACTCACATCTCTCGCATCTGTACATGTCACATATCTCTGGAGGATGTCCATCTCGCTCACACTCCCTACGATTACGTCTCATATCCTTCGTATACAGGGTTGCTACCTATCTGACAGCCAGGTTCCATAGTCCATCTCTCTCATGTGACAGCACCTCAGTGCTTAATTTGTGCTTGTGGTTACCGGTGCGAGGTATGTTTGAGGTCTGCCACTTATTTTTTTGCCTCAAGCATTTACTGCGAGCAACAGACACACGAGAAACACGGAGGAAGAGAAAAACGAAAACGTCACACTGGGAGAAAGCTGAAGAGTGAGCTGAAGGGGCAAGGAGTGGTTGTAAATGGATTGAAGAGGCCCGAAATGGCTTCAGGCTTACGCCGCCTCAGTATTCCCTGCTTGCACATTTAATTGCAGAAGCCGAGTGTTTAAGAGGAGGGCTTTGGGCACCCGCACGTTTTTATTTACAAATTAAGCACTGCAGCACCTATACATGTTACCCAGTATTTATCACATCTATTTCACGCCTCTCCCTTACAAAGTTCACATCTCATTATTACACGGACAAACATCTCCCCATCACAAATCTCACATATATTTATTATACATCTTGCACAAACGTCTATCCCCATCTCCCAGCTGCATCGCATCTTTCATATTCCTCGCACACACATCTCTCGATCACACATCTACGGATAGAACATTTTGACTCACATCTCCTTAACGCCTACCAGAACGCCCCCACCCTCGCTCATTATCTCCCCACACGTGCTCACGCTGCGCTCAGCCGGTGGCAGGCCTCCTCGGGGACCGCGGGCTCCCCGCCAACACGTGTTCGGAGTCAGAGAGGGCCCCGTACACGGAGGGAGCATGTCTGGTAAGAGGAAAGCCTTCACATCCCTCCTCACGTCAGGTGGAGGCCAGGCAGCGCCTCCCGCCCACACAGGCCCCGAGGAATGCATGTGTGTAGCCAGGTATGTCCTTTCCACGCTCCAGCCTGCTCTGAGTGCCGCCTCATTCAGGTTCTCTTTCCTCTGAACCCTCATGAGACCATGCACCCACTCCTCCAGCCTCCTGGATTCTGCTTCCTATCGCCTTCAGTGAGGGGCTGACACATGTATGTTAGTAGGATCCTGTCTACGTGATTAATTCCTGTGGCTGGACCATGAAAATCCAGACAATGAAGGATGGAGATTCAGACACTGAAGAGAGGAGGATGGAGATAGGCCTACCTTCATACATTTCATGAAGACTTTGGTATTCGTGAGCACTTCCATTTGGTAGATGGTAGGTATGAAAGGGTCTGTTGCTCAAGGTGAGGAAGTTTCTAAGCCTGGCCTGTCCTTTAATCTGTCTCTGATTTCTGATTCAAGAAGACTGGTGACAGTCAAAATTAGACAACTCAGATGTTATTGTGCCGATGTGGGGGCGCCTGCTTCGAGCCAGCCAGTGGTGCCTGCTGTGAGAAGCAACACTTTACACAAAGGCTGTCTGGAAAGCAGTCTGAGAAGGACACTTGCAAGAGAACAAACCCAAAGTAGTTCTTAAGCTTGAGACAATGGATTCACATACCTTGTCTGGAAAACGTGTATAAACGCAAGATCCAAATCATCCTACTTTGTTCCAGCCCAAAGTAGTTCTTGATCAAAGAAGGGAATGCTCTGGAGAGTACTCAGAGAGCTGCTGTGTAACCAGGGCTGGTGCCTGCCTGACAGTCAGTCTCCCAGAGGTGAGGGACTGTCACCTGAAGTAAACACTTTCTGCTCATGGAGATGAAGGTCTACCTAAAGAGACTAGAAGTTTGTCTACCCGTTGAGAGAAGAAAGAAGTGTGGCCGCAGGAGGAGAGACTGTCCAGGAGTAGAAGCCCGTGTGTTCCCAGTAGAGGGAGCATGATGGGGAATCCCCAGAGAAAGTTGACGACCAAAGAGAGTGTGTGACGAGACCTGTACTGTTAAAGGTGCTCTTGAGCCTGTGTGCAGTTCATAAAGGGAGCTGCGGCAAGTTTGCTGCTAGATGCGTCACCTGGCATCCAGCTACAGGTTTGATAGCCTGGTACTCCAAGAGGAGACGGAAAACTGTCACCAAATGAAGAATCCAATTGCCACTTGCACAAAGATATCACCATGAGAAGAGTTAGCCTCGAGGTAACAACTACCGCTGCTGAGAGCCTGCCTGTGGTTGACCACGAGTGACTATGCTGCTAATCACCTACTGCTGCTGCGAAAACGCACCTCCCCAAATTCATCATACCACATCATCCAGAAAGTCTGCTGTTGCAGCCCTGAGTTCTGTGCAGAGCAGCTTGCAGGTAAACTGCAGGGCTTCACCTGCGCCAAGGGGTGAGCGACACGAAGGCGTGGGATCCAATCTGTCGCACCTGCTAGAGACTGCTGTTTGGTGTCAAGGGAACAAGAAACTGTTGAAATGAGGTGCATACTTACAACAGTGAGATCATTTGACTGAACTGCACCTGGGCCTAACCCTGCCTAAACCAACAGAAGGGTGGAGATGATATTAGCAGAATTATAGCCACTAGCATGAAGGAGGAAAATTACCAAGAAGGAAAGAGGTTGTAGCCCTTCACTGACAAAACCCAGCACTCTGCAGCCCATATCATATCCGTTGAAATGTGTACTATTTAGTTTGCTGTGAGATTAAAGTGACTTCTTCATAAAGATAAGCACTGGGCTGGATTTTACACTGTTTTGTCGCTGGTTCATTGTTGAGTTTTAAGCTCTTGCTTTCCACAGTACCTCCCTGGGAAGTCTGTGACTGCTCACCCTTGCTACCCTGAACGTGGAAAGGTTTCTACTTGGTCCAGTTTGCAGACCCATAATAGGCCGGGCACCAGTGCATAATTTGTAAATTCAGAGGTGCCGGAGCTGAAAGCCCTTCTCTTAAACATGAGGCTGCTGTAATTAAATCTGCCAGCACTGAATACTGACGCAGCGTAATCCTGAAGCCATCTCGGGCCTCTTCAATCCATTTACGGCCACCCCTGCCCCTTCAGCTCATCCTGCAACTTTCTACTTTCTCCCTATATGACGCTTTTTAGTTTTTCCTTCTTCCGTCTTTCACATATGTGTCTTTTGCTCGCAGCAAATGCTTGAAGCATAAGAATAAGCCCCGGCCCTCACAAATAAGTGCCAGTGCTCAGCACCGGAAACAACAAGCACAAATTAAGCACTGCCGGGCACCAGGACACCAATGGCAAACAACATCATCCACCACATTGGAGGCCCATTAGCCTCTATCTACCCTGTACTCCTCCAAATGGGGTGTTGGGTGAGAAGTACAAGTTCCAGTTGAATATTTCCAGACCAGTACAATAGTTTCAGGTTAAGCAAAGCATTACCTGCACAGTAGAAGGGAAGTAGAACTTGACATCCTTTCTTTAGATCAGTTGTTTGAAGAGAGGTTGGGCATCTCCAAAGAACAAGGAAAGGCAATTCCTTTTTGGTTTTGCTTAGGACTAGTTAGAGACCCCGGCAGTAGGGAAGAAGCTGTAATGGGTTCTGGGAAGAGTAGCATGCTAGGGACACAGAAAGGAAATGGTGAGGTGTCAAGCTCTGGCAGACGATCTGCACACATTTTTCCAGGACACACAAAAGTGTGTCCCCAGATGTGCTTTTCAGTGTTTCTGGAGACACCCTTCCTGTCCCCCAGTTGCAACAATACCAATGTCACCCACTCCGGAAGTCATTGCCTTTGAAGCGTTATGTGTGACTTAGATCCCGAGCTTTCATTTATTACTTCAGAAACTTAGACTGAGGTAAAGGAGAATGAGAGGGAGAAGTTGAGATTAGCTCATCAGAAGCATAAGGAAAGGAGAGACAGGAGGAAATGGCCAATTAGGAAAGGAAACAGGGGAGAGAGGAGAGGGAAAGAAACAAAGAAAAGCAGGAAAAAGAAACAGAAAGGCAGGAAAAGAGAAAGAGAGAGGATTGGAGAGACAGAGGATGAAAAGCTGAGGTTGGCAGTAGAAATAGCTGGAACTAGGAAAGGTGATTCCATCTCTAGCTTTGTTTTGCACATTTATTTATTCACATTTCATATAGGAAATACAGTCAATAAACTGACCCTACCGGGCCGAACAATAGTGTACAACCACAATATGGCTCATATGGCACTGCACTATCCCACATTTTCATCAGCAAGAAAGCGAGGGAGAGCCGTTGACCTCAGTGATCCAAGCAGCAAGGGGCAAGGGAGGCAAAGGGGTAGGGATGAGAGTAAGGACTCATCCTCAATCCTAGTGGTCCATGCATTCAGTGGGTAGATGCCGAAGGAGACACAACTACAGGCCGGGGGGGCACACCAACAGCGTCAGCGTCCACATTACCCCATCCATTCACACCGCAGCCAGAGTCAGCCATCTCACCTCACCACCACCTTTCTTCTCCCATTTACCTCCACCAATCTGAGTTCTCGATGGGGAGGTCAGTGCCTGTGGCGCGCTGGCCCTCAGTTGGCAACCCATTCATCACTGCATCTTCAGTCTCCTCCCTCAGTTGTTCCATCATGCAGCCCTAGAGTTCCATGTCGCGCTCTGCGTGGTCATCAGTATGGGCCCCACGAAGCCTGAATTCTTCTGCTGTTGCCCATTCCAATAGATCAGTTAGCCATTTGTCTCAAGTCGGGTGGATCGGGCTAGCCCAATGAATAGCGATGTGTCGCCTCGCAAGCATTAACCCCAACTGTACAAACCGGTATGTCATTTTTTTGTCCTCCTTGGGGAAGGGCAGTAGTCCCAACAATGTTGCACAGTTAATTCCACTTTAACTGCTGTTATTCTTTGCAGCACTTGTGCTACCTCATGCCAGTATGGCTGTAGAGTCCTGCAGGTCCATGTGACATGTCCAAAACCAGCTGGAGCTTTGCCGTGGCGCTCGCAACTCACAACTCGCTGGACCTGCCAGGTTTATGTGACGAAGTCGCTGTGGCGTTAAGGTTACTCCGTGTAGATAGTAGAATTGCACCAGCTTAAATCCGGCATTGCTAGACCCCTGCTGTACCACTGCTTGGGCCCTAGTCCACTCCAGATCCGTGAGCGGTGTTTCCGGGTCTGCGTCCCACACTGCTCGCATCGCTGACACATCTATCTGTCTATCTCTTTTGAGGGTAGCGTACAGGTGGGATAGGACCCCCCCCATCAGAGCCCAGGTCCAGCATTGTCCGCAACAGGTGCAATTCAGCCGGGTCCTCAGGGAAGGACATCCAGGTCTCCTGAGCTGTCTGTGAGATGCTGGCACTGTAGGAACTGTCCTCAGCAAATCCCAAACAGGGCCCCAGCCTCCTCCAGAGTCACAAAGGCACCATTTTGATATAAATCTCCTGCCTTGCTGCAGCCACCTGCCCTCCATCTCAAAATATCCATTATGCTGGTAATATGTGCGAAGGGGCGCAGCTACCAAATAGGAAGGAGGTGCGCATAGGGTGCCCGCCGCAGTACCCTTGTTACTGCCCCTTCCCATGTCCAGTTAATCTGTGACACCACGATGGGGCGTGCCTGTCGGGAGTCGAGAGGCGCACATAAGCTGTGCTGGGAGCTCTGGTATACACCCGAGCCCTCTAGTAGCTTCTTTTCCCAGTTAGGACCATCATTGCACCACAATGCTGCACTCCGGAGCAGGCCTGCTATGTAATACTGGTGTAGGTCAGGGAGCCCCAGTTCTCCCTCCGCTAGATCCAATTTCAGTACTGCGAGGCGAACTCTGCATCTCTTTTCTGCCCATATCAGAGACACTAGTATCTTGTTGATTTGGCGAAACAGGGATGGTGGCAACTCGCAGAACGAATTCTGCATGACATATAGGCAGCGGGGAAGCAGGATCATCTTACTTAATGTGACTCTGCCCATAACCGAGAGCAGGAGCGTTATCCAGAATTGTACCTTTAGCTTTTTAGGTGTACCTGCCAAGGTTCCAAAATTGGTTGCCTGCATTTATGTAGAAGACCACGATATTTTGGAATGGCTTGTAAGTTTTGAGATAGCTTGTAGAGCATAAGGTTTGAATAATGTGTCTAAAGCAGACAACTTAATGAGTTGCTTGCCCCCAGAAAGAAGGGCACTCATTGGGAGAATACCTGTAGCTGATCAAATGAACTAGAAGCGAATTAAGGAAGGAATGAACAAATGGTTTGGGTTGAAGTCAGCGAAGTACCCTAATAGATTCAAAGAAGGCAAGAGAGCGGATTGTGTTCTATGTGCAATGTGGATTCATGGTGTTCTGAAGGACGAAATGATTGGGTGAACGGGATGAAAGCTAAGGGTTTTGACACCCATAAAAGTTAATGGGGACAGAGGGACTCAAGAAACAGAGCTTTCCCCTTGCACAATAACTGGCAGACTTGACAGAAAGGGATCCAGTGAAGCATGCATTGCTGGATGACAAACAGTTAGGTAACAGCATTAATAAAGGGCTGAAGCAGGATGGCTCTAAGCTAAAGCTAAATGGAGCAAGAAACTATCAACAGACTGGTTCCAAACTACATAACAAGAGTCAAGGTAATTCCCAATGGTTGAAGGCAGGACACACTAAAAGGGAATTGGGTTTCATGTAAAAAACACAAGAAAAGGGAGTAAAGGATTTTTTTCTGAGGTCAATCTGATTACTTGCTATTGGTGTCACTTGGATGGTCGTTGCAAAAGGGGCGGTAGTGAAACACCCTGTACCAGCTGCACCCATCATAGATAGAGTGTTACCTGTGGGTGAAGGGACCCAAGGGCCTTATTGCACTCAACCCAGTAGCAATGGACAGTTAGCAAAGGGTCCAGATGCCCATATGCACATCTGCCCAAACACCAGAGGATTTGTGTTGGAGGCCATTATCAATGGGCAGAAGGTCCCGGCACTCGATTATGGTTAAAAGGAAGTATCTCAAACCAGATATTATTTCTTGTGCCACTAGCACAGATTTGGTAGTCAGTGAAGAGGACAGTGGAAAGGACATGGAGTACTTGATTACCCAAGGCGAAGTAGAAATCAATGGCTAGACAGACATGGTCAATTCAGGGGTGAAATGCAAGGTGCTGGGTGTCTCTTGTGCAATTTTTTGTTTGTCCTTTGTTTAGCACCAGGACAAGAAGCCTACATGGCTTAAACCACATTAGCTGTGTTGGCCAGTGGAAGGGCAAAACACCAGACCCAAAAAGAGACTGGGAACATCTATTATTTGCCAGGACCAAGGAAAGGCATTGCGTAGATCAAGGCAGACTCTGAGAAGGCTCAGGGCCATAGTATCCATTGCCCCTGCTCCAGAGGGTGAGTACAATGAGATACCCAAATCAGACTGTGTCACTGCGAAAGTTGCAGGGTTTAGTAGCTGCTAGAGGACCTTCCAGAGAGGAATTCCTCCATGCACAAGTTGAGTGCCTTACACTTCCGAAGAAAGCCCAGGAAAAGGTCATCAAGAGATTAGTCAGAAGGTATTATGTTAGCTGGGAGGATCGGCTGCTTTTCAATTAGCCTGTAAAGCCTAATGTAGGAACTAGCAAAAGGCTAATGGCTCCTATCATGCGCAGAACTTCCTGTTGTCACTGGCTACAAAGTAATCAACAGGACACAGAAATGAAAAAGACCCAGGATAGGGTGGAATATTTGGGCTACTGACCAGGGATGCACAGAGAGGTTCAGTACAAACTGTCCTACTTGCCAATTGAAGCATTAAGGTATTAGGTAAGGCCAATGCACCATTAGAGGCACTGACAGTAGTAGCTATTCCATTAGATCAGATTGACATTGATGTTATCAGTCCCATTAGACCCCTGACCCCTCTGTAGTATTCAGCAACAAGTATATCTGTGTTGTGGTGAATCATGCCACCAGGTATCCAGAAGTGGTACCTCTGAAGAGTACAATTGTCACCAAGATCTTGAAGCTTGGGTCTTCCTCTGGCCATATCTCAAATCCCCCTCTCAAACAAGCAAACATCCACCCAGGATGCAACAGTGACACTTCTTTTGTGGATCTACTCTCTGCAGTTAAAGCCTTTCTTGGAAGTCTGACCATATTTGACAGTTGGGTTCAACTTAGCGTGTTGGCACTTCTCAGTGATATGCACAAGTAGTAACTCTGCGACTGGTTCATCCCTGGACACCCTCAACACATGTGACACATTCAGGTCTCCAGATCTTCTCACAGCTTATTAGTTCAAGGCATACTCCATGTTGCGGTAGTGGCATCACCTCTCCGAGCCCCTTCACAGACTTCAGTTGTTCTGAGCAGCATCTCTTTCATGCACATGCACATCAAATGTCCCTCCTGTGCAGGGAGTTAGCTCTCCTCTTCAAAGTCAATTGCTGGCAGCCCCTCTTGGCAGGCTAGTTGACTCTTCTGAAGGTTACTGGTATTGAACCTAACAAGGGGAGTTGGTGGTCAGCAACCCAACTTGGAGCTCAAGGGATTCTTCCAGTTAGCACTACTGTGGGAGTCCAGGACTCTGGTCAAGCCATCTTGTCACAGTGGAAGTTTCTGTCTCATCTGTACACTCAAGTTGCAGTCCTTCTGTGTTCCAGCAATTCAGTTCTGTCACTGGTTCTGGGCAGTTCTGCACTTTTGTGATATTCTGGCAGGCTGGTCCAGCCTTGGTCATTGTGGCAAGTTGAGCAGCAAGGTAGAGGGGAACTGGGAGTCTCCTCTCAGAAGCAACCCAAAGCAAAAGCACAACAGCAAGTGAAACTGCCTCACTAAACTACATGTGTACCTGTGGGGGGTAGCCTTCCCAGAAAACAATGGGCCAGACAGGGTCTGGATAAACTCCCTAGTTTCAAAGACATCCTCTTCCACCTTTTCTAATTTCAGCAGTATTTTTTTTATAAACTGAATTCTATTGATTTTAAAGCACATAACATTCCACAAACCAGAAAATGGAAGCAAAACATCAAGTGCACATTATTACACCATACGGAAGCATATATGTCCAAGCATCCCACAATACACCAGTCATTTCCCCCATAGTTTTGCATCTTCTCATCAGGCTTTGGGGGCTTAAATAGATCTGGAAAATGAATTCTGAGAGATTTATAAATCTGCAAAATCTCCTTCTCCGCAATGGGTCCCTTATGATCTGTGACTCCATGGGGCTGCAGTCCAGAACCGTCCCAAGGGAATCACATTGCTGCTCCAGGGCATGGTTCCGCTGAAGATATTTAAAGAACTGAAACATGTGGAAACCGAACTCTTCCTGCAACATCAAATAGAACTTAAGGTGTGCCCTCTGCCAAACATCTCCTACCATAGAAATACCTATCTTACCCAACTACTAAACCCCGATAAGGAGGAGGCATGGCCCAACCAACTTCCTGCCCAGAGGGGAGTCACAACTGTGACTCGCTGATCCCAACCAGTCCCCTGCAGAGTCATACGCCAGGTCCCAAGAACCATCTTTGTGGGCTGGGGGAGATGTGAGGAGACTGGAGCCCCATACAACATTCCCCAGATCTTATACAGCCCCAACGTGGCCTCCCTCAGCCAGAAGGAAGGGTCCCCCTTCGTCCCATTCAGCCAGTCATTGACCACTAGCAGCTGAGCTGCCCAGTGGTAGAGTCTCACATCCACCATCCCCAAGCCTCCATCCCAGGCTGACTGAGAGAATTTCCCATAAGTTATATGTGGAGGCCTGGTAAGCCATTAGAAGGCCCAGATTTTGACCTACAGCTGGTGCCACCAGAACTGCATCAAAAGCAGGGGACAATTTTGCAATGTATGCAGCAGGCATGGGAGGACGATCTTCTTAAACAGTGCAGGGAGGC
This sequence comes from Pleurodeles waltl, assembly GCF_031143425.1. Classification (NCBI taxonomy): domain Eukaryota; kingdom Metazoa; phylum Chordata; class Amphibia; order Caudata; family Salamandridae; genus Pleurodeles; species Pleurodeles waltl. Next base: position 102,886,244 of record NC_090445.1, read on the forward strand.
CCAGAACATTAAAACGTAGCTTAGCCCACCAGGTGAGATCTGTTCTTTCAGCAAGATTTGTCTGCCTCACTGTGAGGATTTTGGTGTATTATATGGTACGGATGTGTGACCTTACCATGTAATACACTCACAAAACTGCCTTGAGTCCAGTCAGGCGACTTTGTAAAAACCTTTTGCCCAACCCTGGGCAGCTGTGTCTATGAGCAGCAAGGCTTAAACTTAGGAAATAGTATAAAGCATTTAGAAGCACCAAATAACGAAATAAGAAAGTCATATAACACGAAATAAATGTGACACCAATTTGTAAAACTAGATTATATTTTATTACTTTTTGCTCAGATGAGAAGAATCCACCAGAGGGTTCCAGAGGTATAGATTTTTTTGTAAAATGTAGATCTCAGTTTTTAGTCTAAAGCACAAAATACCTTGGGAACCAAAATGTTTGGAAACATTTGAATAGTTTGAAAGAGTTATGTTTCGGCTACTACAGCCTGACAAGGAGAAGCTCGGGGGGGCTATAAGGAGTACTGGTCACCAAAGCAGTCTCAAGTCCATCAAGCAGTCTCAAGTTACATCAATACCTCCATAGACTTCAGTAGAGTTGTCCTGATGCTGGGGATGCAGGATGTTAAGGATGCTGAAAGATGCTCTGGGTGCAGTGCAGTCAACGGCGGTGTCCTTGCGGTTATTCCTCTGTCCACAGGTAAAGTGGGACAACTTTGTCCAAGGGGTTGGTGTCCCTCAAAGTCCTCTTTGAGCCTGCAAAAGGCCAGTTGCAGTTGGACTACCGATCTCCATACACAGGGTGTCCTTTGGCAAAGGCTGGTGTCCGTCTTTGGCGACCAATCTGGACTCAGACAACACTCCCGGGTCCAGCAGGCCAACACTTGATGGCCAAAAGGTGCAACTTTTGGCCATCAAGTATTGGCCTCTTGGGGAGCTGTCAGTGGTGATTCAAAGAATGTGGCTACTAACTTCCCAGAATGGGCTACTTCAGTTTTGATGACCCTGGTGCTGGTTCCAGGGGGTCAGCTGACTGACCCTTGGAGGCACTTCTTTGATCTGGGATTCTAAAGTGACTTTTCCACGAGCCAGTAGCCACAGGCACAGTCCTCTATTTGCTAGCCTAAGGAGCAGCAGGTGCAGCCAACAGTTGGTGCAGCCTCTATTGCCAGGCCCATGGGTGAACAGCAGGGCGGTCCTTCATCAGTCCTCTCGCCAGTTCAATTATGATCTGTGGTGTAGGGTGCCAGTGGTGCCATATTTATAAACACAAAAAGTGCTCTGGGGAATGATGCGATCACTAGGTGATGGGATACCAGGATCCCTCCCGCCTTGTGGCGACTTCAGGCTATATGTGGCATCTAGCAAACCCAGGGTGCACTATTCGCTCTACTCTCCAGATGTCTGAACCCTTCCTTGAATGTTTGGAGCTTGGTAGCCCACCCTAGAGGTGTTGCTACCTGTGGGCTACACACCCATGGGAAAATCATTTTGGCCACTGTTTCATCTGTCTGTTCTCACCGCCAGCCTGTCTACCTGAACAAAGGGCAAGCCTACATGAGTGTGATCGCCATTTGCCCACCAAAGGCAGCTTCGCCTTTGAAGCTCATCTTTTGGGACAACACTCTGTGTGGTTTCCAGCAAGGGAGAGGTAACACTTCCCTTTTAAGCAGGCTACTATTGTTCCTGAGCCTGGGAGTAATTTACACTAATCCTCAGGAGGACTGAAAGCTGTTTGGTGGCCAGCAACTGTGCAAGGCTACTGGACAAACTGGACAACAGTGGGGCATCTTTCTTAAAGTTGCCTTTCCTTAAAAGTGAAGTAAAATTTGACTTGGCTATTAAGTTGGGCTTAACGCCACAATTAATTTGATACCTTGAAGTACCCATTTTAGTAGTCTCATTCAGAGGTTAGCCGGACTGAGAGGTCAGCTGGTAACTCTGTGCTAGCCAATAAGGCTACTAAAGTTTCCACAGCAAAAATGACAATTTGGAAGTTTTGCTGTTAGGACATATTAGAAGTAAATGTCCTACGTAATAATATAAAGCTCCTGACCTTAATGCTCTATAGGTCTTCTTTAGGGGAGGCATATATATTGTTCAATCAATAAATTAAACATTTTTAGAGTTCAGCAAATCACCTGTGAGTGTCTAAGGTGCTTTGCCAGACTGCAGTGGATGTCTGGGAGCCATATGGCACTTTGTCATAAACAGGGTGGCACAATCAGTGTGCAGCCCTGTGTGGATTCTCCAACTTACATGCCCTGCGTACCCTTAGTACCTCATACTATAAACGTATAAGTAAGTCAGCTTATGGCAAATGGGGGTAGCCAATACAATATACACTGTGCACTGGGTTTGAACACTGGCACTGAGAACTGCTTTGCAGGCCTCACTGCACTCTCAGAGTTGAAAAACCAGCAGCATCAGTCTAAAACTTTGATGGTGCAAAAAAGTGGCATTTCTCTCCACTCTCCCACTGAAAGAGATCCTAAGAATGTTTCTGGGGAGTGGAGAGAACTGCAATATACATATGCTGTCTGGGCGCCCCCTCCAAGCCGCCAGCTTATGTACCACTAAAGTATGCATAACACAAAATGGAACCCGCATTGGCAGTGGCCGCATGAACTGCTTCCCATATACACACATCCTTCATATACAAGCAGTGCTGGCATATGCAGCATCTACACACCAGTAGTCCTCGAACAAGCAATATCCATACATCACATGAATAAGCGAAGAAACTGGTCATTGTGGACTAACAAAACAATGTAATAATACTGGAGAGTCAAGTAGGTTGCTCTCCCATTCAGGTAACAGGGAAAAAGAAGTGTCCTGCACTACAGTCACTTTTCTGCCACCACTGTCACTCCTCTACAACCAAAGAGGTGACAGTAGGCACTTGGTGTGCCCATCCCACCACACAGATCCATTCTGTGTCTCATTACAGATCATAGACAGACCTCAGTTCAGGAGCATGATCGTTGCGTGTGGCGAGGTAGGGGCCAGAAACACTACAATTTGCTATAGGAACTTGAAGGGAATAGTGCATGTTCTCCAGACCTAAAAGGGGGAACCTTTCTCCCTCCAAACAGTCAGAATTAATGATAGTTGTGATGAAAGGTGAAAAGTATTTTTTTCATAACAGAATTGATTATGACAGGTTCTTTATAACAGAACATGTGATGTTAGCTAATATTTTTGTTACTCACGTTTCTTTAAAGCGGGTTCTCCAGAACTATTTTGCTTTACTCACATATTCTTTTTTTATAACCAATTTTATTAGGTTATGTTGGAGAAGACAACACAAGCCATAACAAAGTATTCCGGCATCTTCGATCAAGGCAGTCCGTATATAGTTATTGTACACTGATACACTAAGTAATCAAGCAGTCATTGTAGTTAAACCAAGCCCAAAATACTCCCACCATTTGTTCCAGATCTTTGCATGTTTTCGGGGGCAACCCCTGACCGCATAGATGGGTACTTCTTGCTGAGCACAACAGTCCAGTCCTCTGTGCCACTCCACTGGGGGGAGAGCGTGGGCTTTTTCAGGCATGTGCAATGTCTCTCTTTGCCACCAGAGAGGCCATACCTATCATTGTCCTCTTCCCCAGAGTACCTCCTAGACCCTCTACGATTTACAGCAAGGCAGTCTTGGGTGTCAGAGCAGTCTCTCTCATCAGGACCCAGGGGAGGGTATTGGTAATCCAGTGGCAGACACGCCCTATCATGGGACACTGCCAGACCATATGGAACAAGTCACCATCCAGGCAGTCACATCGAAGGCATTCAGGGCTTGGGGTCCAGCCAGCTTGCCACTGGCGTCGCGGAGTGAGGTATGTTGCGTGTAGGTAGTGTAGCTGGCCCAGCAGGAGGCATGAGGAAATGTCCAGTTCTCGGGGTCCATGCAGGCATCCTGCCAATCGATATATTGGAGGGCACCCCTCGTATTTGTACCTGAGGAGCATGAGGTGGTCAGGTGTATTAAGCACCAGGATTCGATAGATTTGAGATATCCCTCCCTTTCAAATGGTTCCCATGAGGAGGGTGGCTTTGAGGGGGTTGTGCTCTAGAAGATCCACCAGCTCGGTCCTGTACTCTGAGAGGGCGTTTCGAAGCTGCAGGTTTTACTCCAGTATTCTTAGTAATCATATAGATACTACCATCATACCCGAAGGCGAAGGCTATGAGCTTAGGGGTAATGACCTGTTTTCCCAACATTATTTGTTAACTTTAACCTCCTTGTCAGTAGGGGTAGCTACAGCAGCTTCAAGAGCTAAAGCAACACACAATGGACTGGCGCGGTGGTGGGAGAATACAGCTCAATTGATTTTGCGCAGCTCTAAACTTTCCATCCAATAACCTTTCAAACAGCATAAGGTTTGGTTTAACCTTAAGTCTGTGCTACAGATATATACTTTCTATTTAATGTGTGCTGAGGTATAACTTCTCTTCCTGTTTAGGCCAGGGTTAAATGTTGTTCTCTCTTCTCTGGTATCAACAATGAGAAATGGAATCACCTTTCTGCTTGGTCCCCAAAAGCGCTAATGAATACTAAGAACTGGGATCAGTAGTCTTCAAGGCCTTCTGCAGTTTGTTAATAGAGCATCAAGGACTGGATGCTGAGGAAAAGGCAACTCCTTCCAATAGCCAGTTTCCTGAAAAAAGTCCAAGTTAGTAGGGAGCAAAAAAGGGTAGAAGACCTTCTTGGAAACCTTGTAGCGCTTTATTGAAGATGAATATTATCTCTGGAGTTAATAGCATGACAGTGAACTCCCCCTGACAGCAGGGAAGAGGAATGATCCAAGGAAGAATGTCCAGAAGTGAATCACATTGAAGTTATAACTGCAGGAAGCAGAAATCGGGGACAAAAAACAGTAGTGAGGGAACGTGAGGGGGGAAATTGCAATTAAAAATCAGGGAATTAATGTGTTGTGACACATCCAGCACTTAGAAATGCCTTTTTATATATAATTCAAACATAAAGTTACATCACAGTAAAACTCTTTATTTCTTTCGGATTAGGAACCTTGGTTACATTATTTAGACAAACCGTGGAAAGTCTTGTTCTCGCTTCGTTCTGTAAATTTATAGGATAGATTTGGCGCATGAATTAAGAAGACCAACTTTAACATCCTTTATCCAGTGCTACCTTCTAGAGTTCCACCTCTAACCTTAATGTCAAAAACACTGTACACAATTTACAGAACACTGTCCCCAGAAACTGTGATTTTAGACATGCCTGTGCAATCTAAGCGGTGAGGATGCTTATCAACAGGTTGAGTGCGGATTCTGCAAGCGTCTGCCTGAAAGCCCAAGCAGCACTCCAACGTCTAGTGAATGTGGATAATCATTGCTAAGCTCTTGGCACACATGTAACATGGAGGTAGGAAGGCCATGACGCCACTACAAAGAACTGCATGAGTTGTCCCTTTGTCAAACTACCACTGGCAAGTAATTGTGCTGATATAAATTTATCAACAGAACATCAGTTAATAGGTTATCATATAACACCGACATCTTTGTTGCCCACAATCTACCATTGGTCTTGACTCAAAGTGGTGCTGCGGTCTGACGTTTCACCACAGACTAGAGCCTGATCTGTTTCATGGTGCTCTTTTGTGGATATTCTGTTCTGGTTACCTCTAAGACTATGTAATGTAAGTTGATTGGTGTAAGTTTGGGTATTGGATTAGAGTTAAAAGTGATCATTTGCAGTCATGTGGGATGGCAGGGTAGAACTGCATTCGTTTTATTGAGCTGTGGGTTATTATTGGAGAGGTGTGTCAATTGCATGTACATCTCTGATGGTCGTAGAATGACCGGTGTCTGCAGGTCAGAGATAGCCTGAGCGGGAGGACGCCTTTTTGAAATTAACTAAACCAAACTACCACATTCATCTGCAGTTGCCAAGATATTTATAAATGGGGAGATATCAGTGGACCTAGTCATAGCTCGTGGCACGAGGCAGGGCAGTCGTCTGTGACTTTTGCTTTTGCAGTGCACTTTAAGAATATAATGTGCATAGAAGTACTTATGCCAGAGGGCAGCCTATGATATTCTCCATGTGTGTAGATGATGTGCTCCTACATGTTCAGCGCCTGAAAAAAATCGACCTCTAATGATACCAGTATATAGAATGTAGATAATATTCCAGCTTTAAAATAATTGCAATGAACTAGCAGTCCTGCCACTTACACAGGTCCTTTCTCTGTTTTCCAGAAACAAACTTCTAAAGTGGGAGTTAGGAACCTCTTTTCCCTTGTGTTGCATATTATCATAATACCTTGGTCCACTGCATTCACCATAGTCCTAGCAGATGCGCCACCTCCTTTGGTCACTCCTCACCGCTTGTTCTACCATCTTGTATAGTTGTGGCAACCATACTTTAGTTCTGATATGACCATTGTTCTTGACAATGCCCAGCATGAGCATGGTGCACCACTTGCACAGCAAGCTCATGAGGGATTACCAGTCGGTTTTCCCTGAGGAGAAATCCCTCTGTTGAAACTGCTGGTTCATACCGCACCTGATTGGGATGCCTGGGTTGCTGCACTTTGTATATCCGTCAGGATACAGTGGTCCTCAGGACGACCTGATTTACTTCCTGCACAGCCTGGAGAGATAGCCATAGACATCTGTCACTGTTGTGCACCTGAGCTCTTACAGTGATATGGGGGGGTACAGGATCATTCAACTACACATCTAACATATTCCTCCATGTCTAGAGCGATGTCTTCATATTCCACATCACTGACTGTAGAGGTCCGGACAGGTAGTCAGCAGAATTTTGAGAACCCAGTATTCAATTGAAGATTAATATTCTTGCAATTGGGGGATCGATTTTACAATCAAAGGTGTTTCAAGGATGATCCTTGGAAGAGGGGTATCAAGGGTTTGTGATCTATATGTACTTTAAATGGGTGGCCTTACAGATACAGCTGGACGTGTCTGACCCCCCAATGAATTACAGTTCCTTCACACTCAATCTTGGAGTCCTTCTCTTCTGTCGAAGTGATTGCCCTACTTACATATGGTACAGTACTGAGGCACAATCTCTGGATTGTTTTCTCTGAGACAGATTCACTCCCAGCAGTGTGGGACCAGCAATTATCTGCCCCTTGCAGGGTCCAAATACACTAGCGTGATGTCTACCAATAGTACATTCTTCGTGTTTTGGAATGCTGTCTCATTTGTTTCCTCCAATGTAGTGACTATCTTGACTTCTCATAGATGAGTTATGATGGAAGCCAGGTTCCTTACAAATCTTCCTCAATAATAGACCTTCCCTAGGATGCTCCTCACAGCTGTGACAGACGAGGGAGTGGTACTTTGGCAGTGTCATGGGCCACCCAATTAACAGAAAAGTGGTGGCCAAAAAAAAATGAGATGTGACTTAAGGAATTCATATTTCTCTTGGTTGGGAGCAAGGCCAGTCTTTGAGCTTTGTAGTACTTTACGAAGCCGAAAATGACATTCTTTGAAGAGAGGGTATACATCAGGATGTCATCACTGACACTGCTGACCCCTGGCAGTACAGAAAGAACTTCTCAAATTGTGTTCTGAAAACTCTGCAGCACAGAAAATGCCGAAATTCAGCCTTTTGTATCGGCAGAACCCGAGGTGAGTGCAAAAAGTCATGAAGTATCTAGACCTAGACTTAGTAGAATTTGATGGTCCCACCGCCTGAGATCGATTTTACAAAAACAGGAAGCTTCACTAGCCATACTGATTGGTAAATATGATGTTGTATCATCTTCTGTTTCAGGCAGCCAATGGCTTGAAAAAGATACTGAAATCAGCGAAGTCACCGAGCTCAATGGGGTGTATGCTGAATTAAAATTGAATAAGACATAATTTTTAGCTGCCCTAACAACCCAGTGGCTTGTCAGTTCCTCGCTGGGTAACAGGGCTTGTGCCTTGACCTCTTCGTGGGATAGTTCACACTAAAGTTCTTGTGAGGAGTAGCTTTCATGTGTGAGGCACAGGTATTTGAAACTCCTTTCGAGCAGTCTAGTGTTTGGATGTCCTGCATCGACTTAATGGGCCTTTGGAATATCTTCTCTCATAACTTGGCCAACACGCACCCTTGAATAAATTTGGCCCATACCTCCTGTGTCTGATTGGGCGAACTGCATGTACTTGCCGGCTCTTTTAACGAGCATGGGAGGCGTCAGTCAATTAACTGGAGACTAGATGTGCTTAGTGGAGGAGAAAGAGTTTGTAGTGAGGGTTATCCATTGGATCAAGGTGATTATTAAGTGCAGTGTTGATGGTGGCAGAGGTATACAGTGGGCCCACCACTGACAGGTTTCAGGAGAATGTGTATATTCCTTCCCCTGCTATGTGTACGAGCAAAGGGTATTTCCGATTAGTTTCTGTGGCAGCAAGCTACCTCCAGAGTCTTTCGACTCCTAGTTTCCACTAAGAAGCTTGAACTGATGGTGGCATGAACCACCTTGCAGAAGTTATTCTGATGTCGTCCACATGCATCTCTGTTGTCCCACCAAGGCTGCTGTCTGGTTGCACCCAAGATAATGCTGAGGTATGCTGAGGTCTTGCGAATGATGCTCTGCAACGTGCACAATGTACTTTTGTTGGATGGTCATCGGGAAGCTGCTGTAGTGGACGAAAGCACTGTCAGTCGCAGAAAAGGCGTGTTGTGCTAACTTCCCCTCCTGAAGGCACTAGACCACCTCTTCCAATCTGTAAGTGGCAACAGCATGTAGTTCTGAAAGGGTGGAACACCTGAAATGACTGTCCGGAAGGTGCAAGGCCAGGGCCAGGCAGGTAAAATGTCCCGTGCATAGCTGCCTTGATAAGTGCTGTGTGATCAAGGAGGAATTAACTATGTAGGGGTAGACCCAGTTGAGGCCCGTGAGGGAGGGACCTAATTCATACAATTACAGTAATACCCTTCGCAGGCCATAAATTAATTCCAAATGTGTTTAGCTCTCCAACACACGTACTTTATTCAGTGTGGTGCATCATGTTACCTATGAATCTAATTAATTCTTCAATTGTTATTCGGTAGCACGATCATAAGTGTGATACTTTCCAATGCACTGATTTGCACAGTGTTTCTATACATTAGCTATACACAAGAATTTCCAAAACACACTAACACACATGTAACAGACATTTATATAACGCTTATTGGCAATCCATCTGAATGATGTCCTGAAAAATGTTGTTTGTTACAAAAACTTCTATGCGCAATGTCTGAGACAGACAATTAATGCTGTCTCTGATGAGGGCAAACACGTTTTTTATGTAGTTGTAAAATTGCACTAGTCGACTTGTGCAATTTGGGGCAATTTTAATATCCACGTGTCAACACCTTTAGACCTCTGCGGAAAGGGACAGTGTTCAAAGTGGCTTCTTCTGGTGTTTCCTATTCAGGACACTAAATACAAGATCATGTGGTGAGCCCCAGTACTTTCAAGGATGTGTTTCTTTTTTTAAAAAAGACAACGATAACCATCTTATGCGGTGTGTCACTGTGGGAACAGAAGGAAACAATTGTGTATTGTTGAAGTGGCAAGTCTAGAACACAGGACCTTTCAGCATGCACCTCATGTGAGGTATGCTGCTGGCCACTCCTTGGAGTTGTTTTATATGAATAAAGTTATTTGCTTAAATGAGAAGTGGATAGTTTAAATACATTTATACTTTTAGTGCTGGTTGGTGAGTATCTAATGTACAGTCACTTACTTGTCTTCTGACTGTCTCAAAAATTCCTCAAGAAAGCCTCGTGATCCTTGTGCTATCAATATGTATATAATATGTATATAATATAGTAGGTCAGAAGCATGCAGTGCCCTAAATGCTGTAGGGTGCAGCAACAGGAAACATGGGGTGACCGCAACACCTCTCTTGCTTGAGCGTACAGCACCACTGACCAAGTTGTGGGGACATCCTTCTCTTCTGCGACCGGATCGGTTTCTTCAAATATCTTCTGGTAGCTGTTTAGTCCTGTGATGGCCAGATCTGTTTCCCCTACAGTGTCTTGTGAGGCCCATTCTGGGTGGGACTTCATGCTTCCTGGTTACAATCACATTCTTCTGCATGCCATCTGACTGCTTCCCCATGTGGGGTGTGTACGGCTTCAATCCCATGGTATCATAGGGGATGTAGATTGTCAATAGTCATTGACGCTGGTGAAGCAGGGGCAGAACTTGCAGTTGTCATATTGGTTGTGCAATCTAATTAATGGTTAACATGAAATGTAAACCATGCAGGTGCCATTGAGTTCTGTGGTTTTGAGCTTTCCCTAAAGCCAGAAACGGGGCCACTATCTTTTGGGTATCCACATGACCTACTTCTTAATTCAATATAGTTCAATAGATGTATAATCCATACAATAGTCATTCGTCCTATAGGATCTGGGTGGGTATGATGTTATTAATTTCCTGTATTTCCTATACCACGTTTAATTGGTTTTCTCCCATCCTCAATTTTAAAATCGTTTTGGTTTCTTGATTAAGTAGGGTGAAATTTTTAACCCTGCTCGTTTAGGTGACATGTTTCAACGTGCTCCACCTGTGATGTTGTCCAGTATGCTGTTTGACCACAAAATGATGTTCTAAGGGAGTGTTTTGAATTTTGCATCGTATTCTAGTTTTAGGTTAAATGGGTCTCTTTGGGCTTCCTTGAGACGTCTTTCCAATTTATGCTTTGTCACATGGACATATAATAATGTACATGATATTCCGGGTATTGCACTTTGTGAACCTATGATGTTTTTTCTTGATGCCTCTAATGTACTACTGCAGGCTGCGCAAGGGGTGCATTTATTTTGTCCCATCGTTGGTGGTAGGCCGAGCATAATGCTTAATAATGGTTCAGTATTTTGGTTTTTTTTTTGGTTCATTGTTGAAGCACACCAGGTTGCTGCATACATTTTTGGGTTTCTTTAAGGCAAAAATTACTCCAGGCCCAATAAAAGGTGCCAGTGTTTTCAGATCGCATTCTTGATGTTGTTAGTGTCTCTATTGAAAGTAGTGACACAGAAAAGTTGGTCATTAACCTCATGTGGTTTGGGTGTAAGTAGACATTCTCTCGGAGCATATTAGGCCCTTTTGATGTCATCAGCAGTTTGAAAGGATAATTCCAATACCTTAATTACTTAAGTAACAACTGAGCGTTCTAGAAATAATAGCAGTATCTTCAAACCCCTAAGAATTGGCTGAAAAGGAGGTTCTCCCAAAGGTTTTGTTGGACAAATGGGGTAATGTAAAAATGAGTTTGTGTCAGTCTATTTATTGTAAACAGTGGTGTAAATATCCCTCCACCTGTTTATTAATTGCTTCCAAGAAATTGATTTCTTCCAGACTGTGGTTTATAGAAATCTTGATGTATGAAGATCCACTGTTGACCCAGTTGTAAAATGTCATGCCATCTGTACTCCTTATCCAGCTCACTCATCAATATATTACTTATCCAGCTCAATCATCAATATATTGTTGATACACCTTTTCCACAACAAAATGCTATTTCTGATGGGATTATTTGTGTAAATCCATTGCTCTTCATGCTTTTCCATAGCACGACCACTTCCAATGCAACGGGACATCCCATTGCAGTCTCTTTAATTTGTATATAGAACTTCATATTGAATTTAAATAAATTTCTTATGAGGTAGATCTTGGCTAGTTTGATGAAAATATCTGTAGGGACTGAGGAGAGGGGAGTGGGGGTGAAGGGACTATGAGAGGATTACCAGAGCTGCTTCCTGTGGAAGGTTTGTATGTTCTCTTTCCATGTGGAAGGTCACTATGTTTTCCTCTTCATTGTTATATGGTAGGCCCTCAATCTGGTAAATAATTTCCATTGTGGCCTTCACATAAGATAGCACGGATCTGATAAATGGTATAAAAAAATTACAACCTATTTGGCTAGTGGTGCAAGAGTTGTATTGACTAATGGCTGACTAATTGTCCCGTGCTATGCTACAGTGGCAGCTATAAATGTGAAAGACTCAGAAATATACTAATGGGTGCAGAGGGCTAGCTGAAAGCACCAGTAAGAATGTATATCATATGTGTACTGTTAGTAAAGTCGAAATGTTGTGGCTAACGCCAGACCTAAGAACAGCTACTAGAAAGATCCAGTGTCTCCTCACTCCAATGCCTATTACACACCTTTCGTTTAGTTGCTCCTTAGTCGTTGCATGCTGTATACCTGTGGGTGATTGAATTTGTGGTGGTGTATGATTATAAATCATTTAACATAAATGTAAGATTCATTCCAGTAAAATATAATTCCACAAGCGTTTTGAGCCCTAACCCAGTGCCCTCTGTGGTGTTAGCCAGTGCCATTACAAATTAGCTTTATCTCTTTTGTGAAACTCGCTAGGGTATCTAACTTCCTGTGACAGCTTTTCTATTATGTGCATTTACTTACACCCCTGCACACTAGGGCGACGTCCCATGTAGGTTACATATTTGATTCACTTCATATTAAGGGGCATATTTATACTCTGTTTGTGCCGAATGTCAGCGCAAACCTTGCCCCATATTTATACTATGACGCCCAACCCCGCGGACGTCAAAAACCTCTGTGTGCGTCATTTTTTGGATGCGGGAAACCGCCTTGCGTTAATGACACGCAAGGTAGGCGTTCCCGTCCAAAAAATGACTTTAAGGCATGTGCGCTTTATTTATACTCCGGTGTCATTTTGATGCACAGGCGGGGCGGGCCTTAAAAAACGGCGCACAGCCTGATGTGCGCCGTTTTTTGACACCTGGGTGAGGGCAGGCGTTAAGGGACCTGTGGGCTCACTTCCATGGTCTCTGACCATGGAAGCAGTACAGAGGTGACATTCCCTGCCCCCAGGGACACTCCCTGCCACCCTCGCCCACCCCTGGAGGACACCCATGGATGGGGAGACCCATCCCAGGTAGGTACAAGTAAGTTGGGGTAAGTATCATTTTTTTATTTTTTTGAAAGTGGCATAGGGGGGCCTAATTTGGGCCCCTCTACATGCCACTGTGCCCAATGGCCATGCCATGAAAGTAGTCCCCTGGGCATGGACATTGGGCAAGGTGGCAACGCCTGTCTTTGCTAAGACAGGAGTCATTTCAATGGGGGTTGTGCATCAAAAAACGGCACAAGTCCGGTTTGAGCCATGATTTTTGACTCAAACCTGACTTGCACCATTTTTTGACGCCCAACCCCCATTTTTCCCTACGCTGGCGCTGCCTGGTTTGAGTCATTTTTTTTTACTCTGACCAGCCCGCAGCGCCGGCTAACGTCAATCCTTAAATAAGGCGCCCGCCTGGTGTGTAGGAATGGCGTTAGCCTACAGTAATTTTTTGACGCAAGCTAACGCCAGCGCTGGTTTGCATCAAAAAGTATAAATTTGGACCTAAGTATTTTATTTTAAAACGCGCCGGGAAATCAAACCGTAACAGAAAAAAGAAAGAATGCTATAAATGCTGAAAAGTAAATTCCTTTTCTCTCGTTCCTGGACCCGTGCCTGCGGCATGAAGGGTGGCACTGCGCCCTCTCGATGCCTCGGTGGGCACCGAGGGGCAGGCCGAAGTCCTGGCACTCGAAGGTGCCCTGCGCCCTCTGTACTTCAGACTGCAGGCGGCCGATGACTCGCATCCTCTGCCAGGGAGGTGGCGGCAGCGTCCCGCCCATCGACTGCCCGCCCCTGCCGGATGCCAGCCAAGAGCCCGCCGCCGCGGAAGTAGGCCGTGATTGATAGCGGGCATCCTAGTAGTAAGAGCCCCCCGCGGCCCAATCCGGCGCCTCGCCCGATTCCTCCCCAGCCCCTCTTCAGAGCCGGGCACGGTCCCGGGGGCCCCATTAATTAAAAACACATCCAATTAAATGGCAGGTGTAAACGTGCAATCGCGGGCTTCTCCGCGCTGCACACCGTGCCCCCTCCGCGGGCTCAGCTGTGCACCGAGAGGCCCTCTGAAGCGGTGCCAGTCTGCCAGGGTGGCGGAGTGCCTGGCCACCTCCTCCCCGCGTCTGTTGTTTGTAGTTATTAAATTTTGTCAGCTGTGTCCTGCTGCCGTTAAAGGTGTATCACGCAACCCCCCCCCCGGACTCCCGCCCGCGCCTCCCTGGCACTCCGTGCCAACTCCGGTAAATCAGCCGGCCGGCGTGGCGAGGGCTGCTGGCGGGGGTTGCTAGGCAGAGGCACGCTCACGCCTGCAGAGGGCCCGTCGAGGTGGCACGGGCCTGGCGCCGAGCGCCACTCCTTCCCTTCCCCCCGCTGGTGCCTTCCACTGGGTCCGGGGCCGACAGCTGGCGTGGCACCAGTGCCCTCCTTAAGGTCACAGCTCCGGGGAGGGCCCCTCGAAGAGGCTTACTCTGGGCGACCGGCAACCGAGGAGGGAGAGGTGCAGCCATGTGCGTTTAGTTACTGCAGGAATTCATGCCATTGCACACACAGAGATAGCCCTTCCTGGAATTCCCAGCATCTGTCACGTGAAGTCACTATAAATATCAAGGAAGCTCATGGAAGGACCCTGCAAACAACGTGGGATAGGTGTTCACTAAAGATAGTGGGCAGGTGGAAGGCGTGGCTTAGGAGCGATTGGCATGGCTACATATAAGCAGTGGATGAGAGGTGTGTCCTAAAAATGAATGACCGGGCAAAAAGGTGCACTGTAAACAACTTATATTTATACTTTTTTAGCGCCGCATTTGCGTAATTTTTTGACGCAAAGGCGGCGCAAACTTGCAAAATACAATTGTATTTTGTAAGTTTGCGGCGTCTTTGCGTCTAAAACCGGCGCAAATGCGGCGCTAATAAAGTATAAATATGGTTAGAGTCATTACTAAACCTGCAAGCGTTACCAAAGTTTGGGTGTTTACAATATTTCTTTGTATATTGGTGGAGCATCTTTTATATACTATATATTGGGAGAACGTGTACATTCCTCCCTATCGCAGTATACATATACTCAGTAAATATTTCCTGATCTGTTTGGGAAAAGGGACGGGTGAGAACTATGTACTGTGAATAATGGACATACGAGGAGTGCCCATAAAGTGAGAGGCAGATAGAAGGTGCGCCCCAGGTATGAAATATTGATATGCGGCTTCTTTGTAATTGCATTTATATTTATATGGTGATTACTACGCCTGACCAGGTATAGAAGTGCCTTTCAGTGAGTAGCACGCTACTGCGGAACCCAAAAGGATTAGTGTAGAGAACTGTAAGTTGTTAGTTTGAGGGGTGGACATGTGAGTCTTTTTTAACAGGATAAAGGAGGGATAGAGGAGGGAAAAGTCTAGGTAGTGTCATTTGGGAGTTCATATTAGATGAGGATGACTGACATTTAAAAGTTGTGTCCCAGGGCAAGACTGGTGTTAAGTGCACATCGCCAAACTTTCATATATGATAATTTAGTGATCAGCTGATGTATTTGTAATATCATCGGCTTGGTGCCTCATTTACCGCCCTCCAGGACCAAGAGCCCCCTTCAACGACACCATCGCCGACCTTGCAAGCACCCACGCCCTCGCTTCCCCGGATTACATCCTCCTGGGAGATCTGAACTACCATCTGGAAAATGCCAACGACGTCAACACCGCGTCACTGACCTCCAACCTCCTCAACCTCGGTCTCCGCCAGCTAGTCAACACACCTACCCACATCGCCGGTCACACCCTTGACCCCCTCTTCACCTCTAGCAACCACATTTCCTTCAGCCACACCTCCGAACTCCACTGGACTGACCATCACTGTGTCCATTTCACCTATAAGAAAACCACAGAGCAACACCGCATCCAGCTACCTCCCCACCGCCGCTGGGGCAAAGTCACCCAAGAACAACTGACCAGCACCCTCATCAACAACCTTCCACCCGACGCAATCGACCCAAGCACAGCCGCCAACAACCTCAATCAATGGATCCTCGACTGCGCCAACACCCTTGCCCCTCTCAAGAAACCCACCACCATCCAAGGAAAGAAAAAACCAGCCTGGTTCACAGACGATCTCACCACCTCCAAAAGCAACTGCCAGAAGCTCAAAAAGAAATGGATCTAAGAACGCACACCCGACAACCTCGCCGCCCTCAAAAACACCAACCGCGAACACCACCAACGGATCCGCACCGCCAAGCGCGCCCACTTCACCGAACGCATCAACAACAACGCCCACGACTGCAAAGAACTCTTCGGCATCGTGAAGGAACTCTCCAATCCGAAAGCCAACTCCAACGACATCCCGCCCTCCCAGAAACTCTGCGACGACCTCTCCACCTTCTTCCACCAGAAAATCACCACCATCCACGACAGCTTCATCACCGGTCCACCGCCAGACCCCACCCCCGACGTCTCCTCCCGCGTCTGCCGCCTCACCGCCTGGACCCACGTGGACGAGGCAGAAACCATAGCAACCATGAACACCATCCACTCAGGCTCCCCCACGGACCCCTGCCCCCATCATGTTTTCAACTCAGCCAACGCCACCATCGCCCCCGAACTCCGCAAGATCATCAACCTCTCCTTCACTTCTGCCACCTTCCCGGACAGCTGGAAACACGCAGAAATCCAACCCCTCCTCAAAAAACCCAAGGCTGACCCCAACGACCTCAAAAACTTCCGTCCGATCTCTCTCCTCCCTTTTCCAGCGAAAGTCATCGAGAAGATCGTCAACACTCAGCTCACCCACTTCCTCGAAGACAATTCCATCCTGGACCCCTCACAATCCGGATTCAGACGAAACCACAGCACTGAGACCGCCCTCCTCGCCGCCACAGATGACATCAGACATCAAATGGACAACGGCGAAACCTCAGCCCTCATCCTCCTCGACCTATCAGCCGCTTTTGACACCGTCTGCCACCGCACCCTACTGACCCGCCTCCAGGAAGCCGGCATCCAAGATAAAGCCCTCCACTGGATCTCATCCTTCCTCTCCGACAGAACGCAGAGAGTCCGTCTCTCCCCTTTCCGCTCCAAAGCCACCAACCTCATCTGCGGCGTCCCCCAAGGATCCTCCCTCAGCCCCACGTTGTTCAACATCTACATGGCCCCCCTCGCTCAACTGGCCCGCCAACATCATCTCAGCATCATCTCCTACGCCGACGATACCCAGCTCGTCCTCTCCCTGACCAAAGACCCGCTCACCGCCAAAACAAACCTCCACGAGGGACTAAAATCCATCGCCGATTGGATGAACAACAGTCGCCTGAAACTCAACTCCGACAAGACGGAAGTCCTCATCCTCGGACGCACTCCCTCGGCCTGGAACGACTCATGGTGGCCCTCCGTCCTCGGACCCCCACCCACCCCTGCCAGCCACGCAAGAAACCTCGGCTTCATCCTGGACTCCGCCCTCACCATGTCCAAACAGGTCAGCGCCGTCTCCTCCTCCTGTTTCAACACCCTTCGAATGCTCCGCAGAATCTTCAAGTGGATTCCAACAGAAACCAGAAAGACGGTGACCCAGGCCCTCGTCAGCAGCAGACTTGACTACGGCAACGCACTCTACACAGGCATCCCAACCAAAGACATCAAACGCCTCCAACGTATCCAAAATGCCTCCGCCCGACTGATCCTCAACATACCCCGCCGAAGTCACATCTCCCCTCACCTAAAGGAACTCCACTGGCTCCCGGTAGACAAGAGGATCACCTTCAAACTCCTGACCCACGCTCACAAGGCACTTCACAACACCGGACCCTCCTACCTCAACACCAGACTCAACTTCTACACTCCAACACGTCAACTCCGATCCGCCAACCTCGCCCTCGCCATCGTACCCCGAATCCAGCGCAAGACATCCGGCGGCAGATCCTTCTCCTTCCTCGCCGCCAAGACCTGGAACTCTCTCCCCACATCTCTTCGCCAGACCCAGGACCTCCTTGCATTCAGAAGGCTCCTCAAGACCTGGCTCTTCGACCGCTAAACCAGCAGCGCTCCCCCCCCCCCCCCCTCAGCGCCTCGAAACCCTGACGGGTACATAGCGCGCTTTATAAATACTATGATTGATTGATTGATTGATTGGTAGAAATTCTGACCAAAAAGCGAGGGCACAAGTCGATGAGTTGCTTAGAACACTTTGAGCTTGATTTAGAGTTTGGCTGATGGGAAACTTCATCACAAATGTCTGCGGTATTACAAGTCACTTGTAATACAGAAGATGGAATAGCTGTTACATTTGAAGAAGTATGCCACTGAGGCCCATATTTATAAAAAATAACGCACAATTACGCTAGCGCAGTTGTGCGTCAAAGTTTTTACTGCGAGCTAAAGTCATTCCCTAGCACAATCTGCACGCATTATTTAAAAAATGACACACAATGGCGCTAAGGAATGGTTAGCGTAAAAAGAAAAACTTACGTTAACCATTGCGACATGCCCTAAGGGAAAAAGACGCTAATGCTGCAAATGTGGTGCTAGAATGTTTTTCGGCACGTATATATGACGCAAAACGGGTTAGTGCCATATTTTACCACATTAGGTTCCAAAAAAACCAAACAAGCAAGAAAATTTGAAATTGAAAGACAAGATAGAGACTGCAGGCCAGAAGAGACCCCAGGGAGACCCCAATCACCCAAGTACCAGCCAGGAAGGTCCAACAAAGTCCCTGGAGAAGGAGAAGAGACAGTGCAAGTGTCGCTTTAGTGAGGAGGAGCATGACGTCCGGGTCAGAGAGGTGACGGATCACCAACACTAGCTCTTCGTCACCTCCAAATTGCCAGTTGGTAGGCGAGACGCAATATGGCAGACAATAGTAGACAAAGTCAGCAGCGTGGCAGAGGTGAAGAGGACTTCACTGATTGCAAGAAGCGCTGGCACGATTGCTAAGGAGAAACTGGTCAGGAACCGAAAGGCAGCATTGCAGACAGGAGGTGGAAGTCCAGCACCACAGGAGGACCTGGATGAGCTGGAGGAGATCTTCGCAGCGCACATCCCGAAGGAGCTAATCACTGGAACCGCAGGACAGCACAGACTACCAAGAACTAACACAAATGCAGAGTAAGTTGCAGGGGGGAATATCTGGAATTCCACACATGGCAGAGGGGGAAGCACATAGGACACACTCAATGCATGCTAAAGGGTTGCATCAGGACACATAGGCCCTGAATCAAGATGCTCCATCCCCACCCAAGCCACACATTTACTGACGCTTTGGTTGAGCAATGTACTCCAACATATACACAACGTGGACATATGCCACTCACTATGACTACACTCTACCATGTACCTATGCAGCACATTGCCTGGAAGGGACGTGCAAATAGTGTGGCTATGGAAGTGCCACGACAACACCCATTGCATATTGTAGAAGACCCTGTACCTACAAAAACTAGACATCAGAGACTGGGACTGAAGTCGATAACACCCCAGGGGTGGTGTCAGGGTGGTGTAACTGGTTAAAATGCTTCCCTTCCTCCTGTCTCATTGCCCTTCTCATATGTGCTGCATCTTGCAGTACACATTGAAATGCCACGTTAGCAAAAATAGTTTGTACATGTGCAGAAAGGGACACCTCTCTGCACATAAACAAATTATCCCATCAAGGCAGGCATCTCTTCATTATGCTGCAACAATGCCTGTGTTGGTGCAGGGAGAACAAATCTGTGCATGTGCAGGGGGAATCGCAGGGGTGTACCGTATTCTAGCAAACATGGTACATCTCTGTGTTTTTAAACTGATGCAGTGTTGTGAAACACATATTGCTGCTGCACTGAGCTGTGCCACTTGAAAAAAAACCTGCCCTAAAGTGTGCAACCTGTGGAACACAACCCGCACAGGTTGAACCCATAACAACTCACACACAACTCTATGCGCCATATGGTAATTGCCACAAAATAAAACACCATGTGTGCAGCTGTACAAGTGCTGCAATCTCACCATCTGACAAGATAGAGGCCCTCATTACGAGTGTGGCGGTGTCAAGACCGCCACACTTGTGATGACGGTCGGACCGCGGCAGACAGGGCGGTTCGACTGCCCTATTATGACCGTGGCGAAGCCGCCACAGTCCAACCGCCAACACTGCCAGGCTTCCGGCCAGCCTGCAGCCTGGCAGTCCCGGTGGTTGTAATCCGCCAGGGCAACGCTGCAGGCAGCGTTTCCCTGGGGATTATGAGTCCCCATCTGCCAGCCTTTCCATGGCAGTTACGAGCCAACTGCAATGTTACGGTCCAGCGGGACCTCTCAAAATAGAGCCAGCGGAGTTTAGCCCACAATGGCAGTATGGTGGCGTTATGAGTTTGGCGGGCGGGCTCCGCCGCCCTCCTAACTCATAATGAGGGCCAGAGCGTCTTGTGTGAAAGATTGGTCTACTGCTTAAAGGTACATTCAACATGCGTGATAGCTGGACCAAGTGGCATCAATGTTGCACTACTGTCACAATGTTACTAGCCTGTAATGCAACTGTATCATCATTCAAATAATAGCCCATGTGGAATCAAGCTGCACATTCCCCTAGTGCCACATCTACAAAGTCACAAAATGCATGGAATGATCCACATTCAACATCCTTACACCAACACATGCCTGTTGCTGATACCTTGTGTGCAAAGAAATGTTACAAAGTTTGGGAGGGACAATCTAATGGGGCAGACAATTCATAATGGTTGCACTGTCAACTGCAATTAGCACATATGCGGGGCCTGCTACAGGCAGTTGAGATATAACAAAAGCATTATATGCAATGGACCTACATGTGCTATGCTGCACTAGTCGTATCATTCATGGTGCAAATGCATCATTGCACCAAAAGAGTGACAGCACACATTATACTGCTGTGGCAGTGTCCACCATGGTGAATAGGAAGGCTAATTACATGACACCATTGTGTCAGTGGCAGGGACAAGGAGCCTTCAAGGAAGTAGGTGGTGTAGAATCAAAGCACAAAAGCCCAGATGTAATAGGAAATCATGGTGTTTCACGCTACCCCAAATGTGGCAGCGTTGCACACCATCATTTTCAAAATGCACTGATGGCCAGCAATCACTAGAATACGGGGCACCCCTGTGTCACTCCCTGTGCTGGGGCTAAATTAGCTGACGTGGGCCAATGCAGCAAGCCTTGCACCATATTGCAATGATGGCTGCATTGAGGGGGAGATTGTTTTTTTGTGCAGGAAGAAACACCTTTCTGCACAAAAACATTCTTTAAAGAAAATTAGCTCTGTACATGTGTGTTGCTAAATGCAGCACACATGGAGCAAGTTCAAAATGAGGAGAAAACATGGCATTTTACAACATTGCACCATGCCAATGCCACCCCTGGGGGCGTGTGATATGTTGGCAAGGACTCTGGTTTACAAAAACTTGTCAATCTGAGGCACTGTCAAAAAGCAATGAACGTTACTGTAGCATGCACATATCAATACCCATTGCATGCCCCTACCATATAATGTGCTGCATGTGAAGAGGCCCTCTTACAAAATGGCCATAAGCCACGAAAAATAACTTAGCGCCACATTGTAACACCGTCACAGGGCATGGCGCCTCCCGAGCGTCACAAAAAGTGACACTCAGATGGAGCTAGGGGCACCTAAATATGCCCCAAAATAACTTGTGAGCTTGACCCATGTGTGATGCACAATGCTACACATAATATACAACTACATCCCTGGGTCAGTAACATATCACTGAGCCTCCAGTAGTAAATAAGTGATGTGCCATGTTAACAGCCACAACAATCTAAAATTGACTTTACTATCTCATTGCAGAGGATGATGGCTTACCTCCTGCCAATCTGCCTGTCCTGGATTTTACAGATGACATGGATGACCAGCTGCCGACCATCAATATAGAGACTCTCCAGGATGTCCTAGGATCCCTCCA
This sequence comes from Pleurodeles waltl, assembly GCF_031143425.1. NCBI lineage: Eukaryota > Metazoa > Chordata > Amphibia > Caudata > Salamandridae > Pleurodeles > Pleurodeles waltl. The sequence goes on from NC_090445.1 coordinate 102,908,029, forward strand.
GACACCACTTCCACTCACATGGAGGCCACACAGTGTTGCGGGGTCTCCACATGAACCACCAAGCTATCAACACACACAACCAGCCAGTACTGACACAGCCCTGGGCTCGGAGGACCCAGAGACCACCTTTCAGAGGAAAGTGGTAGAAGTCCAGCAGGAGCTTGCCAAGTAGGGATGTAAACCATGGCAGGCATCCTAAAGGTAGTGCAGAGGTGCCTCAGTCAAATTAAGGACAACTCAGCTGCCATCAGAGGCACCCACTCCCTGCTACGTGGACTCCAGCAGTCCCTGGCTGACATAGCTGCTGTAAGAGGCAGAGGCTACAACAATTGCCCTCCTAAAGTGGCAGCAGCATGATAAACAGCAAGCTGGGAGCAATGCAGAATACCTTGGAGTCCATACAGCGGGAAATGGCCTCCCTCAGGGAAAACATGGCTGCCTACCACCGTGATGTTGCTGCGGTATTGAAAAATCTGCAGTTCCTCCTTGCTGCAGTGATGCCTTATGTGTTCCCACAAATGGCAGCTGCCAGGACCTTTTACTCCACATCTCTATCCCCTGATGTGTGTGTGGCCTTCTCAACCTCAACAACAGCGCCAGCCATGGCACAGGAGACCCCACACACATCAGAGGATGAAGATGTGGCAGGAACAACATTCACAAGGAAAACCACCCAGTAGCACCAGTCTGTGCCACATGGACAGTATCTCCTTAGTTCTGGGCTTAAGATCAGGCCAGTGTTGTGACAGTAGGAAGTGTGATCTCTTCACTCAACCATTGTTGACTTGTCTGCTATGTACTGTAATTGTCTCCATTCTTACCTATTGGCAATTTGTAATCTCCTCACTAATGCACACTACTCATAACCATGTCTCATGACATGTCCTTCGCCCCTGGGCACTGATTGTGCTACAAATGGCTAAGGTTCACACATGGGGTCTGTGAACTAGACACTGTATAGCATTTGAAAATAAACTTGCACCTGTAAATAAAGCACCTTGTTTACATGTAGCATTTCTACGTTTACTGTGATCCATCTACTCAGCTAAATTATTGCATTGTGTGAATCCATGTCAGTTACATGAGTGCATTACTGTCAGACACAAAGCCACACACAAGGATCCTAACATGAGAAAGGTGAATGATGGTGTTGTTGGCTACAACTAACTTACTGAGTATTCTATACAAATATTGTACAGATATCCTTGGAAGTTGACATACGGCATGTATGGCTCAGAACCACGTCAATGGTAATTTACCCAGATGGGAGTACCAGTACAACTAATTTGTGTTTTACAGAAGAGGCTAACCGTCTCAGTTTTTGGCACCTGTCAGTGTTGCAGGGTACAGTTCAACATTTGCCTGTTGTCATATGTGCCACACTTGCCAACAATGAAAATGCAAGACCCCACCAATGGCAGTTGAAGTTTCATACTTACCTGTCCAAGATAAAGTATACATACACAATGTGAATGGCTGGAGCAGTGGATGGCAAACGTATGGTTGTTATGTATATGATGTTACGTATATGATGTTATTTAGCAGCCAATGTGACAGCTCCTTGGTCACAGGGGATCCATGTGGTAATCAATGGTAATCAAGACAGTAAGCATACCCTAAGCCATTCCTCCAACTTGGCCAGTGCACACATGAGAACCTCCAGACACTCAATTAACGTGGCAAAACAAATTGTCTTATACAAACAGGACATATTTTAAATAATTTAAAACTACATACCTAAAACTATCCTAAAAACGGGCGTACACAAAACTAACCTAAACTAACTTAACTTAATTTATAACTACACCTATCTAACCTATTCTAAACTAAACTTACACATGTAACGCCAAACTGTAAACATTGTACACCCACCCCCCTTAAGAGACAAGATACAAGTAGGACAACATAAATTATGACTACACATGTACTAACTTAACCTATGGCCTAAATGAATATATATATTTGGGGTATTTCCATTTTTTTTTAAAAATTAGATATTTTTTATTTTTTAACATTTATACCCCAACATGACCCCCCACGCACCCCCCAATTAAAAAAAAAGTACAAAAACCCACCAACTATGCTTAATCTAACCTATGCCTACTCTACACTACTTCACTAATCTAACACTACCCATCTAAAACCCAGTCTAAAACTATCAACAACAATAAAAGGGAGAGGGAAGGAACTGGGAGGTTGTGTCTGTGCCACATCACAATTTTTCAACTTTCTTTTGCAGTACTTCAATAATTTCCTATTTTTTGCACTCTCTTACTCCAACCTGTCCATTCTGGCCATCATGGTGGCCATGTCCTGTCTCATGTCACTTTCAAAGTTGGGCTCAATACTGCAGCAGGTGGCTGCACGGGTGCCTGGCTTGTGAGGGGTGCAGCAGAGGTGGATGGGGTCTGAGCCACAGAGGCCCCCTGGACCCCTTATGTTTTCCCCAATGTCGCCTGCCTTTTTTGTGCCTGCTGTGGAGGTCCCCCATGTGGGAAGGCACGCCATGCCCCTGTAGCCTTTTCCTTCCAGAACCTCCTTGTCATCCTCTTGTCCCCGGCATCGACATACAAAATGTGACAGTACCTGTCTGTCTTTTTGTGGAAAGCATGACATTCCGCAGGTGTCATATTGGCAGCTGAAAAATGAGGAGATTCAAGCATTAAGTACAGCATTGGGTGGAGGCTGAAGAGACATGTAATGTAAATTGCATCCGCAGATGACAGATGCAGTCCACCACACATTCCTCAACAAAGACTTACTCCTGATCTATGACTACTTGCTACTAGCCATCAACGGTATCATGTACATGTCACTGGGATGATGGCTATCCATTGTTGACCATAAGGCCCCAGAGATGAGTGGACCAATGCATCCTGGCTCAACATATGTGTTAACAATCCTGTGAGGATCATGTGGCCCAACAAGTCTAGATTTCCTTTGTCCTTGTCAATATGGGGGGGCTTCGTATGCAATCCACATCATGGATGTAAGGTGGGGGTAATCAGATATGGGTGCTGGAAACTTCTCACTGGCTACTCTAAGGTTTGGTAAAGCTTCATTCATGTGTCCTGGTTTAAGACCTGGTCTGTGCATACGTTATAAGGAGGCACGACATTGCTCATGAAGTGCCCAAATGTACAAATAATGCTTTGTCCCCATAAAGGTTGGCCAAAGCATGACCAGCACATCAAAGTTGTCTATAGATAAGTGTTAGACCTGACAGCTTAGGGTGGTCACCCCTAACTTTTTGCCTGCCTCCCTCCACTTTTTGGACACTGTTTTCGCTGGCTTTTAGACTCTGCCCACTTTACCACTGCTAACCAGTGCTAAAGTGCATATGCTCTCTCCCTTTAAACATGGTAACCTTGGATCATACTTGATTGGACTATTTAATTTACTTATAAGTCCCTAGTAATGTGCACTATATGTGCCTAGGGCCTGTAGATTAAATGCTACTAGTGGGCCTGCAGCACTGGTTGTGCCACCCACGTAAGTAGCCCCTTTACCTTGTCTCAGGCCTGCCATTGCAAGGCCTGTGTGTGCAGTTTCACTGTCACCTCGACTTGGCATTTAAAAGTACTCGCCAAGCCTAAACCTCCCCTTTCTCCACATATCAGTCACCTCTAATGTGTACCCTAGATAACCCCTAGAGCAGGGTGCTGTGTGGGTGAAAAGCAGGACATGTACCTGTGTAGTTTACATGTCCTGGTAGTGTAAAACACCTAAATTCGTTTTTACACTATTGTGAGGCCTGCTCCCTTCATAGGCTAACATTGGGGCTGCCCTCATACAGTATTGAAGTGGTAGCTGCTGATCTGAAAGGAGTAGGAAGGTCATATTTAGTATGGCCAGAACGGTAATACCAAATCCTGCTGACTGGTGAAGTTGGATTTAATATTACTATTCTAGAAATGCCACTTTTAGAAAGTGAGCATTTCTTTGCACTTAAATCTTTCTGTGCCTTACAATCCACGTCTGGCTGCGCTTAGTTGACAGCTCCTTGTGCATTCACTCAGACGCATCCCAAACACAGGGTACTCAGCCTCATTTGCATACATCTGCATTTTGAATGGGTCTTCCTGGGCTGGGAGGGTGGAGGGCCTGCTCTCACACAAAGGACTGCCACACCCCCTACTGGGACCCTGGCAGACAGGATTGAACTGAAAGGGAACCTGATGCACTTATTAGCCACTCTTTGAAGTCTCCCCCACTTCAAAGGCACATTTGGGTATAAAACAGGGCCTCTACCCTACCTCATCAGACACTTGCTGCAGAAGAAACCTGAACCAGAACCTGCATCCTGCCAAGAAGAACTGCCTGGCTGCCTAAAGGACTCACCTGACTGCTTTCTACAAAGGACTGCTGCCTTGCTGTTGCCCTGCTGCCTTGCTGAACTCTGGCCTTGCTGCTGAAGTGCTCTCCAATGGCTTGGATAGAGCTTGCCTCCTGTTCCCTGAAGTTTCAGGACCAAAAAGACTTCTCTTTTTCATTTGGACGCCTTGTGCGCCGAAAAATTTGATGCACAGCTTGCTCCGCGGTGAAAAATTCACTGCACGCCGATCCGGAAAGACGCCACTTTACGCGACGCCTGCGGTGCGACCGGAACTTCGACGCACAGCCTCGCCTGGACAACGCCGCCCGACTCCAGAAAGGAAATCGACGCGACGCCTGCTGTGAGGGAGAAGATTCCACACACAGCCCACCGGAACGACGCGCAGTCAGAAAACAAGCCTAGGATTCCACGCACAGACCCCAGGATAGCTGGTAATCCCGCGAACCACAGAAAGAGACTGTCCGCGCGCCGGAAAACGACGCCCGACTTCCCCGTGTGAAAAATAACGGCGCAAGTCCGTGTGTGCAGGGGAGAAATCGACGCACACACCATTTTTCCACGTATCTCTTCTTCTGCGGCCCTTTGCGGAGATTTTCCACTTTAAACCAGGTACTTTGTGCTTGAAAGAGACTTTGTTTGCTTTTTAAAGACTTAAGACACTTTATATCACTTTTCAGTGAGATATCTACAATTTCATATTGCATTTTTATTCGTTTTGACCTGCAAATATCCAGATAAATATTATATATTTTTCTAAACACTGTGTTTTGTGGTGCTATATTGTGTTATTGTATGATTTATTGCACAAATATTTTACACATTACCTTCTAAGTTAAGCCTGACTGCTCGTGCCAAGCTACCAGAGGGTGGGCACAGGATAATTTTGGATTGTGTGTGACTTACCCTGACTAGAGTGAGGGTTCTTGCTTGGACAGGGGGTAATCTGACTGCCATCCAAAAACCTCATTTCTAACAATAAGTAACTAATGCCTCCTACCCTGTGCTATGTTGTGCTAAATGTGTAGAGCAGAACACACATGGTGGCTGTATGGGTGCCCTTAGGGCCACAGTGAGTTTGGCACTGCACTGGGTGCTGCTTCAGTATTCCTATATAGTGAACATCATGTGCACATGCATGTTAGACATCATCAAAGTACCAGGTACGCACTTAGCCTTCACATCATATGCATATGATGTGACCAAGATCACTCACAAATATCATGATAGCAGCACCATGTTGGTAATTCTGCTGTGATCTAGCTTGGGACAATCCATAGACATTTCCTATCTGGAGCTGAGTTGTCTACTAATTGTGTACTCTACTGACTGTTGTCCAGCACAATATGGCTCTTTGCACTACTGCGGCCTCAATTTATATCTGAAAGGTACTGAGGCACCTGTGATGCAAGTGTCTCCTACATAAGCCCCCTAGAGACCTCTATACATTTCCTTCATCTGTACCGTTTTGTGAGTAAGTGTAAGCTATGTGTCGCACATAGTGCTGTCAAAAGTGCTGTGACACAGTTGTTGTCAACAGGCATGCTAATTACATAAACAGCTGCTCTGACACCTATAATGATTGACATCAATGCATATGTGGCCATGCATTCCATTTCCTAACACCCACAATTCCATACCAGCACACGTTGCCACTTGTGCAACAATAAAGCCATTCTCAATGCTCAACATTGCAACAGACATGATGTCACCATCCTAACTTCAATGATATCATAGCATAGGTCACCCAAATCTTTTAATAACTGCATTGCACACATCAGACTGACTCACACCAAACCCTGGATTGGCACACACAACGCACAAGGTGACACTTATTGGCAGCATTGGGGGTCTTCAAATCTGGCAACCTCTCCAATGGTGTAGGGTGGCGGTCCACCTGCAATACATGAAAGGAAAACATAGCTTTGTGATATTTGAACATTTTTGTGAATGGAACGACAGTGTTTAAAATCAACTCATTAGGCTGAGTGAGCAAGTCAACCTAGTGGTAGATCAGACCAACTGTCAAACATCAATGATCAGTGAATCACACATGGTCTCAGATAATGGAAACTCTGGCACCCCAACAAACCATCACTTTCCCAGGCACTCCTGTGGTGCTTCTCACTGCACCATATGTACATGGCATTGTCATGCAGGTGTTTTGTAGCTTTACACCTCCATGAACATATGGAACTGCATGACACTGTATTCTGCATCTGAGGGGCATGCGATGGTTGTTGAGGGGGCCATCCGATTGTGACACCCATAGCGTTTGAGCCTGCCCCAGGTGTTGAAGACATCTACCTCATTGTCACTGCTAACTGAACAACTGCCCAAGGGTTGTGTGTGTATTTCAAAGTGTTGAGAAATGCTTTGATACATCCTTGTTTGTAGTTACTAATATGCGGGTGCCATTAAAAGGCACGCACACTTGAGCAATAATGCCATGGGAGTTTATTTATGTTCATTTAGTTGTACCTTCCTGCACGTTAACTGACTGAAATTACAGATGTCTTGCCAATACTGTGTGGCCAGCCATTGTTGGCATGGTATTCCATTATTTGTCCAAGAAGAGATAAGAACATGCACATAGACAAATGCCTCAACACAGCCACACTTGCTCTGTGGTCCAAGGATGCATGTGTTGGTGCAGGTTTCTGAGTAATGTGCCAGTGATGGTGCAGATGCAGGGCAGCCCCATACTGTCAGTAAGATACAGCAGGCCTGTGGTACTAAATCAGTACGTGTTTGGGGTAATAGACAAAGTTTGGGGTGTATGTGATACACAATCTACAGGAAAAGGAACGGGCTAGTAATCTGGACCCAGTGCATAATCAAACTCCCTTAGATGGCCTTGGCCAAAGACATAAAGGGGCAGATTGAAGGAAAGTGGTGCTGCACCAAGTGCATCACTACAGTCCTTGTGGCACTTAGTGCACCCCTTTTCCCCCCATGTGTGCGCCTAATGAGAAATAATGCACAGCATGGTGCAAGTAGGGTCGAACTGGAGGCAAATGATATACTCAGCAGGAGTAGCAACAAAACAGATCATCACGACTTCTGCTGAGTACATAGGGGCCCATGATATACAATTAAATGTCCCCTTATAACACCAGCTCTCAGCTGCCGTTCAAAGTGCAGGAAATATGGCATTAAGTAATTTCTCATATTTCCTAGAGGCATTTACTTTTGCCCCCCAAACAGGTGTTGGCCCCCCCCCCAATCCCCATACATGATGCGTGGCGTAGGCCTCATGTTGTGCTGGTCAAAACATAGTGGTGCTATGCATGCATCACAACACTTTGTTATGATTGTCCAGGGAAGATGGCACTTCTGCCCTGCCTCTGCTTCATAACTGTATATTACAATGGCAGCCCTAAGGTGGCGCTGGGGCTCTAAATACAGACAGCATACTACATGTCCAGATCCTTTGACAAAACATGCTGCACTCAACCTTATCAGTGCCTGTCATGCACAAGCAAATAATGGTGTTGCTATGGAAATGGGATACCTACCTACTACTCCACCACTCTCAATGCCCAGGTGAACCAGTAGATCTTCTTCCTTTGCGATAAGGTCAGCCCAACGGTGTTTTAGTTTGGGGTCATTGCGTCTGGTGCCAAATACTCGCGCCAGGTGGTGGAGCACCTTGCCTCACCTCAGCTTCCTGGCCTCTGTGGGGTAGCCTTGGATTACGCCGCCACCCACTACAAGCATCATAGGGAGGTAATGCTGCACAAGCTATATGAAGCCCCCCAGCTCATCTGCCAACATCTTGCCCATCCTACCTTTCCCTGACATCATGCAGTGTATATTAACTGCAAATGCAGTTGCAGGGAAAAAAAATGAAATCTAAAACTACCCCAACTACCCAACAAACTATCCTACCCCTAGACAAACACACCACAATACAGTGACAGATACAGTACAAAAACACTACAAAAGACTGATTAAAAGAAAAAAAAGACACAACACCTACAGGACACAGCACAAAAACACTCCAATCCACCAACACCACCAGCTCCACATACTCTCACACAGTCACAGACAATAAGACTGTGAAGTGAAAGTGAACTCACTGTACCATGTATGCAGGCAGGATGTCCTGTTTCATCACTTCCATGGGCATGTGCGTCACGTTGTCAGTTATGCGTTGTTTTTTTGGATGCATGACAGTCATGTGCCGATTTTGTACTATTGTGCATGAAAAGGCCTGTGGACTTGCGATAGACACTCAGGGGCCCAGGTGTCTTTTTGCTGCATAGAAAAGTATGAAGTTTGGGCATTTGCATCAAAATTTTTGATGCATGATGGTCATGTGTCAAATTTGTCCCATTGTGCATGAAAAGGTCTGTGGCCTTACAATAGACGCTCAGGGGTCTGATGTCATTTTTCTGGCGTTGCGGAGTATGGAATTGAGCTGTTTGCGTCATAAATTTCAGGCGCATGACAGAAATGCTTGGAATTTAGTTATGTAGGCCTAGAGTGCAAACATATTCACATACCATGTCACATGGGCTATGCAATAATGTTGTCATAATTGTATGGCTACATGTGTGTGCCTATCCATTCATATCTTGACGGTGACATTGGTATGTTCAACCTATATGTTTGTTTATGTGTGTGAAGCATGCAATGACTTATACCTTGTGCATATGTGCTTGTGTAGCTACACTGTGTCCACATACATGTTAGCACATGTGTAGTATGAGTGTTCATATGTGTTCAAACACTTATTTGTGGGTGTACCACATTGTTATGTCTGATATACAAATGTACACATACCAACAACACAATAGATATGATGGTAAGGCATGTGACAGCCATGACAATTTGTACTCAGCAGATGCAGTGGATTACGGCTGGATTGAAATCACGGGCCAGATGTAGGTAGCCGTTTGCATGGTGCAAACTGCGAAAATCGCAGTTTGCGCCATGCAAACGGCCTAACGCGATGCACATTCACAAATTGCAAGTCGGTACCGACTCGCAATTTGTGAATGTGACTCGCAAATAGGAAGGGGTGTTATCATCCTATTTGCGACTCGCATCGCAATTCAGAATTGCTTTGTGACCGCGAATGCGGTCGCAAAGCAACTCGCAGTTACCACCAGTGTCACACTGGTGGTAACTCATTCGCAAAAGGGAAGGGGTACCCATGGGACCCCTTCCCCTTTGTGAATGTCGACAAAAATATTTTTTCAGAGCAGGCAGAGGTCCTATGTACGCATCATGTAATTGGCCTGAGCGTCATTTTTTGGGTCCGCTTCCTTAGTGTGCGTCGTTTTAGCATCAGGAGGTAAATATGGTGCTGGAGGGCTAGCGTCATTTTGTTTTTGGAAGGGAACGCCTACTTTGCATATCATTGTTGCAATGTGACGCAAGGTGGTTTGGCGCTTCCAGAAAATGACGCTAACTCTGATATTTTGACGCTAGATGGGTCAAGTGTCAAAATATAAATATGGAGTTAAATTAGCGCCGCTTTAGCATTAAAAAAATAACACTAAGGCAGCGGTAACTTTCCATAAACATGGCCCATAGTGTGCAAGAGGGTTCCAAGTCCTTTTAAAAAAATACTACAAAGAAAGAGAGATCAGTTACACACCAATATGTGCCAGTTTATAACCTTGAAGCATATGGGTCTAGTGTCTCTAGGCGAGGACCTCAGCACCTGTTTGGATTTATTACTTATTTATGCCCAACCCATTTAATACTTTTTTACCCCTTTAAACCAAGGTTTTTTTTTTTAAATGAGTTTGAATTGTAATTGTGTGATTTTTTTGGGATTTTTTTATTTTTGTTTTAGATAACTGTTTTATCTGTGTTTTTGCTCTGACATGAAAGGCCATTGGCCAAAAGAGTTTTTTTTAATAAACTGGAAATGAAAAATGGAAAAAAATAATCCCATGAATGGAAGTCTTACTTTTTTATTTACCTATGTGCTTTGTATAGCTTACTCATGTTGTTCAAAATCAGTACTTATGGAGCCTTGAAAGAGAACGTTGGAGGGAGAAGGTGTGAGAAAGGTACGTATATAAGAAATGAAGTGGAAGTATAAATGGGGAGTGGTAAAAATAGAAACGGTAGAGTGTTATTGAAAAAGGCATGACGGAAGCAAGGTTAAAGTAAGGTTGGAGGTAGTGGGTGGGCACAAGGGGAGATTGGAATTAAACATTTACGTTCACAGTCAGTTGTGGAATTTGCTTTCAAAACCCTATCTAGCTGAGTAGTGGTCTGGGAATCCATTTGTCTGCTTCACACCGACTACTCCCACCTGTTCAGAGGGAGTCTCTGTATTGTGCGCGATAACTTTTTTTATTTTTGAACAGGGACATCTTAAGGATTTGGGGGGGTTTTGGGTCAAATGTATTTTGGGAGCCCCTGTTTGGAACAGCTTTGAATTTATGGTCCAGTTTCAGCTCTTTCATCCCCTATTTGGCCAGGTCACTGACAGTGCATAGGCACACTCGTCTACATTCTAAGGGCCTGATTCTCAAGGGTAAAAATACACCTTTGGGTTTTCTGATTCACAAGTGTAAACTTTTGTGTTTTCTGATTCACAAGGGTAAACGTACACTTTTGTGTAAATTTACGATTTGTTTTTCAATTCACAAAATAAGTTTACGAGTAGTATCCATAAAACTGCGAAGTCTCCACACTTGTGGCGGAGACACCACACACAAGAAGATAAGCAGTGGTAAAGATACTACTTATAAAATTCCTTTGTGAATTGCAAAAAATAGTAAACTTACACAAAAGCGTAAGTTTACCTTTCTGAATCAGGTCCTAAATGTCAGATAGTTACCTGTGTTTTCAATATTGCAACACAGCAGCAGCTCACTAATATTACTGCAAATAATTTCTGTGACACCCTACCATTTCTGATCTGTGAGGTCCTTTTTTGATCTAAAAAGAACTTTTTTGTGGATGTTGCATGAAATATAAATACAACATTTCTATGCAAAATGTCTGTAATAGACTCTCACACATCACCAACATTAAAAATACATTAAAAGAAAACGGTATTTACAACAATCAGTTTAAGAATTATTCAAGATCATCAGGGTGGGACTGTGTGTAGAACAGAGTTAGACAGGGGTGGCTCCTCCATTTGGGCAGAGGAGGATTGCCCCCCCGCCAGCAGCGACAGCTGCAAACCTTTTACCAAAAAACGATAATAAACTGAGTTTGTGCCTGCAGCCAGCAGAGGAGAGGATGGAGCGGGACTGCGTGGCGAGGGAGGTGTTATTTGTTTTTTTTATTTACCTCCACCCCGCTCGCTGTCCCGCCCCTTCTGCTCGCTGCAAGCTGGTTAAGTGATACATTAGGATGAGTAACAAGTATTAGTAATGGTTTGTACGATAGCGGTTAACTGGCACTGTGACAACGGCCAACAAGACTGTACCATAGACTGGCACCCTTGCTACAGGCAACATGCCTTACTAAGGTTTGTAACTTAGAGTTTAAATGGCAACTTGATTATGGACAAGAAGCCTCAGTAAAGTTTGTGCCATGTAGTTAAATTTGCACCCTGGGTGTCAGGTTACCCCCTGTCCAAGCAAGGACCCTCACTCTAGTCAGGGTAAGTCCCACACAATCCGAATTATCCTGTGCCCACCCTCTGGTAGCTTGGCACTGAGTTGTCAGGCTTAACTTAGAAGGCAATTTGTAAAGTATTTGTGCAATAAATCATACAATAACACTGTATAGCACCACAAAAATACACCACACAGTGTTTAGAAAAAATATATAATATTTATCTGATAAGATGCAGGTAAAATGCAATAAGTAAATGTTGAGATCTCGCTGAAAAGTGATATAAAGTGTCTTAAGTCTTTTAAAAGCAAACAAAGTCTCTTTCAAGCACAAAGTACCTGGTTCGTGTGAAAAATCTCCGCAAAGAACCGCAGAGGAGGAGATGCGTGGAAACAAAGGGCTGTGCGTCGATTTCTCAGGCCGCACACGGTGATGCATCATTTAGTTTTCACGGAGGGACGGCTGTGCGTGAATTTCCAGCGCTCGGTCGTAGATCCTCTTCGGGTTGTGGGCTTTTCAGACACCCCAGGGATGATACGTAGATTTCCTGCACTGGCAGGATGAAATCACAGGAGCTGCGTCCATCCGGTGGGTGTTGTGTCAAATGTTCTACCACACAGCAGGCACTGCGTCGATTCCTCTCTGGAAGTCGGGCTGCATCGTTCCAGCTCAGCTGTGCGTTGATCCAGTGGGCCGTGCATCGAATTTCCGGGCGCTATGCTGGCGCTGCGTCGATCTTCTCGTTGCGAAGTCGGGCTGCGCCGTTCCGGTTCGGCATGCAGTGACATTTTCACCACGGTGCAGGCTGTGCGTAGTTTTTGGCAGGCTGTGCGTCAAATTTTGCCGCACAAGGAGTCCTTGTAGAGAGGAAGCCTTTTTGGTCCTGAGACGTCAGGGAGCAGGAGACAAGCTCTATCCAAGTCATTGGAGAGCACTTCTTCACCCCAGCCAGAGAGCAGCAAGGCAGCAGGGCAACAGCAAGGCAGCAGTCCTTCACAGAAAGCAGACAGGTGAGTCCTTTGGGCAGCCAGGCAGTTCTTCTTGGAAGGATGCAGGTTCTGGTTCCAGTTTTCTTCTCCAGGAAGTGTCTGAGTTGGTAGTGGCAGAGGGCCTGTTTATATACCCAAATGTGCCTTTGAAGTGGGGGAGACTTCAAAGAGTGGCTTAGAAGTGCACCAGATGCCCTTTCAGTGCAATCCTGTCTGCCAGGGTCCCAGTAGGGGGTGTGGCAGTCCTTTGTGTAAAGGCAAGCACTCCACTCTCCCAGCCCAGGAAGACCCATTCAAAATGTAGATGTATGCAAGTGAGGCTGAGTATCCTGTGTTTGGGGTGTGTCTGAGTGAATGCCCAAGGAACTATCAACTAAACCCAGCCAGACGTGGATTGTAAGGCATAGAAAGATTTAAGTGCAGAGAAATGCTCACTTTCTAAAAGTGGCATTTCTAAAATAGTAATATTAAATCCAGCTTCACTAGTCAGCAGGATTTTATATCACCATTCTGGCCATACTAAATATGACCTTCCTACTCCTTTCAGATCAGCAGCTAACACTCAAACAATGTATAAGGGCAGCCCCAATGCTAGCCTATGAAGGGAGCAGGCCTCACAGCAGTGTAAAAACAAATTTAGGAGTTTTACACTACCAGGACATGTAAACTACATACGTACATTTCCTGCCTTTTGCCTACATAGCACCCTGCCCTATGGGTTACCTAGGGCATACCTCAGGGGTGTCTTATATGTAGAAAAATTGGAGTTCTAGGCTTGGCAAGTACTTTTGAATGCCAAGTCGAATTGGCAGTGAAACTTCGCCCACAGGCCTTGCAATGGCAGGCCTGAGACAAGGTTCCGGGGCTACTTAAGTGGGTGGCACAATCAGTGCTGCAGGCCCACTAGTAGCATTTAATCTACAGGCCCTGGGCACATATAGTGCACTCTACTAGGGACTTATAAGTAAATTAAATAGTCCAATTGGGTATGATCCAATGTTACTACATTTAAAGGGAGCGAGCATATGCACTTTAGCACTGGTTTGCAGTGGTAAAGTGCGCAGATTCTTAAAACCAGCAAAAACAGTATCTAAAAAGTGGAGGGAGGCAGGAAAAAAGTTAGGGGTGACAACCCTAAGGCTGTCAGGTCTAACACTGGGTATGGCTAACAAGACTTGTCATGGTTTATAGCATGGAAGATAACTGGTACCCTGGGTAACGTGACATAGTAAGGATACGTGATGGAGGCTAACTGGCACACTGGCCATGGGTAGATGGGCCATGTCTCAGGAGCATGAAAAGTTCATCTTACAGGGACTCTAAAAGGATTCATTCTTATAGAAAAATATCGCAAAAACATGTATGCAACGAAACTAGCAATGGAAAAACGTAGATACAGATCTTATTTTTTAACAAAATATGCTAGGCTACTGCCTCTTACATCGGACAACATAAAACCGCAAAACACATGGAAAAACAGCACCTCACACAACATACCAACTCGAAAACTGAAAATGCTAAACAGAACCTTTCCAGCACTACTGGGATCCTCCAGATTAAATTTCAAGTGCTATAGGTAATCATGTGTCATAGCAAGGCTACTGCAAAGGATGTTAGAGCGTCTCAACAGAAAATAAGCATTTGCAATGCAATAAGTCTCGCATTTGCTTGAGTTACAGCTATTGCCGTTATAAATGCATAACTGGACTTTTCTTGCCACATAGATTTGTCAACCCTACAACATAGTTTGTTCCTCTCTGCCACATAATTTTAGTGGCCCTGCAAATAACTAAAGCACTTCCATTTACCTTCTTCATCTATCTGCAGCAAAAAATGAAAATATTGCCATTGTTTATTATATTATTTTTGTATTATTATTTTGGGGTCCCCCCACCAACTTAGTGTAGGGACTGAGAGATGACCTAGACAGAAAAAGCAGGTCGTGCGGTGAGTTATGGGCAAAAATGTTTCCAAAAGGAATGCCCCACAAACCAAGTGCAGCAAATATTGCAGTATCTTAACTATGGCAGCAGCATGTACTTGGTATCACACATCATATTATGTACAGGCTTCAGGGTGCCCACACCATGCTCAGAACAGCCCCTAGAGGGCACCACTATAAAAATAACATTTGTAAGAAACATGGTCATGTAACTATACATTCAGCCCCTAGAGGGCATAACGAAATGAAAACAGAATGGCAGAAAATAATGCAGTGTATCCATATATGTAGCCCCTAGAGGGCGTAGTGCCTTACACATTTTCAGGCCTAGCAGGCCTGCAGCAATACTATTACAAACAATGCCCTCATAACACAAACTACTCCCAGCTGTAAAACAAAAGTTCCAGCCATGAGAGAGCTTAATAAGACATTGAAGGGTGGGAGAGGTTACTATTTTGCGGTCCCCCCAACCTAGTGTGGGGACCCAGAGATGCTCTACACAGAAAGAGTGCATTGTGCTGAACATTTTGATGGTGATATTATGGGACGATTTTCAGAGTGCAACGGATATTGCAGTATCTTAATTGAACTGCTCAGAACAGCCCCTAGAGGGCACCAAACTAAAAAAAGCATTTGTAAGAAACATGGTCATGTAACAATATAGTCAGCCTCTAAAGAACATAACGACATGAAAACAGAATGGCAAAAAGTAATGCAGTTTAACCATATATGTAGTCCCTAGAGAGCGTACTACCTTACACATTTTCAGGCCTACCAGACCTACTGCAATACTATTACAAACAAGGCCCTTAAAACACAAACTACTCTCAGCTGTAAAACAAAAGGTCCAGACACGAGAGAGCTTAAAAAGACACTGAATGGGGGAGAGGTTACTATTTTGGGGTCTCTTCCAAACCTAGGGTGGGGACCCAGAGATGACCTAGACAGAAATAGTGCATTGGGCTGAACATTTTGATAGTGACATTATGGGGCGATTTTCTGACTGCAGCAAATATTGTAGTATCTTAATTGTACTGCTCAGAACAGTCCCTAGAGGGCACCAAAATCTGGCCGATAGTGCAATAATCCATATAACAGGCGTAATAAAGCAGCCTCAAGGCGGGAAAAACGTAAAGCATTTACCTACGAAATCAGGGATATTTTAAAAGGCAGGCCCAGGAACGAATGAACGGGATGGGCGTGAGATGGGCGTGAATAAAGCACACAGAGTAGATTGCATCAGGTCGAACAGCAGCTTTTGCGTGCTGCTAAACTTGACCTAAAAACACAGAAATTAAAGCATAAGAAGTATATACCAATAAAACAGGAAAATCTATAAGAGTGTTCAAAATGATGTACCCAAACCCCTCCACCAGAACCAGACATGTTCCCTCTAAGCAAGGCTGTGAAATGTTGCAAAACATCCAAGTAACAGAAAAAGAAAAATATAGCTTAAGAGAAAGCATGCAGATCAAGGGCTGTCAAAACTGCACCAAAATACAAACAGTAAAAATGCTTAAGAGCAGCAACAGGATTTGTTGGTGATCTTGCCACAAAAGCCCAGGAAGCAGTAAGCCATGGAAACTTGAAAGAACTCTACGACATAACAAGGGAACGAGTAAGGCCAAGAAACATCTGGTGCTGAGGCCTGAAGTCTGACTGCAAGAGGATGGGCTACACCAGGAGTCACATTGAAAGAAAAGCCAGGACAGAGATGGCTGGAGAGCCTTGGTTGATGCCTGCACCCTAGGAAGGGTAGTAGGCATCAGTAAGTAAGCAGAAAAGTGGAGGAAACACAGTAGTTGTGATCACCAATGAAAAATTACGTTTGGCCAATGTATTTCATCTTACTATTGTTTATATTTAGTTATAGCCAGTCTTTGATTCTAGTTATACACAATGATGCTTTATGTTAATATTTTTCTTTGGGTGTGCATGAACTCTGTGATGTATCTCCAGGTAGAAACCTAATGTCAATGACTATGGCTGTAGCCATGTACGTTGGTTAATGGAAAGTTATGTTACAGGTAGGAGACCTTTATTGTGATTTTGAATGCCTTGACAACATCTTTAGTCCCATGTTTTTGAAGTTAATACTTGCAGGAGCATAAGGTGGCACATGGAAACTTGCAGATCGCATAAAAGGACAAGGTTTGTGGTGTTAATTACCCCCTCTGATAAATCTTTAGCAAGATTGATTTTTGCCCTTGTGATTTTTGAGAGGCCCAATAGCAGGCGTTCCAAAAAGTTGTACCCTTTGCAATTTTGTATATATTCATGATTTTGTGCATATTATGTAACTTAATGTGTATTAAATTAATGATTTTTAAAGAAAAAGCACTGGCAGGCCATTTATACGTTAAGTGCCTCTCATTGCTGAGTTCTGAGTTTATAGCCTACAGCACCTCCTCAGTAAGCCTTGGACTGCTCTGCCTTACTATTTTGAAAGTTAAGTGTTAAAAGGAGGCATTTGTCCCTAATTGTAGCGTCTGCAGTACAGAGACCCACAACATCAGAGGTAAAATATGTAGTTTGGGCCAAGTGACTACCTATTGCCTTTAAAACTTCAAACACGAACCAGATTTTTCTGACTTTAGACTCCTATAGTGGATGATAGCAGCAACTAGTCCTGTGACCTTTTGTAACTATTAAGCATGGACTTTAGACCTTTTCAAACTCTGTCACCCGAGTGACAACATCACATTTAGACACCAGTGTCCTAATTGCTTAAAAAGAGATGAACCATGGCAGACAAGCTTTTGTTTTGGATCAGGAAAAAGTGTGTTGCAGTTTGGATGTCATGATTCCTCAAGAAATCTCTCTGCTGCAAAAAGGAGTTAAATTATGACTATTGACATTATATTGAAGTTTTCTTATTGAATCCCAGAATAAGACTGAACACAGGATATTCAGAGGCTTTGAGGAGCCACTTCAGTAACTTTAAGAAAGGTAAAGACAACCAAATTTAGACACAAGAAAAATACCACTACATCGGCGAGGCAAATATGAGGAGTGTGTCCCAAAAATACACGGTAAACCCTTGTTGGCAGCTGCGAAAGACACTGATAATGACCCTGTTGCCTATAGAAGTCCTGATGTTATATGATCTAGTACTCACACAACTAGCGTGGTATGGTAGCATTCAACCTTTATTTTTCTGTATGTTGCATTATGCCCTATTTGGGAAACGTTGGGTGAGATGTCGGAGGCCTGTCACATGGTCTGGTTCTGGCCTGGAGACATTGTTGCTGCTGGTTTGCAGCCAGTGTAGTAAAGATCTATGAGACGAGATAGAGTATGCTTCAAGTAGTGTTTTTCTATGTGTTTGATCAATGAATCGTGGCACGAGGAGTTGTACCCAATTCTTTATGCCCCGGCCACTATGTTCTGTGGTCCTTCTTTCCTTGAGGAAGGGGCCTTTAATACATAAAGGAATCATTCTGTCCATTGTGGGCGAGCAGATGTGTCCAGAGTGGGTGAGATTTTAGTTTGATCGTTTAGGGCAGGCGTAGGCAAGCCTTGGGCATAGTTTATTAAGATAGCGGTAAAAAAGTAGGTCTTAGCGCTGCAAAGCTGTAAACTGTAGCACAAGGCACTCTGAGGTTCCCTTTACAATAAGGCACTTAGTGGAACAATAACTGGTCACATTGTAGCAGGAGTAACGCCAGAACTTTCACTTGATTCACAGAGGAGTCGGCTCAATTCAGCATTTAAAAAACTGTTATAAACCACTTTTATTGGAGAAAACCGATCAAAACAGAGAGGAGAATGTTGCCCGCTGTTATGAGAGTGCCCATCGACCTGGTACAGGCCTGTGGAGAGAGAGTCTCCAGTTTTACCTTAAATCCCTAAACTGTAAAGTTATTTCAAGAGCTGAGGGAGCTAGACAACTGTTGCCTCCCTCCCTCATCCCTAAGGATACAATAAGTCTACTGGTCCTTAAAAGTGCTCCTTCTCTGCTACTTGAACTGCTGCCCTGAGGTGAGAGATCGTAAAGCCCTAATTACAGAAAAAGCTGTGTAACCTAAAAGGTAACCAACAGGTGAGTGACAGTGGACATTTCATCCACCAGAGCGGGTGGGACTTCTCCCCTGTGCCTGGCGAGTGGAGAAGGCTGTACAAAATGAGGAAGTATCGCTGATGCAATAAAGGCTGAGGGAACAGTTGCAACTCCACATTCTGCTGTGTGTCTAAAGTTAGGGCAAGTCCCTTCAACCGAGACATTTTTTCATCAGTTCTTCAAACAAGAATATTACTTTGTAGCAAAAGGACAGAATCTTGTGAAAGTCGATTCTCTACTTAAATTTTTTTTCCTGGGAGGGAGAAATTAGTTTTTCCAGTGCCAAAAATAAATTCACTGCTGTTCTCTAGTGCCTGCTCTTGAGAACTACATTTTACACATTGATTTTGTGTAATTTTAAATCCAAAGGCTGTCTCTTAGTAAAATCATTCTAATTCATTTTTAACAACTCCTGAAAATTTTTTGGGCATTTTATTTATTAACTTCCTAGCCTTTTAACAAATTTAGTTGAAACATTTCCTCATATTTTTTGGCTGTTTTGGTTAGTTTTCCTGAGCAAAGCCTTGCTGTGTGTGCCATTTAGAAGGGCGATCCATGTATCTCTCACAGAAATTAGTTTATGTTATAGGAGTAAGCCTATTTGGGTTTTCTGGCGGCTGAGTCATAACTTACACAAAGATCTGACCTCTGTACCCAATAGATTATCATCCTGGTTTCCTAATGTCAGACTCCATTCAGTAGGAGAGGGCATAGGGCAGGTGGGGGCTCTGAAAACAGGGCCAAGTATGACCCTTTCCATACTTGACTCTCAGAATAGCGAGGGCTAGCAGTCACAGGCTTGTCAGGGAGATAGAGGAGACAAGGGCTCAGAACTCAACTATCAACCAACAGACACAATTCCACACTGTCCAGCCCAGTGCTTATCTTTGATGAAAATAAAAGTACTTTGATCACACACCAGAAATAAATACTAGACAAATAATGGAAGAGAGGGTTGAAAAAAATGTTGTGATAGAAAGTGAGGCGCTGTGCCTCCCTACTTCCGGATGTCTTGTGGAAATTCCTTCCCCTCTTTCCTCCCACTGCAGTGAACACCCCATACCTATAGTCCCCAACACAGGATTAGGCACAGGTGCAGATGGCATAATTTCTCTTACGTGTTATTTGCGCAACTTCAGTTCAATGTCTTTTTAGACTTTCTTTGCAAAAAGTCTCAGCAAGTATGGAAACTTATCTGCGCATGTTCAGTCTTTAGTCCCTTGCGCAGGCCTTGCGTTACCTGCTGACTTCTTTAGCAGTTTGAGCAGAGGCCCGGTGTGGACCGGCTCCCACCATCGCATCAGTGGCACTTCCCTAAGGTAGGCCACGCCAGAAGCCTTGATCGCAGTGATGGTCTAGGATGTAATCAGTGGGATGGACCTGCACGGCAACACCTGGTCTTAGAAGCATCGATCTTCCTGATCAGCTATGGTGATGTCATGGGGTGACAATTTTAGCCTTCAGGCTGATATTCCCATGACGTTGTCCTCTGACAATTGCAGCATGGCAGTGATGCGCTCCTTTGGCGGCAGCAGCACCAGGCTCTCAGCTCATGGCAATCTGCTAGGCAACATGAATATACGTTCACGTACAGTCTTAAATGCAGCTTATACTGAAACTGTGCAGCGTGAACGGGAGACATCTTTACGACACTGGTCACTCTTGGCTTCACTATCTGAGGAAAGCCAGCTTTCTCTGGGTGCTCAACCAACTGGGTGTCTCCTCTTGGACTTTCCCTCCTGCTGCTGGGCCAGGAATGCTCCTTCCCTCTCCCAGCAGGCAGGTTTATAGGCATGCGCAAAAACAACAAGTGATGGACGGAATGCTGAACATTGTCAAACATTCACCCCCAGTCACAGATCTGGGTTTAATCCATCGGTTTTTTTGCTGCCCATGCCATTCCAGTTTGGACCCAGCCATATGCAAATCAGTCTTGACCCTGTTCCCCATGGGAACAGTCCAGCCCGAACTGCTAGGCCAGGTCTTCCCTGGACTGGAAACAAGCATCCTGGGACCGGTTTCGGGGTTTCACCCCTCATCAGCCAGGCTAGCTTGAATCCAGTGGCATGGGAAGCACACGTCTGGGCATACCCTTCCCACTTAGGGTGACAAATGCAAAAACAACAAGTGATGGACGGAATGCTGAACATTGTCAAACATTCACCCCCAGTCACAGATCTGGGTTTAATCCATCGTTTTTTTGCTGCCCATGCCATTCCAGTTTGGACCCAGCCATATGCAAATCAGTCTTGACCCTGTTCCCCATGGGAACAGTCCAGCCCGAACTGCTAGGCCAGGTCTTCCCTGGACTGGAAACAAGCATCCTGGGACCGGTTTCGGGGTTTCACCCCTCACCAGCCAGGCTAGCTTGAATCCAGTGGCATGGGAAGCACGGGACCCACGTCTGGGCATACCCTTCCCACTTAGGGTGACAAATGCAAAAACAACAAGTGATGGACGGAATGCTGAACATTGTCAAACATTCACCCCCAGTCACAGATCTGGGTTTAATCCATCGTTTTTTTGGCAGTTCGGGCTGGACTGTTCCCATGAGGAACAGGGTCAAGACTGATTTGCATATGGCTGGGTCCTAACTGGGGTGGCATGGTAAGCAAAAGAACGATGGATTAAACCCAGATCTGTGACTGGGGGTGAGTGTTTGACAATGTTCAGCATTCCGTCCATCACTTGTTGTTTTTGCTTTGTCGCCCTAAGTGGGAAGGGTATGCCCAGACGTGGGTCCCGTGCTTCCCATGCCACTGGATTCAAGCTAGCCTGGCTGATGAGGGGTGAAACCCCGAAACTGGTCCCAGGATGCTTGTTTCCGGTCCAGTGAGGACCTGGCTTGGCAGTTCGGGCGGGACTGTTCCCATGAGGAACAGGGTCAAGACTGATTTGCATATGGCTGGGTCCTAACTGGGGTGGCATGGTAAGCAAAAGAACGATGGATTAAACCCAGATCTGTGACTGGGGGTGAGTGTTTGACAATGTTCAACATTCCGTCCATCACTTGTTGTTTTTAGGTTTATAGGCATGTCAGGCAAACCCTGGACTTCTCTAGCAGAAAGGGCAAACTTCAGGGGATGCCCCCTCACCTCCGGGAAACTGTCTGTCAGGCAGACACCAGCCCTGGTTGCACAGCAGTTGTTGGAGTACTCTATGGAGAACCTCCCCCCGCCCCATCCCCTTTCTGGGCCAAAAAGAGCTTCAGGAATAGATCAAAGTGGGTGGTTTGGATCCCTCACATTACAGACCAGATGTAGACCCACTGTCTTAGGCTTCAAAGCCAGTTTGGGTTACTTCTCTTTCAAATGTAATTTTAAGGCAGCTCACCAGTCACTGGCTGTGTGCTATGTGATAGCTCCCCCAGATAGCAGTGGGGCTAGCTCCAAGCAGAAGTATCCAAAACAGGAGAACAATGAAGTGTGAAATCTCTGCACCTTTCTGACATGAGCGTTTCTTAAGCAGTATTCAGAGACAGACTGTAGGAAGATGGCCTGATGTGTGGTGGCTATCTAAGGTACTTACACCTTATACGAGGACCAGTTATCCCGCCTTAGTGCAGTGTAGGCAGTGTCTAGAAGCCAGGCTCTCTAGAGGTAGCTGTGGATGAGCAGCCAAGGCTTATCTAGGAGACATGCAAAGTTCATGCAATACCATTGTAGTCACACATCACTTACACACATGAAAGAAAACTCTCAGTTGCACAAAAATAAAGGTATTTTATTTTGGGGGGAAATCACCACAAAATACTAGAAGGGCAACCCTCCAATAGGAGGTAAGTAATACACTAAGGCCCGTATTTATACTCCGTTTGCGCCGAATTTGCGTCGTTTTTTTCGACGCAAATTCGACGCTAAACTAACGCCAACTAACGCCATATTTATACTATGGCGTTAGAGGCGTCTAGCGCCAAAGTTCCCGGAATGTGCGTCTTTTTTTAGCGTGAACCCCTTCCTTGCGTTAATGATATGCAAGGGAGGCGTTCCCGTCTTAAAAAATGACTCCCAGGCCTTTACGTGGTATTTATACTCCCGGGCAAAAGAGACGCCCGGGAGTGGGCGTGGCTAAAAACGGCGCATTTGCGCCGCTTTTTAACGCCTGGGTCAGGCATGGCGTTAAGGGACAAGTGGGCTCAAAATGAGCCCAGAGTGCCCTCCCCTGCCCCCAGGGACCCCCCCTGCCACCCTTGCCCACCCCAGGAGGACACCCAAGGACGGAGGGACCCATCCCATGGACATTAAGGTAAGTTCAGGTAAGTATTTTTTTTTTTTTTTTGTGGCATAGGGGGGCCTGATTTGTGGCCCCCTACATGCCACTATGCCCAATGACCATGCCCAGGGGACAGAAGTCCCCTGGGCATGGCCATTGGGCAAGGGGGCATGACTCCTATCTTTACAATGATAGGAGTCATGTTGATGGGGGATGGGCGTCGGAAAAAAATGGCGCAAGTCGGGTTACGACGATTTTTTCGACGTAACCTGACTTGCCCCATTTTAAGACGCCCATACGCCATTTTCCCCCTACGCCGGCGCTGTCTGGTCTACGTGGTTTTTTCCCACGCAAACCAGGCAGCGCCGGTCTGATTGCGCCGTCTAACGCCATTCCATAAATACGGCGCCCGCATGGCGCTTCAGAATGGCGTTAGACGGCGCAAAATTTTTTGACGCTAAACTGCGTTAGCGCAGTTTAGCGTCAAAAAGTATAAATATGGGCCTAAATATATACACTGGTAATGAGAAATAGGCATAGAAAAGGTTAGAAAACAGTGCAAACAGTAATAACCAATAGTGACCCTAGGGGAAGCACAAGTCATATACTAAAAAAATGGAATGCGAACACAGGAGTCCAACCTAGGTAAGCAGAGTGTGTAGAGGGAAGCTGGGAGTAGCACAAAACCACAGAGGTAAGTAACAGTACTCCCCAGCGACCAGGAAATCAGGAGTGAATCACTGGAATTTCCCCAAACCACCCACAAGGAGAAAAAGAAGAAAAAGACACCCAGAGAAGACTGCAAGAAACCAGCGGTGGATTCCTGAAGAGAGAAGACCTGGGGACAGAGGGGGCCAAGACCAAGAGTCACTGTGGAGTCCAGGAGGAGTAGGATCTATTACCCACCCAGCTGTATTTGCAAGAGTTGGTCGACAGTGATGAAGAACAGGTCAGCACTGCAGCCTTGGAGCCAGGGAAGAGTTCCTGATGGATGCAGAAGATGTCCCACGCTGGAGTGAAGATTGCAGATGGGTGTCGGTGCAGGAATTCCACCAACAGGTCTTGGCAAATGCAAACTTGTGGTTAGTGGAAGAGTGACAGGGATAAACAAGGCCCAGCAGGACTCAAACTAGGAGGGGGGTCACAGGGGACCCTCAGTCTTACAGAGAGTCCACAGGAGCAGAGGCACTAGCCACAGGAATCCCAGAGGACGGAGACACAGGAGTCACAGAAGGAGCCCATGCAGCACTACAGAAAGGGTTCCCACGCCTCAGGAGAACCTCACAGAGGGCTGTGAGTCACAGGAGGAAGTGCTTGGGACTGGAGCTGCAAGTAGCTTGAAGATCCCTTGGAGTAGATGCAAACATGCCTTGGCAGCTGCAAGAGATGCGGTGCAAGGGGGTACTGTCCTGCGTGGGAAGACAAGGGCTTACCTCCACTATAGTTGCAAAGCTGTCAGAGAGGACCAAGGGGACTACTCCAGACAACCACCTGTGATGCAGGATCCTCGCAGCTCATGATGAGGGGAGATCCATGCAGCCAGTTGTCTTTGATCAGGTGCGTCCGGATGCTGGGGAGTGACTCCTTCACTCCAAGGGAGATTCCTTGTTTCTTCTTGCGCAGCCTGAAGAGTTGCTGTCTTCTGAGGATTACCAGACTGGAAAATGTTGCAGAAGAGTTCTTTCTTCTTGGAGGCAGCTTGTTGGGTCCTGGAGGTTCTAGTCAGAGTTCCGGAGGTCAGAAGTCGAAGCAGAGGTTGCAAAGGAGTCCTGCTGGAATCTTTCAAGCCGAATCTGAGGACCCACCTAAGAGAGAGACCCTAACTAGCCCTGAAAGGGAGACTGGTCACCTAACCAAGTAAGCACCTATCAGGAGAGGGCTCTGACGTCACCTGCCTGGCTTGGCCACTCAGATGCTCCCAGAGTTCCCTTCCAACCTTGGAAACAAGCTGGCAGAACCCAGGGACCCGCTGGAGGAGCTCTGGGCACCAACCTGTGGGTGGTGATGAACAGGGGAGTGGTCACTCCCCTTTCCATTGTCCAGTTATGTGCCAGAGTAGGGACTGGGGTCCCACACGAAATGTGGCCTTCAAAGCAAACCTGTGGCTTGGGGAGGCTACCCCTCCCAAGCCAAACACTCCTATTTCCAAAAGGAGAGGGTGTTACCTCCCTCTCCCAAAGGAAATCCTTTGTTCTGCCTTCCTGGGCTTGATCAGATCAAGCAGCAGGAGGGCATAAACCTGTTTGAGGGGTGGCAGCAGCTGGGCTGGCCGAAAAACCCTATAAGACTGGTGATAGCAATGCTGGGGGTCCTCTAAGGAGCCCCCACAGTGCATGGAATCATGATTCCAATACTTGCAACAGTATTGGGGTATGATTCCAACATGTCTGATACCAACAGGTTCGGAGTTACCATTATGTAGTTCGACATAGGTGGTGACCTATGTCCAGTGCGTGCGTAAAATGGCATCCCCGCGTTCACAAAGTCCAGGAAAATGGATATGGAGTTTGTGGGGGTACCTCTGCTAGTACAGGAGTGCCCTCACACATGCACCCTGCCCTCTGGGCTGAGAGGGTCTACCACAGCGGTGACTTACACTGACCTGGTGTAGTGACCTGTAGTGAAAACGGGTGCATGCACCCGTTTCAAGCAGGCGCAATGGCAGCCCTGCAGAACCCTTTGCATGGGCTCCCTATTGGCGGCAGAATAACTGCTGCAGCCCATAGGGATCCCCTGGAACTCCAATGCCCTGGGTACCTAGGTACCATACACTAAGGACTTACATAGGGGGAACCAGTATTCCAATTGTGGGGAGAAAAGGGTACAATTTACAGGAGAGAGCAAAACTGCTGGGGTCCTGGTTAGCAGGATCCAAGAAGACACAGTCAAACACACTAACAACAGGCAGAAAATGGGGTTAACCATGCCAAGAAAGAGGGCTTTAGTCTTTCCTACACAGAATAAACGGCAGGCCTCACATTGAAGAACAGAAACTGCAGTCCCACCTCTCTCTCCTTAAAGCTACCAAGTGTCAGTGCTCAGGAATAACTAATCCACAGCCCTTTTTCAACAAGGTCCTCCTTGAATTTCTAATGGTAGGCCTGTCTCCATACTTCTCACTTCAGTGTCTAGGTCTCTCTCCTCCAACCACAGAGATGCAGGCAATAAACTTCCAATATGTAGGGAAACCAACCTCATCTTCCATCCTGGGCCATGCTAACCAGGGGCATCCAAAATGGATCCCACTGGCCCCAGTACTCAGAATTTCACACACAGAGTTTGAGAAACATACCTGTGTTACACACCTACTCAACATGCAAAAAGGATATTATCACAAGGCAGGGCCAGCTTTAGGGTGGTGCGACCAGTACAGCCACATCTGGCGCTGACCTTTGGAGAAGGAGAGGGCGATGTGTTTAAAAATAACCTACTGGTTTCAAAGCTCATGCTGCAGTGTCCTATGTGTTTTCAGGCAACAATAAAATTATCAAGATAACTCTGATGATTAATGTTCCTGCTGGAGAGAGATTGGAGTTTTACCTAGTGGCAGTTTGGACTCATCCTAAAATAGTGCAGCAGGTTAATGTGCCTGCTGCAAAGAACGTGTACCATACAGATCACAGAACTGATTGTGAGTGAACTATGAGTAGCGCTGTAAAAAATGAAATGTATTTCAGACAGGGGCTATGAAGAGATGAGCGGCACCATTGGAGGGTGGCAGTGAGGGAATTCATGGAGAAGGAGGTCATTGGGGGTACCAAAAAGATTGTTGCATCTGGTGCCACCTGCGCTAAAGCCATCCACTGTCACAAGGTTCTGTGTTTCACATAACAGTGGAACTTCAGACAAGAGGGGTCAGTTTATAATCCTCTCCCTGACACTGAGAAAAAGGTCTGGTCACAGTACAAATTCCTAAAACACAGAACTCTGCTGCCCCTGCTTTATATAATGTCCAAGCCTACTATGACGGCAAGATTTTGTGTGGCCTTCCAGGTTATAGGAAAGATCCTGGACCTCTCATTACCAAGGACTGTTCGAGGCCTCTCAACATACTCTAGGCTGACACCAGGGCCAAAGTACAAGTCTGAGTGCCAGTTTCACATTTAGTCGGACAGTCAAAGCAGAGCCATTCACTAGAGCCATGATACCAATCCTTGTATGGCAATGGTGTAGTTTCAGCATATGATGTGAAGTCAAACGTTCCAGTCCAGCCCCATAAGCCATCACCCAAAGAACAGAAGTGTCCTCCCATCCTTAGCAACGACACCGCTCTGGTGGTTTCAGGAATCTAATCACAGGTGTCTGATGTCTTGGCACAGTTTACTGGAGTCCAACTAGACCAGTAGCCACTGACTAGCTGTAGGAGGGTATTAGCTGGCCAGAGTGCCAGTACATGCTAGCACCCCATGTATCACAAAGAGAAAGGTAGGGGTCCTATACCAAAGGACACTCTTCCCCAGCTACAGATTGTAACAGGCTCCAACAGCACAGGGGAGGGGTCTAGGCAAAGTTAACTCACCTTCAAATGATTGGTGGAATCAAGCTTCCCCATCTCCCTCTATCTCTGTTGATGTGTTGCAAGCTTCCTTATCTTGAGCAGCAGTTTGCAATGTCCTTGTCTTCCAAGCTGATGCTGCTCGAAAAGCCTCACAAACAGCTGGTCCTCTGCTTCTGCATTCAGGCTGCTGATTGATCTTCGTGCTCTTTCACAGCTGGCATATTCCTTCACAGCAGAATCCATCCATCACAGAAAAAACTCAGTTCAGACGCGGTGAGCAAGCTTCCTTTCCTTTACACCGCGGGCCCGCAGCTGGCTTCTGTAGATGCTTGTTGGAACCAAAGACCAGTTTTGAACAACCACTGACCACTCA
Source organism: Pleurodeles waltl (assembly GCF_031143425.1). Taxonomy (NCBI): domain Eukaryota; kingdom Metazoa; phylum Chordata; class Amphibia; order Caudata; family Salamandridae; genus Pleurodeles; species Pleurodeles waltl. The sequence goes on from NC_090445.1 coordinate 102,935,975, forward strand.
GGCCGGACTTTTATCACCGCTGATTGATAGGCTTATCCAATCAGAGGATCTGCTGCTTTTGAATCTTGGGTGTCCTTCCAATCATGAGGCCTATCTGTGTCTCATTCTCACTGCATGATTAAGACATGTATACGATGAGTTACTGGGCTTCAGGACAGGCTCTTGGTATCAGCTCGGGCTATTCCCCAGAGAGGAATTTAAATAACTTTGGACCATGAGGCACTTACCATCACCAAAAAGAAATGGCGGGAAAGGGTTCCCTCCTAGCAGTTACTGCAGCTAAACACAGATAAGAGCCAGTGCCTACCCCCAGCCCACCAGGCTTCTCGAAGGAATAGGGAGGGGCACGGGTGAGCTGGAATGTCAAGCCAAACAGCTCAGCTCACATCAAACACAATCGTTCATCTCACCATTCTCCCCTAGGGAACCTACTGACTATCAAACACACATCCCAGGTAGACAAAGGCAACAGGACCACAGGCAAAGAAGACTGCACAGACTTGATCCTGTATTTTAGAGCTGGATTCCTACTGCCCAGTTCACTTGCCAACAGTGGTACTCTCTGGTTCCTTTGGCACAGAATTAACACATTTGTATATAAGTTAAGTTAGAACTGGCTTGATTCAAACATTCCTTAAATTAGCTGGCAATCCCTGATCATCAGCCTCCCTCCTTGCCCGTTTAGGGCACAGAGACTGTTAGTCTTAATTGCAACAACTCCTAAATTTTACCAGTAAGCAACATCAACTCACCGATTCCTCCTCCTCCATGACCCCGCACCAGAAGATGGAGATGTTGATCAAAGCTGTACATTGGCTCCAATCATTGGAGACTTTGGAAACATCGTTCCATCAATCTTAGATGCCCACATTCACATAACCAAGGCATACTCCAACAACACTTTTGCCCAGTATCAAACTCTATGGGTACCAAAGAGGCACAGTGCTGGGATGGATCTTTTTGGGTGCTACCATGGAAGAACAATTGTTGAAAGGATTTCCACTGTCTCAGAAACACTTTCATTCCAATCTTTTTCCCCTTCATTCATCATAAGTGGGTGGCTTCCAAGGTCAAAAGACCTAAAAAGATTTCAATGTTCATGCTATCAGGGATACAGAGATGCTGCAAGAGGGTCTACAGATCTCTGGCACCAAAGTACGCTGTACACTTCAACATGTCAAGGACAACGGTTACTGGAATAGAGCCACAATGCCCTTTAGTCTTGAAGTCTCCTTTTATAGGAAGCACTAGGCTTTCTGAGTTATTTCCCAGCCTTTGTAGCTCCAAGACCGTTGGGGTGACAAAAATAATTCTGGGGAAAAGCAGAAGAGAATAAGTGCCCTGCTCGCCCATCTGTGGGGTCCACTGCATTCACAGATCAAAGTCATGCACATGACCCTTCGGAAGGCAGTTTTGGACAGCCCAGTGTGCCTAAATGGTGAATGGTTTGCCAAAATGCAGAAATGCCTGAGAGAGGGTGTTTTGGTGGGTAGGGGTGCAGAGCCCCAAAACCAGAATACACCCATCTGTTAATGCATGGAGAAGGTAAAAAAAGGTATTTTCAGTGGGCGGATGGACTTCTCACAGCCCTAATTGAGACACTGCAGTTGAAAAGAATGAATAAGCACCATGGTTCTGATGCCACCTGCATTAACTCAACGTTTACACAAGATGCTGGCCTTTCTTACACTTTAACCACTGTAATGATTAGGAAATATTTGTATTCAGGAAACTTGTATTTCAGTTGCATTTATATAGCCCTTCATATGTTTTTCTATGTTATGTGAAGTGTATTTGTATAGCACACAACTCACCGAGAAGGGTATCCTGGTGCATGATGTGATGCTAAAACGCAATAGCAGATGGCTAACATCCCTCAATTTAGGGTGTGCTTCGTCGGATAAATTGTAAATTGCAGCGTGACCTATGCTGGGAGTGTTCAAGTGTTGTGCATGATGACCAGAGCGGTGCTCATGACACTGGTCACTGCTCGAGTAGTGGAAGAAAGAGCGATGGACAGCATGCCTGAGCTGTATGTTCATTTACTGAGGCCCGTGGGTGGAAGCCTGAGGGCTGTGAGCTTGGCTTCTGTGGAGCATGCGTTAGTGTGACGTGTGATGGCATGCACTTCTTGCGTCACTGCACGCATGTTGCGACAGACTGAAATGGAAGGAGTAGAAGTGATGACACAATTGTAGTCCGCCTGCTCTCCTGGGAGGGGGAGGTTGGAATGATACAGTTGGTAGGTCCTTAGAAATGAAACTGGCTGAGGCTCACGGTGGGGAAGGTTTACACTGTATCCTTAGCAGAGGACGCAGACAGTTAATTAAGGCGAATCTGGAGCTATGCCTGCCGTGTGCAAGATGCAGGCACCAGTCCTCAGGCGCGGATGCCGCTCGGGCAGGCTCCACGAGGCGCCAGATGCCATCGCTCGAAGGGGAGTCGTGAGGTCAACACCATCTGCAGCTGCGGGACCGGCGCCTTGCTCGAGATGGCCCATTTCTGACTGCACGCGCTGCACGTGGAGGAGTTAAAATGGCGCCACACGCTGTACGGCGGACCTGTGATATCTGTGAAGGGGCGTAGTTTAAGGGGGGAGGGAGTGTAGTTGGAGGTGTTACACCCCCTTTCAATAAATGTACTTTCAGGTAAATAGATGGATACCGTACATGTACCTTCAGACGGATATGGCGTGGTGTCTGTCGGGTTACGCAAGGAATGTATTTGAACTATATGTGCCAGCGTGATTGTTGTAAAATCTGAAGCGCACGCTTAGCCCCCGTTTTACTGACTAAATTACGCCCCTATCTTCATCACGCTGAGGCTTATCTGACCTGGCAGGCTGCTATACCGTGATAGTAAACATTCCCAAAATGCAACAATTAATAAGGCTTTGTATGATATAAATCGTGTAGTGACCGAGTTTAACTGATGCAATTTAACTGTAATTATAGTAAGCCATACTATGTGCCATAGATGCGGGCCTTATAGTTTTCAGCATAAAAAAAATACAATATTAGTTTTATGCTGCTTTTCTAGAATTCCGTCCTCAGACTATATTCTATAGTTTATAAAAATGATTTGAATATGTTTGTTTACAAGCGTCCTTTATGTTTATGACCCATTAAATCACCACCGGATTGCACAGCTGCGACACAGATATTCCGTGTGCTGTTCACCGACTTCCAGCTCAGACAGACACTGGTTTTTCCACTCAGCCGCTTCCTGGTATCCAGCACAGACGCGCGTCTCGGCCAGCGAGTCTCTGATTTATATCATAAACCCTGTATCCCTGTCGTCATCCGCCCACTGCTTCTGGCATAAACCGTGTATCTCCGGGTGCTGCTTACTGAGTGCCAGCCAAACCCTGTATCCCTGGCAGGTGCTCACTGATTTCCAACTCAAACACTGATTCCCTGCACAGCCCCCATATCCGTGCAATGCTTTGTAATTGCCAGTACAGACCCTTTCCTGGCAACAACTTTGATTTCTTGCACAAACCCTGACTCCTTGTAAAATAGTCACTAATTCCCAGCAGAGAACCTGTACTCCTGAGGTACTTTCTATCTTCCACAAAGACCTTGTTTTCCTGGGAGGAGCTCCCTGGTTTGTAGCACAAACCCTGCATACTTAAAAGCTGTTCTCTGATTTCCAGCACAGACTTACATTCTGGTCAGCGTCCCCCTGAATCCCAACAGAGACCCTGTTTCCCACACTCACCAGCCTTTTATTTTTCTCACATCGGCCATTGCACCTAGTTTTGATTTGCAATGAAATGTGTGCATTTAGGGAATGTGCATCTACTTCTTAACTTGACCTTCTCGCCTTTCCCTTTTCTACTGAGAATAGGCACCATTGCTGATTGTAAAACACGCGTTCCTGCTGCTTCTGACCACAAACCACAACTGGTTGTCCAAGCCTCCTTTCCATGGGATTCTTCCTGTAGCTCCTGGGTGGATTTCCATCGAGGACATATTATGGCTTGTTATGCAACAGTCATGCTTACGGAATACTCTCTGCTGTTTCTGGGAGACTTCTCAAGTCATGCACTATAGCTAGCTTCACAATACCACTTTCAATGGGTTGCTCCTATGCCACTCCCGGATGGATTGCTTGGAGTATGTTCTATGGCTTGTTGTATAATGCCATTGCCACTGTTGCTCCAGAGTAGAGATTTCCTCAGACCAAATACTACTGACGGTTGTGTAATACTGGTTCCTCTGGACTGCTCCTCTGCCACTCCTGGGTGGACTTAATCAGAGCAGACATTATGGCTGGTTATATAATACCCATTCCTATGGGTTGCTGATCTACTATTGCAGACATATGCTGCAGCTGGTTAAGGATTGTTCTTTGCCACTCCTTGGTGGATTCCATAGACCCAGCACTATGGATAGAATGGGTGGTTGCATAAGATTAGTTCCTATCAGCTACTCCCTGCAGTTCTTGGGTGGGCTCCTGAGAGAACATACCATGGCTGGTTCTCTAATAGTCCTTTGCATCAACATCCCAAGCACATGTTGAGGGTTTTGATGTATGCATAGTGCAGGAAAGTGCCCCTTTTGGCATGGTCACTTACCCAATTTTTGCCTGATATCTGGTGCTAACTTGACTGAGTATGTGCTGGGATTCTGTTAACCAGGCCCCAGCACCTGTGTTCTTTCCCTAAACATTACTATTGCTTCCACAATTGGCACACCACTGGCATAAAGCTAAGTTCCTTGTAAAAGGTACCAGTAGTACCAAAAGCCCTGTGGCCAGAGAGGGTCTCTAAGGGCAGCAGCATGTAACATGCTACCCTGAGGACCCCTCACCAAACACATGTACACTGCCATTGTAGATTGTGTGTGTTGGTGGAGAGAAAAAGGCAAAGTCAACATGGCATCCCTCCTTGAGTGCCATGCCTACAAAACACTGCCTGTGACATAGGTAAGTCACCCCTCTAGTAGGTCCTACAGCCCTAAGGCAGGGTGCACTATATCACAGGTGAGGACATAGCTGCATGAGCAATATGCCCCTACAGTGTCTAAATCCATTCTTAGACATTGTAAGTGCAGTGCAGCCATACTGAATACATGGGCTGGGAGTTTGTCACTACCGTCTCCACACCTCCATGATGGCTTCACTAAATGCTGGGAAGTTTGGTACCAAACTTCTCAGCTCAATAAACCCACACTGATGCCAGTGTTGGATTTAGTGTGAAATGCACACAGAGGGCATCTTAGAGATGCCCCCCGACATTCACCCAACCCTCTAGTGTGTGACTGACCAGTCTACGCCTGCCTGCTACCACCAGGCAAGTTTCTGACCCCTTGGGATGAGAGCCTTTGGAAGTAAGGGACAAAGCCTGCTCTGGGTGGAGGGGCTTCACACCTCCCCCCTGCAGGAACAGCAACACTTGACGGTGAGCCTCAAAGGCTCCTGTCTTTTGTTATGCTGCCCCAGGACACTCCAGCCAGTGGAGATCACCCCCTTCCTGACCAAGCCCTACTTTTGGCGGCAGGTCTGGCGGGAAAATTAGTAAACACCAGGAGGAGTGTCCACCCCAGCTGGGACCACCCCTAGGGTGCCCAGAGCTGAGGTGAACCCCTCTTTTCAGAATTCTCCATCTTGTTTTGGAGGATGTTAGCCAGTACGGTTAGGAATCTGCCCCACTCCCCAAAGGGAGTGGGCACAGAATGGGTGTAGCCACCCACAGGGTTAGTAGCCATTGGCTACTGCTCTCTGACCCCTGTAACGCCCCTAAAGCTAATATTTAGGGGCACCCCTGAGCCTTGCTGTTCAGATTACCGGAGACCTAAAGAAGGAGGACTGAAGAGCCACACCAGCAGTGAAGACTCCAGACAACAACTGACTTGGCCCCAGCGCTACCGGCCTGTCTGTAGCTTTAAGCTACAAGAAGACGACTCGTCCTGCAGGACTAGAAACCTCTACATACCCTCAGAGGACTGCCTGCCTTTCCCTATAGACCAGATCTCCAGAGGACAGCAGCCCTGTCCACAAAGAAACCTTCAACAAGTATTCCAGTGCCCTCCGATCTGTGAATCCTGCCCACTCTGCACTGGACTCCCACGGCCTAAGTCCAGGTGGCCCACCTGACCAGAGAGAGTCCCTGGGCGATTCTGACCTCGAGTTCACCCCGGGTTGACCCCTCCTGGCCACCACGACAACGCCTGCAGCCTGAATCCAGAGGCCCCCAAGACTGCAACCAGATCCGATGCCTAAAGGTACCCCTGCACCCGCAGCCTCCTGGACTTGGGGAACTCAGCCAACGGTCTATCCACGTCCAGAGGAGACTTAACTTACCTGTCCAGCCATTGGTCTTCTGCAGTCTCTTTGTTAACCCGGAGTTCCTCATAGGAAAGTATTAGGCATCCGACACTGTGTTTGCATCCTGCACCCGTCCGCCACTGAGGGTCTGTACTTGGTGCTTACATGTGGCCCCCCAGAACCCATGCCCTGAGACCGCGGGCACTTACCTGCAAACCATTCACTTCTGAGTGCCCCAGTCTCAATAGAATTCCTTTGGGTGCTCGACACCAACTTTGACCTCTGCACCCGGCCGGCCCCTGTTGCTGGTGGTGCTCCCTTGGTGTCTTCTTAAACTTTACCTTGTGGACATCTTAACGCTCGAAGATTGGGACTGTAAGTCTAGTACTTACCTGTAAACTGTGTGTGTATTTTCTCCCCCCAGGACTGCATTGCCTTCAATGAAAATTGCACTGAGTCTACTTTTGATATTATAAAGTATTATTTACCTGAAAACTGTTTTAACTGGGAATTATAAACAAAGTGTATTTGATACTTGAAAGTGATACATTCTTGAAACTGTACTTACCTGCAACAAAGATCCTTTTGGGTCTAGAAATAAAGTAACAACACATATTTTTTTGATACGTAAAACATTGGACTGGAGTTATTCATTGAGTGTGTGCCTCATTTCTTGACTGTGTGTACAACAAATGCTTAGCACTACCCTCTGATAAGCTTAACTGCTTGACCACACTATCACAAAAGAGCATTAGTATTATCTACCTTAGCCTCTGTAAAGCCTCTGGGGATCCACTGGACTCCGTGCACACTATACCTCACTTTGGTACGGTATACACAGAGCCAGCATCCTAAACATAGTGTGTGCATGTGAGTGAGCCAGATGCCCCTCATCTGCCCTTGCACAAGATGTAGGGTGAGGACTGTGCTCAGGCAGTGGCAGTTCATTGCTCCCATTCCTGTAGCTGGAGGAACGATGCCAAGCCACTGAAGGAAGGAAGTGGAGATAGGGCTCCTACATATTCTGTGAGAATTTATGGTCCGCATCAAGCTGCTATTTAGTCTTCCTGAACACTGCTGTTTGGCAGATGGTAGGTTTGAGGGGTGGGACTGCAGACTCTCTTGTGAAGGAGAGGAACCTATGGGTGAGTCTTGGTCTTCTGTCTTTCCCATATTACTTTTTCAATTAGGCTTATGACAGTAAGGTGTAGAAACCTCACACATTTTTGTGCCTATGTTGTGGGTGCTACAGGATTGAAGCAACTGTACTGTGCGAAACATCACTCTACGCAAAGGCTGTCTCAAGTACCACCTGGAAAGGACATTTAAAATAAGAACCTGCAGACAGTGGGAAACCTGCAGACAGTGGGAAACCTGTAGACAATGGAAGGGAACCTGCCTACTTTGGTAGAAGAAAGGCTGTCTAGGAAGGAGCAGGTTCTAGCTCCGCTCCTGTGGGTGTGGGATGCTGGTGAGACATCTGGGAGAACCGGGTGTCAAAGAGTCCTTCCCTCATACTTTCCCAGCAGTTCTAAGTAGGAACCACAATACTGCAACAATATATTTACCGAGGCCCTGTTGGGCTGTGTGTGCATGTTACCTGGTCAGCTGGTGTGAGGCTGTATCTGCCTAATCCCAACCGGCCCATTTGTGGCTGCATCTACTGAATTCTGATGAGCCCATGCAGGCCGATCAGTGACTGACCTGGGTGGGGCTGCACCTGCAGAATTTATGATCTGCCCATGTGGGAGCTGCTTTTGCCAAATCCTGGACCAGCCCATGCAGGGCTGCAATTTCCCAATTGTCGAAGACCTTCTTAGGGCTATGCCTTCAGTACATCTAGCCCCTGCGTGGACTACAACTAACAACTGCAAGGACCCATAGGGAAGGCACGTACTTATGTACTCAAGAACCGCTTGCTGGTCTGACACAGCTCCACGGAGCAGCCTTGCAGCATGAAAGTGACCAGGAGAGAATTGATTCACCCATTGAGGGGTAAAAGACTTGAGACTGCGCACACAAATGCATAGGGGGTGAATGAATGCACCTGTACTACATTTATGCTTCTCCACTTGACCCTGAGAGATAAATGGGAGGGGAACCCAGAACCAGGGAGAAAACCTGGGGGACAGTAAGTGAGAGGGACCGGTGCAGCACCTGCCAACATAGTGCCCAGAAACAGTGACTTGTTTCTTTTCATAGTAGTGTTTTGTATTGAGTAGCATTGTGTGATTAAAGTAATTTCTTTCTCGTGTCTGTTGACTTATTGTTGAGCTCTGAGCTTGAGTAACCATACATTACCTCCTGAGAAGTCTGACTTCTGGCCCTCGCTACCATGAGAGTGAAGTCTGGAAAGGGTGTTACTTGGTTCAGTTTGCAGAGCCATATTAGCACACGCCCTGGGACATCAGAGGCAAGCATCCTAAAACCCCAGGTATGAAGCTCAGAAGCCCTTGCCTGCTGGTGTCCCCGTTAGAAAAGCGTCTGACAACTAGCTGCAAGTGCTTGTGAGTTTGTGGCCAGTTCCAGCTTTCTTCAACAGAACAGTAAGTCCAGGTTGTACACAGTAGTACCTGCAAAGTACAATGGCAAATACGAGGCTAGTGGGGGTAGAACTTGACATCTAGTCCGTAGATCAGTTGAGGGATCTGTGTTTGTATAGAAGATGGAGCGCTCACAGGAACAAGGTCAGGGGGGTCTTTGTGAGTTTTCTGAAGACAAGTAAGAGAAACTAGGCAGTACAGGAGAAACTGCAATGGATTCATGAGAAGAGAACATGATTGGAACCCAGGGAAGGACCGCTGTGGTGTCATGCTGCAGCGTGCATAGAAAGAGAAAAATGCCTCTCAGGATTGTTTATGTGTAGGAAATTGCCCCTTCCTGCACACAACAATCCTGCATTCAATGCTGGCACGCTTGAACCACGGTGCAAAGGTGCCTGCGTTAGCGCTAGGCTGCCACAAGGGCGCCAGTACAGGGGAAAAGGACAGGAGTGCACCGTATTAGATACATACGGTGCATTCCTGCTCTTTCCCTGTAATGCAGGGCAGCAAGGTGACTTGCTGTGCTGCCATGTCCACAAAACACATAAATAAGCCCCATAGTGTTTTACATGATTGGAATGAATAGGAGAGAGAGATGCAGCCAAGGAGTTTGATGCCCTTAACCAGTTGAGGGTGACAGAGCAACTTAATTAGGAACGCTACCCCCACTTAGGCAATACCTGTCAGAAAGAAAAGGGTCCAGAGAAACTTGCAGTGTTGACTGACAAGTTGTTGGCTAACAGAGTTCACCAGGGGCTGGAACAGCATGGTTTTAAGTCAAAGTCAAAGGGAGAGGAGAACTCTTAACAGACTGGTTCCATAGTGGGAGGCAAGGGCCAGGGAAATTCCCACACAATGAAGGACACACAGTGAAAGGGAACTGGGGCCCGAGACAGGAACATAGGCAAAAGTTATAAGAAGGTTCTTCCAAGCTCAGGGTGATTAGCAGTTATAAGTATCACAAAGGGGGCATTACAAACAAGACAGATGACAAGCCCTGTACCAGCTGCATCCATGACTGTGACTATGAAGGGACAAAGAAGGACCTATTACACTCACCCTCACAGAAACAGGCATTTGGGAAAGAGACCCAGATGTTCCTTAGCGCATCCATCCATAAATGAGGCAGGTTGTTATGGAAGTAGTATTAACTGAAGGAAGGTTCCTCCCCAGCAAAATACAGGTGCTTACAGGACTCTGGTTGAGACGAAGGACCTTAAACCTGAGGTGCTTCTTCCTGGTACCAATGACGCAGGTTTTGAAGTCAGTTAGGAAGACATGAACACCTGATTACCCAAGTTGGGGTAGAACTGCATGGCATGTTAGCCATGGTTGATGTAGGGTTGAGAGAGAAGGAGAGAGTTGGGTATCTCTTGGGCAAACATTTGATTGTCTCTGATTGAGCACCAGGATCAGAAGCCTACATGTCTAAGGCCACATTAATTGGGTTGACCAAAGAGGTTTGCTTAGATCAGAACAAGGTAATAAGTGGATGAGGGAGACTCGGAAAATGCACATGCAGTGACATCCATCTTCTCTGCTCCAGCAAGATTGGACGATGGGATACCCAATGCAGCCTTGGCCCAGATTCTCAAAGACTTAGCGTTGGTTTAGCATTGCTTTTGTAACGCTATACTTTTTTGGCATTTTCAAAGCAATGCACACAGGTATTTTCATTGATTTGTGTGGCAAAGTAACTCAAAGCAGCGCAAAACGCTGCTTGCATTACTTTGCGCCAAGGGGGCGTTACATGGGTGGTACATGGACATACCAGTGCTACCACCCAAGCTTTTTGATGCTTACACACCCTAGCACTTTGGTGCTACGGTGTGTGTGTGTGGGGGGTGCACAGCTGCTGAAATCAGCACCGGCGCTAGGGAGAGGGGAGGAGAGTGCTATATCTATGTGAATATGGTGCTCTCCTGCTCTCTCCTTGTCACGCAGCACAGCTTTTTTGGCTGCTGCACTGTGCTGCATACTGCACTGTTCTGCATGACACCTTTCAGAATTTGGGCCCAAGTTTTAGAGCCTGGATCAATGCCAGAGCTGCAGAGTTTGTTAACTGCTGGAAGAGCTACCAGCGAGGAATTCCAAAAGGTGCAATTTGAGTGCACTACACCTGTGGTGTTTCAGAAGAAAGCCCTGGAGCAGGTCAACATGGGAGTGGTTGAAGAACACAAATGTTAGCTGGGAGGAAGGACTACTTCCTATGAGCTGGTGAATCCAGATCCAGGATTCAACAAGAGTCTAGTGTTTTCATTAGAGCATAGAAAGTTTCTGTTGCCACTGTCCTACAAAGTTTCAGGAGGAAATCTCGGTATAAGAAAGACCCAGGGTAGGTTGCGCCCGCTAGTCTATTAGCCAAGGATGAACAGAGACACAGAAAGGTCCTGCAGAACATGCCCCACTTTACAATTAGGTGGTAAGTCAAGGAGGAGACCAAGGCACCATTGCTGCCGCTTGTAGGTGTACTGTCTAAGTGATTGGGAATTGTCATTGTATGTCCATTTGACTCCCCTCTCAGTTTCAGGCAATACATATATCTTGGTTAGGATGGATAATGCTACCAGGTATCTATAGGTGGTACTCCAGTGCACTGATTCATAAAGGCTCATCTGTAAATATGGTCCTCTAAGACTTCTGAGACTCTCTGGCAAGTGGAGGTTTGGACCAACTTGACTTGGGAGGACAGACAGGCTGTGACCCACACACCTCCCAAGACCTACCAGGTAACAATCTGGGCGGCTCATCCGTTATGGTGGAGGAGCATCGCCTTACTGCTGAAACCAGCAGATCAAAATGTAAAATTAAATGATAATAAAGCAATTAATTAAACTGCTTTATTATCATTTTATTTTACTTGTAGGAACCACAGCCAAGGCTTGAGGACGGGGCCTTCAGCAGCAGGAGGAGTGGTGGGCACAGGGCATTGCCAGTGCGCATACCGGTTTGGCTGGCCATCTTAGGGCGGCCAAACTGACATGCGCACTTGGATATCTCCAGGCTGTTGCTTGGAGATATCAGCAGGTCTCAGGAGCACAGGCTATCAGTCCCTGCTTGAGCGTGAAACCAGCCCACTCCGCCCAATCTTGCGCTCCTCTCATGCTGTGTAACACCAGCATGACAGCAGCATCTGCATTGGTGCAGGGGAGTCTGGGAGCATGTGTGCATCTGGATTTGGGAGCTGAAGAGTACAGCGAGGCGGCAGGTAAGCTGTATTTTTTTGTTTGTTGCCTCGCGCTGCCCACCACTTTTCCCTGCTAGCAGCCACCACTAGCAACAATCAATCCTGTCAGAGACTGACAGCTAGTATATTTATATATTAGTGGGTTCTGGAACACCTTTACCCAAAGATGCACACACACAAGATATCCACACTGTGGGCCAGACTTAGATATTGGGGGGCAGGTTACTCCGTCACAAGGGTGACGGATATCCCATCTGCCAAAATCTAAATTATGGCCTACAGGATTTAGATTTCTTTAAACTGGATATCCGTCACCATTGCAATGGAGTAATTGTGCAACAATATCTAAATCAGGCCCTATATCATTTTACAAGGTTTTATTAAAAATTAAACCTCAGTGCACATTATATGAATGAATAAATTAAATGTATGAAAAAACAATTAAAATTGGCATCTTAATTCAAAGATGGAATGAATCTTTCTTAGAATCACTCCCTTTTTAGCCCCTAGTTTGTTAATATCTATTTTAGCAGCAAATTGCCTTAATACCAAGTTTTCTACCTGGCCTTTAGCATGCATATGTTTAGCTCATCGTTAGTTCATTTTTTCATAATCTTCAGCTCTGTTTTAGTAAGCCATACTATTTCTGAGAAACAGGCAGATAGAAATAGCTCACGTCAATGAATGAGCATCAAACAGACTGTTTGTGATTACGATGCTTCCTCGAAATGCTGAAGTTTCTCTCTCCCCTAAAATGCCAGTGTATCGATCTTATATAATGATTCTCAACATTATTATGAGAACAGTGGGACTCATGATATCATAACATTTATGAAAAAGGTGCAAATTTGCCTAAACCTATTGTGTTCTTTGTTCTTATAAATCATGCTGCAAGAAACTATTGTTGCACTATCAACTTCTATCAATATCTAATATGATCCTGTTTCTAGGACAGATTTGAATCATTTAACACCCTCAGATGGCTAGGGCGACAACTCTAGTGAATATGTATATTTCACTCTATGATTCCATACACATCAATAAATGATCGAGCTTGGCAAAATAGCCTTGATTTGGGCTTATGACATCATCCAATGAAATACATAAATGTGTTATGTGAATTACTAGCATAGGACCTAACTCTGATATGGCACTCTTTCCCAAAAACACTATCAGGCAATGGATGTGCAGTGATGTTTACAGCATGAGAATCTCTTTTAACTTTGTGTGAGGAAGATGTGGTTGTAGCTCCTTTATGATATAAGATGCCAGGACATTTTCAGGAAGACAGTGCCCATGCACAATCCTCAAAACAATAATCACTTAGGCAATTTAAAAAAAAGAAACGATGCAGTTGTATCAAAAATCCACATGCATGACCATAGTGGATAAATATACCTGCCACTGTCCCAGCAAGAATTGAGCATCTTGTTTAAGCGTGCTGTTGGCTCGCTCAACAATTCCATTCTATTCCAGACAGATGGGATGCATGGATGGCTTTCATGCTCCCAGAGCAGAAATTGCATCCATAACTATCATAACCGCAAACACAGGACCATTTTCTGAATGAAAAGTATGAAATGCTAAGCATTACAAGTGTTTTTCAAACATTCAAGCAGAGTCAGTCTGTTGTGACCAAAACACAGAAATATAGAGCAGGAATCAACTGCAGCCAATATATATTTATACTGATTGACAGTTGGTTATGGGTCAACATGTTCACCGTACACTGAAGAATATATTGGATATTGTAAGATCATACAGGTCTTACAACAGTAAGATGTTTCATTGGTTGACACATGTTACTGAGCTGTATGTACATTTTAGCATTTTAGCATTTTTGTGATGAATATATTCACCAATATTGTTGCTATAGCATTTGTGCTGTAGTAGTAATGCCAATCTAAGCAGTAGCTGACCCTTTATGAGCTGCCTTGGTCATACCTAACCTTTCTCATTAGATACATGCCTATCCCTGAACCCTTATATAAAAACTGTAGAAACATTGTCTCTGGTGAGATTATTTGATTGTTTAGAAGGAAACCCATCAGGGGGTTTCCCCCTTCATTGCTGCTTGTATTGCCACAGTAATATCTTAATAATTTCAGATCGAGTCACAGTAAAGGTTACACTGCTTCCTTTGAAGCCACGCCAGCCAAACAACTACTTTTAGAGTCAATTCCTTCACTCTTTTGGGTCATTGTGTGCTGAACATGATCCAAGGATAGCGTGTCCTATACGGCAGCCAATCTTTCCCCAGAGCTGTTTAGCTCTTATTGACTTTCCTTTTGATTCTCTGAATCTGTGTAAACGCCAACATGGTAGGTCTGCATTGTATCCCTGTAAACAGGATGCTGGAGGAGGGTATTAATCTCAGCTATTAATGCAGGTGAGTCACATAGGTTTCAGTGTATGTACTGCCTTGAAGAGATCATCTTGAAAGGCTCCCTTCACTGTAGCACAAGCTAAAGAATATTTTTATTTAGGAGCGAGTGCAGGCTGTGCAGAGCGGTTACACTCATGCATGGGTGATATTTGTGGAGTTTGCTGGATAGCCTGTTGATATTGTAGAAACTCCTGTGTTCTAATCGTAGGATCATACTCAGATTTTATATCGCTAGAATTCTAGTCAAGGCCCATTTCTGTAGTCATGTGCATCAGGTATTCTTGCTTTAGCAGATAACTTGAGTGTAGCTGTAGGGGAAAGTACAATACTCTGTTTTCCATGTGCAAGCACACGCTCCTTCAAAATGATCATCTGCACAGCTGTGAGAATTTCCTAAGTCAGAGTAAATCTTTCTTTTGCAGTTGGGTACAAATGTGATTTGTATGCTATGCAGGTTTGAGGTGCTAGGAACAACCCCAGTACTAGGTTTCTCTTGTTGTCCCATGGTTCTTCACAAGGTACCTTACAAAGCGTGAAGGCCAATCACCCTCAAAAAGCATGATGTAACACGCCAGCAATCGGCTTTTATTGAGTGCAATATATCAGCCTCGTTCTATATTTCTACATTACAAACTCTATCAGGGAGATTCAAGGCTCTATTCAGTTTTTTTGTATGAATAGATTCTTCAGTTAGTGTCATGGGCAGATGCTCCTTGTAAGTCCGGCACACTATAGTTACTTCCCCTGCGCTGTACAGAAGTTCTGCTGCCCATGTCACATTCCAAATTGGCACTCTGTGTCAATGGGGCATGTTCTTGTGCCTTGCATACTTTTCTTTCCTATCACACTCAGTTGACACACTCCTTTCATCTCTTTCTGAATATCAACTTCCTCCAGAATCACATGAAGTACAGGAAGAATAATCATCAGTATACTGATACTAATCAGTTTTTTTCATTTTTCCACTGTCGCTCAAGCCAAAACCACTCCTTCCAGACTACTGATGAGCAGGAGATCCTGACCTGGTTTTCTGTGTAACTTTCTGCTTTTCTTTTGTTTCCAAAGCTTTCTCCTTTATCATACCGTTTGGCCTGGGTACCTCCTCCTAGGGATGTGTATAAATCCAAAATAATTCTAGATAGTTCATGTTAATGACCCTGTAGAGGAACTGCAGCCAGACTGTGACAGTTTTTAGCAACCTTCTGGAGGA
Organism: Pleurodeles waltl; assembly: GCF_031143425.1. Taxonomy (NCBI): domain Eukaryota; kingdom Metazoa; phylum Chordata; class Amphibia; order Caudata; family Salamandridae; genus Pleurodeles; species Pleurodeles waltl. Next base: position 102,951,571 of record NC_090445.1, read on the forward strand.
GGTGGCTATCTGCCAAAGACACAGTTTTAAAGTTACCTATAAACTTCATACCCAAATCAATCACCAGAGCGAAGGATGTTTATTATTTACTTTTTTGAGAACCTCTTGTAATACCACCAAAGAGAGTGTGCCACGCTTAATAGTATATATTCTAGCAAATGTAGTTCTACAATCCTCTACAGTAGTACCATGTCAAAGGCAACACACTTACGGCCTGATTTAGAACTTGCCAGTTGGGTTACTACATCACAGTAGTGACGGATGCCCGGTCTGCCAAAATCTAAATCCCATTATATCCAATGGGATTTATATTTCAGCGGACGGGACATCTGTCACCGTTGTGACAGAGTAACCTGTCCGCCGAGTTCTAAATCAGGCCATTAGTCATGATTCTATGCTTATCTCGAACTGTTGTATGAGGATAGACGGCTTCCAAGTGATTACTCTTACAAGAGATACAAAATGGAATTTTGTCTCACTTAGTGTGCAATTAGTCTTTAACTGTGTTTGTAGTCTGTGGACGAATTGTCTGCAGTTGCCAAGGTACCTGCACAACTGCAGGGGCTACAACATTAGTCCCTAATGTTGATAATACATACTGTAGTCATCTACATACAATTACAAATTCATTAGGTAACTGTCTTTGCTGAGTTTGATTCACGTTTCTTGGGTTTAACCAGTTTAATACAGGTACGGTATTTTTTGGATGGCTTAAAGGACCACTTTTAACACACTCCACTACTAGTAGAACTCACTCCGCCCGAAACCACAATGCATGTTCTTGAAAGCTTATAGGGACTTCTTGTCTGTCAAAGGGTATTCAGTTTACAAGAACTGGGCCTGGGTTACATGTAGTAAAGTTCCCAGTGATTTGATCCACTGGATCAATCTCGATTCATGAATAAAACACTTCACAGAATATGCCAGCCTTGCTGTAACCACTTAAAGTTACTTCTCCCCCCGGTGCGGAAACCCTTCCCTCATCACATAGTGCAACAAACCTCAGAAGTTTTCCTGTACATTTGCTATTTTAATACAGATTCAGATTAAAATTTTAAATTCAGTTGAATAGGAAAACATACTAGTCGGGCACTTGACAGACTCTTCAGCTGATGAGACGTTCAATCAATCAATCAGTGATTTCTAAAGTGCAGCTAATCACCCGTAGGGCCTCAAGGCACTGTTTGCAGGAGTGCTGTTCAATCGAAGAGCCAGGTCTTGAGGTCCAGAACCGCTTCAGTGATGCGATCTGCCTGAGTTTCAGAGGTAGCGTGTTCCATGTCCTGGTTGCGAGGTAGGAGAAGGATTTTCCTCCTGCTGTGCTTTTATGGATCTTGGGAACGGCTGCAAGGGCGAGCTGGGAAGAACGTTCCATTCAGACCTGAGAAAAGAGACAAATAATTATAATAATTATAATAATAATTAGACTACTAATTAGTATGTATTTGTTTCTAACATCCTATGTGTATTTGGAAATCTAGCCCTTTGAGTTGAGCAATGGTATGTTTTTACATGTTCATCTATAAATACAATCTATGTAGACTTCCCAAGACCCCATGTAGATTTGGACTAATTGATCAACTTGAAATGTGAAAATAGATAGGTTGTGGCCCACACATCTCCCATGATTTACATGGAGTTAATGTGTCCCGGATAATGATCAATCATGTCAGAGGCTGCTAGGAATGCACTTATATATCAGTAGGTTCTGTAACACATTTCCTCAAACAATGCACACTATGGCCCTCATTCTGACCTTGGCGGTCTTTTCGCGAGACCGCCGAGTTACCGCCGCGGTGAAGACCGCCGACCGCGGCGGTATGCCGCTGTGCGCATTCCGACCGATGGGAGCGTTCCGCCGGGAAAACGCCAGCAGCCACACTGGCGGTCGGCGGAAAAGTGGAGACTGGTCAACCTCCACCGCCACGCCAGCAGAACACCGCCCACAGAATTACGACCCACATATCTGTGTGGCGGTCTTCTGTTGGCGGTGTTCTGTTGGCGGTCACCTCCCCATGGCTCCCGTCGCCTCCCGAGGACCAACGCACAAGGTAAGTTGACCGTCCGTGAGGGGAGGGGGAGGGGGGTGTTGTGTGATGTGGGCGTGCATGGGGGTGTGCGTGTGAGTGTGTAGAGGGGGTGTGTGAGTGCGTGTATGCGGGCAGGGGGTGCTGCTGTGTCTATGGGTAATGTGTGCTGTTCGGCAGGTGCGCATGTCTGCATGTATGTGTGCGGGTATGTGTCCCCGTTGTGTATGTGTGTGTAGGGGGGGTGTATATGTGCATGTTGGGGGTGTGTGCATGTCGGGGTGCATGTATGTGCATGTCGGGGTGGGGGTGGGGAGGGGGTTCGTACCACCTCTGGGGGGTGGCAGGGGGGTGGAGGGTGTGGGGGGAGGACTCAGGTGGGTAGTGGGGGGTGATGGAGACCCCTATCAGTGCCAGGGAAGGAATTCCCTGGCCCCGATAGTGCTTACCGCCATGGTTCGCATGGCGGTTCCCGACCGCCAGAAACCGCGGCGGTAGGCAGGGTCATGATACCGTTGGCGGTCTTGGGACGACCGCCGGGCCGGAGTGCGCAAACTCCAGCCCGGCGGTCATGACCGCCGTGGCGGTCGGAGTGGGGAAGTGGCGGTCGATCGCGGCGGTGACCGCCGCGGTCAGAATGCCATTTTTCTGACCGCCGGTCTGTTCGTGGTCCGACCGCCGCCTCTCCGCCGACCGCCAAGGTCAGAATGAGGGCCTATATCTTTTTAAAACACTTTATTAAATATTAAGGCCCAGTTTTCTTAGTTCATAGCTAATGGCTACATTAGCACCAAAGTGCTGTAATAAAAAAGTTTTTATATTTTTTTCAGGTTAGATAATGCCTGCCCAGTCTGCTGTCTTGGTTTAGGTCGTGAGGCCTGTCTCAGCCATTGTTATGCCATACAGCTCCTGAGAACAAGAGAAATAGCACCAACCTACACCACTGCGTGACCTTCAAGCAGACTGTTTGTGATTGTGATGCTCCCCTGAAATGCTGACGCTCCTCTCTTCCTCAAGTGCCTGTGTATGACTCTTATGTATTGATGTATTGATTCACAACACTTTTATGAGAAAAACAGGCCTCGAGGCATGATGCAAAGTGTGAAAAGTATAATTATATTGTACAAACCATGCATTTTTAACTGATATTGTACCAATGAATAAATCAATAAATGAAGCCATGAGGGTCTCAAATGCAGGAAAAATATGATGCATATGACAGCACAATTGTAAAGGCAAAAGCTAGGGATATTTTAAAATTTGGATTTCTGATCAGAGAACCAACTTTATCTTCACAACTGTAATGGCAAAAGCTGGGAATATTTTCAATTTGGATTTCTGATCAGAGGACTAACTTTATCTTTATATATATGATTGAGAAGTAAGAGCTTTAGTGTGACCTAACACGTCTCCATGGCATACCACTCACAAACATATGGGTTGGTGAAAGGTTTCAATAAAAACATTGAGAGTATGATTGGTACTCTACCAGAGAACCTCAAAATTAAGCTGGATCTTCTCCTGTCATGTCTATAAACTCCACAGAAGCGAGTAGAATTTAGTTTGGACTCCTATGTGGGCACCCCCTGCATGGCCCACTCATATTATTTGATGAAAGATGGGAAGTACCTTCTGAGTCACCTCAAAAGGATGCTGTGGACTATGTGACTGGCCTCTGGAGGTTGAGGGTGCAGTACGTGGATCAGATAAACCATGCATGGGCATATTCCCCTGACCTAAGTGCCCCTGTACATCTGGTATCCTGACTTTTAATTTGGCCCTGGCGCCACGTTAATCTAAGTGTGTGCAGAGGCCCAGGCTTGCCCTTGACTGTGAGAGGTCCTGGACCTGTCCTGTGACTTGGAGGGGTGCAACACACATGCCATCTTTATTTACACTGGATTATGGTCCCTGTTGCTGGTTTAGAATATATAAAATAGTAGAATTGTATGGTTAAAAGAATCAAGTGTGACAAGATCTTTTTTCCTGGGCCACTTCACCCACCTGTGTAAAGGTCTGCTTCTTCTACCTTGCCCAGATGGTTAAGCCGACATCCTGAGTGCATGTTAAGCGCAGTTGTGTGTGTAGCACATGCATATAGTTGTGCATGTATGGCTGAGCCGTGGTATAGCCAGGTGCCGAAACTTCTAACCTCTTTAGCCCCTTGTGTGGTTTCTCCAGTCTGGAAGGAGCCCCAGTGCTACCTGGTGTGCGAAATTCACTGTACACAAAGACGGTCTGGAGAACAGCTTGGGAAGCACACTCGGAAGTACCACCTCAGAGTGGTTTACAGTTCGGAACAGTGGACCCACATTCCTTGTTCGGAATTTGTGTGTAAATGTGGGACCCAATACACCCTCCTTTTTTCCAGTTCCAAGTGTTCTAATACCAAGGAAGAGAGTCCTCTGCTTAGTCCTCGGAGTACTGCTGTACAATCTTGGCTGGTGTCTGCCTAACAGTCTCCTAAAGGTAAGGGGACATTACTAGAAGTCTGGATTTCTTGCTGGTGCTTGCCGAGAAGTCCCTAAAAATCTGCCTGCCTGGTGCAGTGTGGTGATGGAATGTGTAGTATTGGGTACAATTGTGATTAAAGTACATTCTTACAAAGACAAACACTGGGGTACGTATTCACTTTATTGGGTCTGTTGGTTGATTGTTGAGCTCTGAACTCACGCAGGCCCTTCCCCCACTACCTTCCTGAGAAGTCTGTGACTGTCGCCCTTGATACCCTGAGATTCAAGTGCAAATGGGGTTGTACTTGGTCCAGTTTGTGAAGCCATGGAAGGAAGGCCCCTGGGACATTAGAGGCAAACAATCTAAACTTCCACAGTACCCCCTACCCACCCTATGACCACATGGACATGTTCAACATCTGCGCTCTGAGTTCCCGGACAGACCTTTTATCCCTGCCACCTTTCCTACTAAATTTACCTAGGACATGCATGCCTATCGGCTGCCCTCTGTTTGCAAACAGACCCTCTTATCCTCACAGATGTTCTTCGATATGGAGAGCAGAGCTCAACTTTCCTCTCAGCTGCTCTGATTTCAGCGGAGACCTACATCCCTGTCAGCTGCTTTCAGTTTGCCAGAATAAACTGTGTCTTTTTCTGTCACCTACTCAGAGGTTTTCAGCACAGGCCTCAGTATGTCCGGCCAGTGCTCCAGGCACCCCTTTTCACCTGCTCTCTGATTTCCAGTACAAAATCAGGCTGGTAGGTAGGATCCACTCTAGTGACATGGGTAAAAAGTTCTGTTCACTCTACTGACCATAAATGCAAAAACACAGTAAGCTGCCATCACCGCACACATGCGGAGTGCAGCTGACATCAATGCAGTAGGTGTGGTCAAAATCGGAAAGCAGATGACAGATACAAGGTCTTTGCTGACAGAATACATGGGTTTTTTCTGGAAACAAGGGAGCCTCAGACAGGGATAGAGGGGCCTGTGCTGGAAATCATAGAAGTTGACTGGAGTTGAACTTCTAAGACTCGTACCCCTTAGTGGGGCCTCATTTGATGTTATCTATCATAAATGGGGAATAATTCTGTCAGTAGACAGGGACGTGGGACTCAAGACACTGCTTGGACAACACTAGACTGCTACCCGTAGAAAGGCTGTGAATATAGTTGCTATGTGACATATTTCACTTTGTGTTTGTATATAAATACTACTTTCGTCATGAAAGTGAGTATCCAGCTGGACATTCATTCATTGAGGTTGCTGAATGTATTTTGAGCCTGGGGCCTGTGATAATCTTGCACCTCCCACCTCCCTGAGAATCCTTAGACTGCTTGCCCCACACTACCACTCAGAGTCAAGTGCTGAAGTGGTACTTAGCCCACTTGCTCAGGACCTTTAGTAGGTCAAGCCCTGGGGCATCAGTTGTAAGAGGCCTCAACCCCCCACAGCTCAGCCCAGTAACTGTTGTTTTCCGCATGGCCCTCTCAAAGGAGTTCTGACACAAAGACCCAAGTATTTGTCAGTTGTTGACTTGATTTCCACAACAGACCCCATTTTGTGAGTCAGCCGTGCCATATCTGTGATCGACTCTTATTTTGAGCATAAACTTTGACTTTCCTGTCAGCTGCTCCCTGATTTCCAGCACAGACCCTGGCATCCCTGTCATATATTCTGATTCCAAGCACAGGTCTCATTGTTACCATCAGCTGCTCTCCGATTTCCAGCTCTGACAATGGCCTTCCTTTTCAGCTGTGCTGTGACATGTACCACAGGCCCCTAGTAATCCTGTCAGCTGGTCCAGGATCAGTAAGCCAGGCCCTAGTATCCCTGCCTGATCCTCTTCGATTTCCGCCACAGACCCTGACCTTCCAAATCACCCTCTGTCTCTCATTATGCAAACTATTTTCCATCACCATCCTCCTTGCCCCTTTTACTTGGTCTCTCAGTTCCAGGTCTTTCGATAAAAAGCAAGCTCTCTCTTTCAATCTGTGAGTTGCTTGCTCTGATGCCCTAAAAAGACCGAGGAGTCCCTTCCAGCTGCTCTTTGATTTCCAACCCAGATTTGGGCTTTCCCTCCTCTCATTTCAGCACTGACCCTGCCAGCTGATGGCTGGTTTCCAGTGCAAGCAATGGCTTGCTGTCTCAGCTACACCATGACTTCACCGTATATCTAGACATTCACCTAGGATTCACTCTGTGTTGTTCGTTAATGAACTGGGTGGGGCAAGGAGGCAGGGGTCCTTCTCTGTCATTCTGTGGTTGGCAGCTCATATGTGGTGATTTTCTCTTTCTTCCTCTGTTATATTCTCTTGTGCAGCTTAGTGAGATCAACTACCTGTCATGGGGAACAAGAGATGCTCTAGTTGGTGGTAAGAGAGGTCCTCTAGTGGAGACAGACCTGACCTGGGGGTACAGCTGTTTTCTGACGGGGCACAGAGACAAAACACAAGCCCCTGCAGTGCAGGGGCCCCCTCATTCCTTCAGCAGCCCCCCAAAACCCTTCACAGGTCCCCATTCAGGTCAAGGTCATCGAATATCTATAAGATATGGGAGACTTAGGGGACCCTCAAATTCTGCAGGGGGGGGCTCATCATTTCGCGTTACACCACTGCCTCGGCAGAACGTTGCAGAGCAGGACACCGAGTACCCTGATATTTGGCCAGATAGTGGGTGACTGGCCTAACGCCATTATGGATGAGAAAGCTGCAAATAACAGAGCTGCATACAACAAGGAACCCCTCGGACGGCTTGCTAATGCAAGGTAATTGACCTGCTCCAGCGTTGTCATTTCGTTTACACCACTGCTTAATTTGATCCAGTGGTTTCGGGTACTCAGCACTGGTACTTAATGGTCAATATCGGCACAGCACTGGTACTTAATGGTCAATATCGGCACTTATGACAGACTGCCACATGGTGGCGCGATCTTCATGTAATTTAGAGATGAACAGTGCAGCAGGTATTTATTAATTCAATAGACATTAAAATGACTAATACCTGCTGCCCAAACCGTTCTTATAGTTTTGGGGGCCTGGAATAGTCTGAATTGTCACACTTTTAGAAGTGTGATAGATAGTATTTCTATTGGTACTGTCATTGGCAATGCAGGCCGGGGCAATAGGTTGTGCAAGCTGCAGTGGCCTCCTCGGGAAGGCCCTGGTACTTATGTTTAAAAAAATTAACACTGGTTTACAGACAAATACTTCCCATAACAGTGGTATTAACCAGTGGAGATCAGAGACTTTGTAAAAACAGAGTATAGCCGTACTGACGCTAGAAATTCCATATTCTTTAGGTTGTACCGCCATCTTATGGACAAGTCAGTGAGTCACTATGTCTGCTAAAACAAACAGAAGTAACTTTTAGATGAAAAATGGATTCCCGTCAAAGTCAATTGTGCATCCTTTTTTGCTGACAGGTTGCTGATTATAAAGATACTCAGGGTAACTGATTTATTCTCAAGGGGCTGAAAAGGCGAAATACGTTAATATTTGCTTTTATTAAAAAAGAGGGAAAATAGTGCTGTGCAAAAACTGTTTTCCCCGTAAAAATGGTATCCGCAAATGGTCTGCGATTTTTTTTTAAAAAATAGACGCAATCCTGATTTCAGCAAATTGTCGATTATATGTGGACCGCTGAAGATCTTTCAAATCAAACTAATTGTTGTAATAAAAAAAATCGTTAATGCAAGTTGGAAACAGAAATATACCACAAGGTTTTCATCTGATGCATTTTTCACGGAAAGCCAATCTACGAAAGTAATATATATAGCCACGTTGGCCAGACTCTTGTGGTCAGAAATGTGTGTAGCGTTTGTAAATTGTCCAAGTCAATTCGCAAGCTGCGGCTTCTACTACTTTATCATTGTGTAACTGCCATGCATCCACTTGATAACAATGTCCACAGTGAACACAGTGGTCTACAATAAAAGGTCGAATGTCTCGATTTCTGACGACAATCTGAAAGCCTTGTTTAAGATAAGAATGGAAGAACTTCTTACGAGTGTGAGGGGCCCAGGTATGCCCAAACAATAAAACGAGTTGAGCAACTTTTAAAAGCATCATGTAAGTGCAGCCGAGCACAGGTTAGAAATACAACAGAGTCTGGCAAAGTGCTTTGATGGGGACTGCAAAATTCAAAGGAGGATGGTCGATAGGATTCGTTACAAGTTAATGAGAGACCAAAGCCTAGGTGTGATAAAGAGTTTTTTTTAAAGCAAAAAGAAAATATAGAATGTTGCACCAAAGCAAAAAAGACAATTTTCGACTTAAATTGGGCAGAAAGGAATGGTGATGTTTCAAAAGGCAATTCAATGAAACTTTTGTGCCTTGTGAACTCAGACAGAACTATTTCTCAGGGTCACCTACAGGTGCAGGTAAGTGGTGGCCAATGGGTGGAATGTATTCTGGGTCTCTATTGTTGTCCCTCACAAGGCAGTATCCCAGTGGGGAACATTGATCCACATGCACCACACCAACACCACCCACCACAACCACCTCAACTGCCTGCTCCTCAACACCGCTCCCTTCACAAACATGCCATAGAACTCTGGGACCTCATCACATCACACTCACCTGACATCGCCTTCCTCACGGAAACCTGGACCAACCCCTCCTCGGAACCTGACATAGCCATCGCCACCCCCAAGGGATACAAACTCCACGCAAAGACCGCCTCAACAGGCCAGGTGGTGGCATCGCCATCCTACACAGGGACACCATTAAAGTCACCACCAGCTCCCAAGACACTATCGACAACACAAAACACATGCACTTCCTAATCCACATTAACAACAACTCCACCCTCAGAGGTACACTAATCTACAGACCACCAGGACCACGCCCGCCTTCTGCAACACCATCACCGACACCATCAGCTCGCACGGCCTCACCTCCACAGACTACATCCTCCTCGGTGATTTAAACTTTCACTTGGAGAACCTACAAGACCACAACTCTACCTCCCTCATAGACAACCTCACCAACCTCAGACTCAAACAACTGGTCACCGCACCCACCCACTCAGCAGGACACACGCTCGACGCAATTTTCACCTCAAGCCAACACAAAGCCTACACCCACACCACCGAACCCCTCTGGACTGACCACCACTGCGTCCACTTCTCCTTCACCAAACCCCCCACACACCACCATCAACACACCACACCCTACCGCATGTGGGACAAGATCCCCACAGAACTCCTGAACTCCCAACTGGCTCACAATCCCCCCCCACACCAACGACCCCAACGCAGAAGCACACAACCTCTCGAAATGGATCACCACCTGCGCAGACACACTAGCCCACCTCAGAAAACACATCGCCACCCGCAACATCAAGAACACCCCACGGTTGACCCCCGAACTCCAAGACTCCTAGCGCAAATGCCGCCAAGCGGAGAAAATATGGCCGGCAAGAACCCTCTACAACCAGCTTCTCCACCCTCAAATCCACAGTTCGCACCTATCACCAACTCACACGCACCGCCAAAAGAAATCACTACAAGACACGCCTTGACAACAACTCTCAAAACAGCAAAGAACTCTTCACCATCATTAATGAACTAGCCAAACCCAAAGCCAGCAGCATAGATCCCTCACACACACAGCCCCATATGTGACACCCTCTCCAACCACTTCCACCACAAAATCCTGGACATCCACAACAGCTTCATACCGCACACACCCACCACACACACCCCTCACTCACCCAACTCAATCCCCACTCATGACCCCCCACCACACTCACCACCTCAGCTCCCACCACACACGAAGAAACCGAAAAACCGAAAAACCATGAACTCCATCCACTCCGGATCACCCTCCGGCCCCTGTCCACATCGCATCTACAACAAAGCCAGCCCAGCCATCGCCCCCATACTCCGCAACATAATCAACTCTTCTTTCGACTCCACCACCTACCCAGACCCCTGGAAGCACGCAGAAATCACTGCTCTCCTTAAAAAACCCAAAGCCGACCTGGAGACCCTCACCAACTATCGCCCCATCTCCCTCCTCCCTTTTCCCGCCAAGGTTGCAGAGAAACTAGTCAACGCCCGCCTATCCCACTTCCTCGAAGAAAACAACACTCTTGACCCCTCACAATCCGGGTTCCACAAGAACCACAGCACGGAAACCACCCACATCGGATGCACTGACGACATCAGGACCAAAGTCGACAAAGGCGAGACCGTCACACTCATCCTCCTAGACCTCTCTGCAGCCTTTGACACTGTCTGCCACCACACACTCCACACACGCCTCCACAACATAGGAATTTGCCACAAGGCCCTAGACTGGCTCAGCTCCTTCCTCACCGACCGGACCCAGAGAGTCCGCCTTCCACCTTTCCACTCCACTGCTACCAAGATCATCTGCTGAGTCCCCCAAGGGTCCTCCCTCAGCCCCACACTCTTCAACATTTACATGATCCCCCTTGCCAACATCCTCCTATCACACAAAATCACTATCCTCTTGTACGCAGATGACACCCAACTCATCCTCTCCCTCACCCGCAACCCCACCACCGCCAAAACCAACCTACACGCTGCTCTCCTCGACACCGCCAACTGGATGACAGCTAACCACCTCAAGCTTAACTCCAACAAAACCGAAATCATCATCTTCGGCCCCAACAAAACCATATGGGACGACTCCTGGTGGCCCACCGCCCTAGGTCCCGCACCCACCCCCGCAAACCACACACGCAACCTCGGCATCATCCTGGACCCCTCCCTCTCCATCACACAGCAAATCAATGCTCTAACCTCCTCCTGCTTCCACACACTCCGCACTCTAAAAAAAAATCCTTCAAACGGATTCCCCCAGAGACCAGGAAGACAGTCACCCATGCACTCATCAGCAGCAGACTAGACTACGGTAACGCCCTCTACGCCGGCACCATACTCAAACTCAAACTCCAGAGAATCCAGAACACAGCCGCACGCCTCGTCCTTGGCCTCCCCGCCACAAACGAATCTCACCACACCTCAAATCCCTTCACTGGCTCCCCATAGATAAGAGAATCACATTCAAGATCCTCATCCACGCACACAAATCCCTCCACAACACCGGCCCACCCTACCTCAACGACAGAGTGAACTTCCACACTCCCACCCGTAAGCTCCGATCAGCCGACCTCGCCCTAGCCACAGTCCCCCGCATCCAACGCACCACCACAGGAGGCAGGTCCTTCTCCTACCTCGCCCCCAAAATCTGGAACTCCCTCCCCACCAACCTCTGCAAAACCAAAGACCTCCTGCTCTTCAGAAAGAGCCTCAAGACATGGTTGTTCAAACAGTGACCCTCCCTGCCCCCCCCCCATTCAACCCCACCCCAAGCGCCTTTAGACCCTCACAGGTGAGTAGCGCGCTCTATACATTTTTTTGATTGATTGATTGATTGATCCGGAGGAGGCTGCCACTTTAGCATCACTACTGGAATCTAGTCTCATTGCAGAAGTGATTGGCAGTCTGAAAGCGTCTCGAGCAGGTGGCCCGGATGGACACCAGCACTGCTATGTAGACCAATCCCCTTTGGTGGGCATATTTACTCGGTCCTTTTTACAAATGAGTGCCCGTAGCAGACATTGTGCACGGCTGATAGCAGGGACCAGTCATTAAACAGATCCATAAATATGGGAATGTCTGTTACAGGGAATTACAGATTAATATCATTATAAGATTTGTCATTTAGGATCAATGCAAAAAACATCCTTTTACATTTTGAAAAATGGGCTTTCTCCCCAGGAATTATTCCTGGAGGACAAGGAGGCTTTTGGCCCAACTATTCGACAATCGATCACTGTATAATTCTATAGGTGGCAGCAACGGAATCTGCAAAGTCGGCGGGCAAATTATGCTGTTGCTTCTTGGATTGCAGGCCGCTTGTGATTTGGTCGACAGGGAGTCCCTTTGGTAAAAAACTGCAATTTTTAAACATCCCATCAGCACTTCTAACCATGACTCAACAGTTTCATTTTAACAACTGGATCCAGATAGATTTATGTTTAGGTTTTAGAAATCTGTCTAGAATAAACCCAGCACAAAATGACTTGTGTCAAGAATGTGTTTTAGCTCCTTTTGTTATTCATCCTTTTTTATTTCTGATCTCCCAGAAGAACTTGCTAAGAATAATTCGTTCTCCCCCAAAATTGGTGAATCACATGTCCCATGATAAATGCACATGGGTGATTTAATTTCAATGGACTATACGCCAATAGGTCTCCAAACAAAACTTAACATGTTGGGAGAATATTACAAGTCCAGGAATCTAATAGTAAACATTGGCATTACAAAGACTATGATTTTTTTCTGAGACACCTAAGAACATAAGAGCAAGTAAGGATCTATAAGCAGTTAGGCTTGCATTTTGCTGATAATTTAAAATGAGACATGTATTTAAGGGTTTAAAAACCTATCTCGTGCCTACAACTAATGCCCTTAAAAGCTTTGATTCACGGTTTGGGGTTTGTCTAAAGAACCATTAAAGACAGAAAAAAACAATTTTACCACCAAACTAATACCAGAGTCACTTTATGGAGCAGAAATGCTGTCTCTAGATAGCAGGGTGAGTTGGATCAAGTTGGAAAATCTAGTCTGAATGAAAGAATGCATTTGTATTACAAGAATAATGAAAACTATTACAATTCTTCAATCAGTACAATCTCATTGAAAAATAGTAATAATAAAAAGTATAAGAAAACTTGTACAATAGGCGTGCTGCAGTACTTTCGGACAGATTGTGTGTTTCGAATATGCAAGTATGAAAGCATACATGTGACTAAAATGATATCAACAGAGAAACACCACAACGTGTTATGATAGCTTTCATATCATTATGAACACATCAGAATCTGCGGTTTTAGACAGAGAGAAGAAACAACAAATACCACCTTAAAATCTGCAAATGAGCAGGATAAAGTCAAAAGTCTGCCTGCATCAAATCGAGATGGGTGGCATATCATTCCAAATAAATTGTATTTTCATAAGTGGCGGTGATCATCACCAAGTGGCTTGGTACAATGGGGATTTGCGAGATAAAGTACAGAGCCTCCCTCATACAGCTAAACAAAATATCACATCCTTCATGCAGAGTAATGACTGATAAAACTAGTACCTGAGATATGGTATGCACTTTCGTAAATGCTTTCGTGTCAGTTAAACAAAATGAGAATCAACAATTTTTAGACAAAGTGAAGAATAATGACAACCATCTTAAGCATGTGGAAATCTTTAGAGTAAAATGCTAGGCCTACGCTCAACAGCACAGAATGAGTGGCAGAGTTATTCCAAGTTAGTATTTTTTTGTCTTGGTTGGCATATTGCCACATGGCTTCTTTCAGGGTGGTTCGTGTCAGTTTAACGTTATACACATTGTAGGAAAGCACCCTTTTTGGCATTGTTAGCCCCCACTTTTTGCCTGGTATCTGATGTGATTTCGACTGAAAGTGCACTGGGTTCCTGCGAAGCAGGTACCCAGTGCCTGGTCTCTTTCCCAAAATTGTACAGTCGTTTTCTAAAATTGGCAAAATCTTTAGCACCCTCTGTAAGTCCCTGTAAATGTTACCCCTGGTGCCTGGGGTACTAAAGAAGGTCCATAAGGGCTGCAGCACGAATTGTGCCACCCTCAGGGACCCTTCACCAAACGCACACAGTGCTGCCATCACAGGCTGCGTGTCTTGGTGCAGACAAAAGTGAGAATATAACCTGCCACAAACCCCTGTGTGCAAAGTCCCTGCCAAGTCACCCCAATGGAAAGCCTTCCAGCAATAAGGCAGGGTGCATTATATCACAGGTGAGGGCATATCTGCATGAGCAGATATGCCCCTGCTATGTCTTTGTTGATTCTTAGACATACTAAGTGAACAGGGAAGACATTTAAGATGCATGTACTGGACACTGATCAATACAAGTTCCCCAGCTATATGATGGCTTCACTGAAACTAGGGATGTTTGGTATCAAACATCTCGTATTGATAAACCCTCACTGATTACAGTATTGGATTTATTAATACATGCACTTAGAGGGCATCTTAGAGGTACCCCCTGGAAACCTGACTGCTAGTGTGTAGTCTGACTGACTTATCTGAACCAGCACATCCACCCTAGACAGATTTCTGACCTCCTGAGGTGAAAGACAGCGCTCTCAGAGGCCAGGAACAAAAGCCTGCTCTGGGAGGAGGTGTTATCACCTCTTCCAGGCAGGATGGACATTCTAGGGCGGGAAGCTTTAAAGGACCAGACGTCTTTGTTATGCACCCCAGGTTTCTCCAGATGGTGGAGCAGACCCCCCCTGTCCTGACCCCACTTCTTGGTGGCAAGACAGGCAGGAAAATTAGTAAGATTAGGAGGTGTGCCCACATCATGCCAGTCCCACTCCTAAGGTGGACCAGCTGATGTGGACACCACTTTTCAAATTCCTCCATCTTATTTTGGATGGAATTAGTATTCTAGGGTCAGGGTTATGCCCACCTACTAGGGGAAGTGGTCATATAGAGGGTGTAGTCACCCCAAAAGACATGACAGAGTCACTCACCCTGCAAAGCAGGAGAACTACCAAAGCCTCGGGTAGCCTGCCAGCATCTCGAAAATTGCAGCCAGTCATCTTTGGAGTTGAGGAGCTATTGCCCTGCAGACTGCAGGCATCAAGAAGCAGAGTACAGTCCACTATCTTGAAGCTCTCCAGCCCAACCGATACCACAGACAACCAGGAGAAGGTACTTGTGCTCTGGAGAACCAGATCTGTCTCCCCACCAAGTGTAAAGGCACCAGGACCTACCGGAGCTGTGCAGCAGAAACACCAACAGTGAGAGTCCATTCCGGACTCTTACTGCACCGAGATAAAGCAGCCATTGGGGGACGTCAGCACCACTGCACCCACTTTAGGAGTGGCCCAGCAGTCTTGATTTTGCGCCTGCCAGCTGTTGGCCCCTACCTGCGAGGAGCCTCTTTGTGCACCAGCTGAGCCGCCATATTCACTCGACATCCGAGCCGCCTTGCCCGGATCCCAAAGAACTAGCTGTGTACCCTTGCTCCAAGATTTCTTGTGACCTAAGCCCCTGTTTGGGAGCTCTCAGACTTGTCCCCAAGTCCCCCTTTGCAGGCTGATTCCAGGTGCCCCCCTTCACAGTAGTGCTCCCAGCTACAACCTCACCAGCACCCTGCTCCTGGTGAAGCCCGGGCACCTCCTGACGAATTGCTGGTAGTACTTTGGACCTTGGGCCTCTACAACTCCAAATCCTGAGAACGAACTCCTGAAACAGACTGCAGCTCAGTCGAGGGACTGGATGGCCAGTTCAGTCAAAGAGCCAGGACTTTAGGTCCTTCCTGAATTGAGGCAGAGAAGGAGATTGTCTGAGATTAAGAGTGAGAGAGTTCCAGGACTTAACGGCGAGGCAGAAGAAGGATCTTCCAGGCCAAGTGAGCTGATCGGAGTTGTCTGGTAGGCATGTGGAAGGCGAGGTGGTGGTTGAAGTATGCAGGTCCAATGTTCTGGTGGGCTTTGTAGGTGTGCATGAGGGGCTTTAAAGGTGATTCTTTTGTTGATCGGGAGCCAGTGGAGGTCTCTCAGGTGCCCGGAGATGTGGCTACGGCAACAGATGTCCAGGATAAGACTAGCAGTGGCAGTCTGGATTTTTTGCAACTTCTTTTAGAGCTTCTGGAAGGTACTGGCATAGAGTGCAGTGCCGTAGTCGAGCTTGCTGCTGACGAGCACCTGGGTGACTGTTCTGGATTCGACGACGATCCACTTGAAGATCTTTTGGAGCAGGCGGAGAGTGTGGAAGCAGGAGGACGAGATAGGTTTGACTTGGTGGTTCATGGAGAGCGAGGAGTCAAGGATGATGCTGAGGTTATGTGTGTGGTCCGTCGGTGAGGGGGAGGCTCTGAGTGCTGCGGGTCACCACGAGTCATCCCAGGCGGAGTGGGTGGTGCCAAAATGAGGACTTCTGTCTTGTCGGAGTTGAGCTTGAGGCCGCTTTCTTTTATCCAGGCAGCAACTGCTTTCATCCCATCATGGAAATTGTTATTCGCGACTGTAGGTTCATCACTAAGGGAGAGGATCAGCTGAGTGTCGTCAGCATAGGAGACGATGTTGAGTCTGTGGTTTCTGATAATGTCTGCTAGCGGGGACATGTAGATGTTGAAGAGGGTGGGGCTCAGGGAGGAGCCCTGGGGGATGCCACAACTGCTCTCTGTAGGTTTGGGTGTGAATGGTGGGAGCCTGACCATCTGGGTTCAGCCAGTGAGGAAGGAGAGGTTCCGTTCCAGGGCTTTGCCGCAGATGCCAGTGCTGTGAAGTCTTGCACAAAGGGTGTGGTGAGAGACGGTGTACATGGGTTTGCCATATTTCCACAGCCATGGAACTGTGGCTGTCAGGTTTTTTAACTATGGCGCTTGTGTTAATTTCAGCCAGTCGACCTTCCCGAGTGCTCTTCCAAACCTCTAATTTGGCTGCATGCCTAGCATTCCATTTGATCCTTCTCACCAGCTTGTGATCTTCGACTCCTTTTGCGTGATTAACTGTCACTATATGTTCTCGGGAGCTCCCTTGGAGTTTGAGGTCGCCTCTGAGCAGAGCATGAGCACTTGCTTCTCGATGGGTCATTATGAAGCCCAACAGGATTTTTTTTTTGCGGTTTGGACTTAAAAAGAATGAATCAATAGTTGTGCAGTTATTAAAGGAGTGAACACAAAATTTGTTGGGTTGATCTTTTGTTGCTAATGCCTCTGCAGAGGCAAAGTTATACGTTTGCAGAAAGTTGTTGAGTCTCATTTCTGCCAGGGTGCGTCTCCCTTCATTTAAGATATCTTCACTGAAGTTGTGTAAATTGATATCACCTATTACTGTGTCCAGTGCTGGCTATTCACACAGTAACTCTTCCAGCTGAGCTATCACCATTTTTGTTATTTCAACTTTCTTCAGGCCAAGTGCATTGAGATATCCATTTATTAGCAGCAGCGCCACATTGCCTCTTTTACCCGGATATCCTTCCACTGTGGCTGACCGCAGCATATCGTCAATCCTTAATTTCTTTAACGGCTAATTGTATTGAGTGATTTATGTAATTTGATATTCCTCCCAATGGCCTTCCAAAATGGTGTGGTTTGATAGCTGGTTTGTGTAATTCTGAGAATCTCTCCAGGTGAGTGGGAATTACTGCCCAGGTTTCTTGAAGGCAGACTATGGGGGTGATTTTAACCTTGACGGACGGCGGAGGCCGTCCGCCAAGGTACCGCCGTGAAATGACCGCACCACGGTCAAAAGACCGCGGCGGCCATTTAAACATTTCCGCTGGGCCGGCGGGCGCTCTCCGAAAGAGCGCCCGCCGGCCCAGCAGAAATGCCCCTGCAACGAGGACACCGGCTCAGAATTGAGCCAGCGTAGTTGCAGGGGTGCGACGGGTGCAGTTGCACCCGTCGCGTATTTCAGTGTCTGCAAAGCAGACACTGAAATACTTTGTGGGGCCCTCTTACGGGGGCCCCTGCAGTGCCCATGCCATTGGCATGGGCACTGCAGGGGCCCCCAGGGGCCCCGCGGCACCCCCTACCACCATCCTGTTCATGGCGGGTTTCCCGCCATGAACAGGATGGCGGTAGGGGGTGTCTGAATCCCCATGGCGGCGGAGCGCGCTCCGCCGCCATGGAGGATTCAATGGGGCAGCGGTAAACCAGCGGGAGACCGCCGGTTTACCCTTTCCGACCGCGGCTGAACCGCCGCGGTCAGAATGCCCTCGGGAGCACCGCCAGCCTGTTGGCGGTGCTCCCGTGGTCGGTGACCCTGGCGGTCACCGGCCGCCAGGGTCAGAATGACCCCCTATATCTGCTTTTTAGGTCGAGCGCACAAATGCTCAGGCCTGTTATGATCTATCTGTGGGCTTTTAACCACGCCCAACGCACACCCATCACTATCACTCGTTCATGGGCTTGCCTTTCAAAATCATTTGTTATCATTAGTAAATGCTTTACGTTTGTCCCTCCTTGGGGCAGTTTTGTTACCGCCTTGGCCATCGACCCTGTTACATGGATAATTGACTGCAAGCAAACTTCTTTTTCCTTTTGTGTCTCTCCTTTGTTCTCACGTTCATGGTGGCCATGGTGCTTTGAATCGGCTTGCTGATGTCAACTGTTTCACTTTTCATTTTCAATTCATGTGGCAAGAAAAGTCCAGTTAGGAATTTACAACGCTAATAGCTCTAACTCGAGCAAACGCGAGACTCATTGCATTGCAAATGCTTGTTTAATGGTTCCTTCACTTGTTAAAATCCCGGATTAACTGGTCCAGAATATGAGTTTTATGGACGTGTTTTTAGCTGTGATAGCTGTGTTTTTTTAATGTATTTCTGGGTGCAGTGGGAAGAGTCTTTCTTTTAGGCCCTTGATGGGCAACGTTTGTGCTACGGATAGCTGTTAGTCCTGCCCCCATGTTAAGTGTTGGCCAGCTCCAGCCCTCCTCATGCTCGTCTTCCCTTTCCACCGGACAGGACTGTCCTCATTTGAAGTTGTCCCTCGTTCGGCCTATAATGTATGTTTAGATTTTTTTTTACTGGATTTTAATTGAACTCTCGGTGCTCCCCTAGCAGGGCTTGCTTTGTTCCCCACTCATTTGGGTGGTCTGGGTTGGTTTGTGACTCCAGAACATGAGGGTACCTCTCTTTCTTTGTTTCTTGTACCAGGATGTCCCAGTCCACAAACCTTTCCCTCTCCATGAGAACCCTTTTCGACCGTTTGCATTTTCCATGTGGCTACTGCGTGCTCCTGGCTGTTGTTCCTGCCACATCCTTCAGATTGGATGCTGAGGATGTCCTTATGTGTTGCATCTGATAGAGAAGGGTTATGGTGGATTACCTTCAAAATATTGCCCCTACTGAGTATATCTTCCTTACCCCTTGAAATGTCCTGCCGCAGGAATATTATTTTATCTGATGTTGTTTCCTCTACCGGGCTGCCATCCTCCTTTTTGTCTGCTGGAGCCTATGTGGATCTTGGGCAGCTAACCCCTGTTTCCCTTTTTGGCACATTCCCTTGTGTGCACATCTGCGGTTCCCCACACCTTGATTCCTGCTTTGGATCTCTTATGACACTATTTTTATGAAGGACTTCTTCCGTATTTTCAGGGTGTCTTTACATCGATCTGGGCTTGAGTCTCTGGGATTTTATTTTGCACTGTCCGGTAGTTGTTTAACTCGTGTCTGAGTCTGACCAGTGCTTTAAATGGGTCGGTACTGTTCGGTACTGAGTACCGGCACTTTTTTATTTTGAGAGGGAGAGTACCGGCACTTCTCAAGAAAAACGTAATACTTTTAATTGGAGAGTACCGGCACTTCTCAGAAACAAGCAGGTACTCTTGGTACAGAGTACCTTCACTTCTATTTTTCCATTTGAAGCACTGAGTCTGACCAATTCAAATTGCCTATATGGCTGGTTCCTTGGGATTCATCACTTCCTGGTCCTTCATGTGGCTCTTGTTCTTGGCAAATATTGGGTAATTAATGCAGTTTCGTTGGCGTCCTCCGTTTGCATTGTAGCGTCTGTATGTGCTAATGAATCATGTGGTCGTTGCCCACAGCTCCTTCTTAGCTGGACGTTTCTTTGCGTCATTTTCCTTTTGTTTAGCCTTTTTTTTGCCCGTTTTGTTAGTGGTTTAGTGCTATGGTTTACTGTCTCATCTTCATTGGCTGTGGGGGCTTCATATCATCCTACCTCACTGCAGAGTAATTGTCAGTGGTGGAGCTGCCTTTTTGGAATTTTGTTGGGCAATCTCTAACTCAGGTCGCTTTCTTTCTAAATCTGTTTCTCCCTGCCCTAATGGGGGTTGGGGAGCTGCTTTTGGCCTTGGGACTTCCATATGTCCCCCAAGGCTGACTTTTATTGCCCCTATGTTTATTGCTCCTGATTGCTTAATGCTTTTCAAATCCATTATCATTGTTGCTAGGACATCTGGTAAGGTTGACAGTTTTTCTACAGTCACTGAGCAGTGGCATTCATTCGATATAACACTTTTATCAATATTGTTCAATTTCCTAACCAGGCCAGGTATGATGAGGGCTAGGGTTTGCATAGTGTCCATCTGAAACTTTAATTTTTCAACTGTCATGCGAGTGCGTTTATCGCCGCCATCAAGGAAGAGTTTATAGATGTAAATAGTTTGTCTTGATTAGTTGTAAGATCACAGTTTGTTGCAGTGGTGCAGTCCTGTGTGTTATAAAGTGACTTGCCCTCTGCATGTTTCTTGTTAACCAGGCTTTGGACTCGATATTGAGCCTCTGTCCTTGGTACATGTGCGCTTCCCAGGAGTCCTTTTAGCTCTTGATCCTTCATGTCTGCTAGATCCTTTCTCATTGATGCTTCTTCCATATGGTCAGTATGCACTTGTACAATTGTCACCCCCTTTCTTGACTTTGGGGGGTGGCAATTGTGTCAATAGTTTCACTGCCTCAGGTTCGTCTTGGGTTTGTTTTTGGTAAATTGTGCTGCCAACACAGTCCATTGAGGTAGAGGACAGCTCGAAGTACTGTAGTTACTTCCCCCTGCTTTGAGCCTGGGAAGACCCGTCCTCTCCTACTTCCCTTCTGGAGGCTGGTAAGGCAACTAGAGGTGTTACAGGGTTAGATCCTACCAATAGCTGGAAAATGGGTAAGCTTGTTGCAAGATCCGTGCTGACCGTCAAAGGATTTCCCTTTGGTATTCTAGGGAAATATTCAGTGAAGGTCATAATCGTTTTCTTTTTTGTCCCCCTGCTTATCCCCTTGTTTATTAGCTGCAATCCGAGATGGTTTTCTCTAGTCTGCTGTCTTCTTGAACGCTGGCATCGCTCCTAAGCATTCACTGCCCCTTCTAAGTCACTTGTTGGTCTACTCATTTCACCACTCTGTGTCCTCTTTGTATCATGCTTTCTTGTTTGGGACTTACATGCATTCCCTTTTGCCATTGTTGTTATCCTCCTCTGAATAAAAACTCTGTGAGCAACTTTCCAGCCAGCTGCAAAGCTGGTACTCGCCCTGACGCACTTGCATGCAAGTTTGTGTTTAGGTGCCCCCGGGACCTCGTCCAGGTCGTCCAAGTGTTCCTTCAGACCCTCCTGTTGTCAACCCTTCTTGATGTCCTTCATTGCTTCCCAAGGGTGTAGAAGAGCTGCTCTCCTGGTACCCTAGCCTGTACTCAACAGAGAGGGTGTTGGCTATTCTCATTTATGGGGTCCTGTGAAGGATCTTGGTTACTTCAATCAGTTACTACTTTTCGGCCCCATGAACCTTGTAGATGTGTATTGTAGAACTGGAGAGTGGATGGCTGCCTCGCTGTCCAAAGCCACTGGTCAGTGGCCGATGGCGAGGCACTGTAGTCTGCTTTAGCAACAACGATCACTGAAAGTACTTACACAGAATAAGTTAGAATCAGCATTTCCTCATATTTATGTAGCAGAAAACTCTGCACAAGTTCTACTATCCTACCAATTTAGTACAGTACCCGGCGTGTGGAGGGGCCCATATTATCAGACAGGAACAGATGAAACTAAGATTGTGTGAACTCAATGTAGAGTCAATGTGGTTTCCACAGGGTCAACATTTGATCCATTTTCTGTCCCAGGCTATAGGCTTGTCCACACATGTAGATCACTGTTTATATCACGAGGAGCATGGTAATGCAGAATGGTATAACACTGTTGTCCAAACATTCCAGAGTTTTCTATCTGTAGTGATATTTGTATTTTGACCACTGACTTCGTGTCGCACCACTTTGTACTTGGCTTAGCTGTCCACCGTCACATTAGTGGTCACAAGTTACAGACTCCATTTTGTATTCAGCTTAGCCTTAGCTTCACTGCCACGTTAAAGGTACGAGTAGTTTTCCGTACAAACATGTTATGCAACGTGTTTTCTATTCTGCCTGTTCTCATTTCTCATCGAAGAGCTAGGACATAATATGGAGGAGTCGGTCAGTCAGCACAAGGATATACTAGACTGATGTTTATGGTACAGCAGGGAACGGCTTAGGCTTGGGAGAGACATCTTGGGAAACTGGCCAGTTCCAATCTGTTTCTTTCAAACCTGACCTAAAATAGCCAGCATTGTCTAATACTTCTTGCACATCAGGAGGGGCTTTTCCAGGACGCTCCTTCCTCATTTGTTTAAAATATATAAGAGACCCAGATTGACAGTGGGAGATTCAGAGACCTCAATCAGGATTTTAGACGTCGAATGCCTGATATATTTCGCGTGAGGGAAGAGTTCTCTCTTTCTCGTTGCAGTCGAACTGGGTCATCGGCTTGCTGGCAGGAGAAAGATGAAGCACCTGACAGGCCCTACGGTGATGCATTTTTTATAAATTATTTGCTTTGCATTCTGTATGAATATATATATATATATATATATATATATATATATATATATACATATATCAATATAAGTGTTTGTTTCCTTGCATGTATATATTTGCTGTTTATAGACTGAAGAGTCTTTGTACATGGTCTTACTTCATTGTTGCACATTTTGAAAGTACACTTTTGGCTATTCAAACCTTCCTTCACGAGCCTTGTGAAAAGTTATGATAAATGTCTTCTTCAGATTAAGAAGTGCATTTCAGAGAATCTTTTCAACTCCTTTCAGTGTGTGTATTTTGGCTCGGTCAAAAGTAAAGAAAAACACTATCACATAAATGTGATAAAAATGTTTATTTTTTATATGAAATGTTTGACATTTACAGGGCATTCTGTCTAAAGAAAAATTTTGAATTCCCCCGAGTGTCTAGTTATCAAAAATGCTGGGTTTGGTAGATTTCACTAGGGGCTGGTGTCTCCAGAGCCCAAAACGCAAGCTATACGCATTCTACAGCTACAGCAACACAAACAATAAATTATTTTTTTAAACCTAGTTTTGAATTTTCTCTTCATTTTGGGGCACCTTAGAGGGATCAATGCAATCTGCACCTTGCTAGAGTCCAGTGCATCTCTATTTTGTAGAAACTGGGTTTTCTTTTTGTATATTTTGCAGTTTGGTAGAAATTCTATGTCAGAAAATGGTGGAATCCATGCATGCCATGTTACTCTGGATTACTATACATATCTAGTTGTCAGATGGGTGGGATGCAGGGCTGTCTGCTGATCTTCAGACCAAATACTTCAGCCACCCCCAGTGTAGGTAAGAGGAGGTTTAGGCACAGTTCGATATTTGCAAGACATTCTAAGAAAAAGTGTGAGGCTCCACACAAGCCACACGTCCTTGGCTTCCCTGAGTCAAGTTTTTGGAAATGTCTGTGGTTTGTATGTTTCCAGAGGTGTTAGCCATACACTGCAACCATCCCCCATTGAAACTATTAGCATATTTTTAGGTCTTTCCTTGTAAGTTGTGAAATCCACACAACCCGCACCACACTGGTTTTGGCAGAGGTCCCTGGGTGCAGGATGACCCTGGACCCAAACACTGCAGCCAGCCCCAATGTGGTGGGAGACACAGAAACCAATGCTCCTTCGATGCCCCATTGGCCAAAGCTGTTGCTGTGTCTTCTCTGTTGCACAGATCCTGAAATAACACTCTGACAAGTGAAAGGTACAACTCAGCAGAGGAAAGAGGCGAAAAGCACTCACATGTCTTCACTTCTGATGTTGTAGAGACTCTACCTGCTGGTCACTCTAACACCAGTACCTCACTAGTTGAATTGTGTCTGCAGTCTGACAATTTGGATGAATTTTGAAAGAATTGACACAATTAAACTGGAGTGAGCATGGCTGCCCAGTGAATTAATCCTGACTATGGGGGTCATTCTGACCTTGGCGGACGGCGGAGGCCGTCCGCCAAGGTACCGCCGTCAGAACACCGCACCGCGGTCAAAAGACCGCGGCGGTGATTCTGACATTTGCCCTGTGCTGGCGGGCGGCCGCCAAAAGACCGCCCGCCAGCCCAGGGCAAATCAACCTTCCCACTAGGATGCCGGCTCAGAATTGAGCCGGCGGAGTGGGAAGGTGCGACGGGTGCAGTTGCACCCGTCGCGTATTTCAGTGTCTGCTGGGCAGACACTGAAATACTTTTTGGGGCCCTCTTACGGGGGCCCCTGCCGTGCCCATGCCATTGGCATGGGCACGGCAGGGGCCCCCAGGGGCCCCGCGGCACCCCCTACCGCCATCCTGTTCATGGCGGGAGAGCCGCCATGAACAGGATGGCGGTAGGGGGTGTCAGAATCCCCATGGCGGCGGTGGAGGATTCAGACGGGCAGCAGAAAGTCGGCGGTACACCGCCGACTTTCCGTTTCTGGCCGCGGCTGAACCGCCGCGGTCAGAATGACCCGCGGTGCACCGCCAGCCTGTTGGCGGTGCTACCGCCGACCTCCGCCATGGCGGTAATTACCGCCATGGTCAGAATGACCCCCTATATCTTTACCTATACATTTTCTCTGGGGCGACTTCTGTTTTCAGGATGTTCAGTGTGGTGTCTGATCATTCCACTTGGACTGAACCTAGATTGTCGTGACAAATCACCAGCGATAGTCTTGCATTGGTTAGCTCTCAGAACACAATACAGTGAATGTGACATTGTACATGTGTCATTTGCTGCTGACAGTGAATTCTGAGGCTCATTTCTTTCTAAGTGTGAGGAAATAATGCTTTACATCTGTACTTGACATTTGCAGTGCATAATGAGTTAGGGGGAGGTGTGCTCATTGAGATTCTCCTGCATCCAGAGAGAGACAAGCCTAATGTTAGACTCTCCACTCAATTTTTATTTTTTTAGAGTGGACAAAACTTGCTTTCTGGTGCTGAGAGGGCATTCCAGTTCCCCGCCCCAGGGTAGTGGGGGGAGGTAGGTCAGGGGCTAACACCTCCTATCTACTACCCTAAGGTAGCTGGGGATGCAGATGGTTGGTAGAGGCCATAGAGGGACAGTCTTTGTGTCAACATGCCAGACTCTCCACCATTGAAATGTTCTTCTCTGAAGAAAATGCGATCCCTGGAGTCTGAGGGTGGCGGTGGATAATGACCTCAGTATCAACCATACCCTCTGGAAGTTGCAAAGCGGATGTGAAAGGAAATTGGAGGAGTTCAGCCATGGGGAAAGGAGAGGGCTGCACTCCCAGGTCAGGATCGGAATCCTAACATTGCCCTATAAGTATTACCAGTCTTGAGCCCAAAACTACTCGTATAAAGTGGGTCACTGACTACCTTTTCCAAAGGAGCTTGAGTGCTTAGTCCCTAAAACAGTTTGGAAAAATGTTTGCATTTTACAATACTGCTTTCCAGTTATATTGGCTAAAATCCAATGGCTTCCTTAGGCAGTAAAATCAATGCCATTTGATTCCAAGGAAATATAAATAACAAATTACTTATCTTTGATAATGCCAAATTTAGCAGAGACAATATCTAGCCACAGATTCATTACCTTAGAATTCCCCCCAGGCATCAGATGGATCCTGAAGATTTTTCGTGAGCAGTACCCCTGCGTGCTGGTAGGTGGCATCATTCAGCTCCGCGTGCATAATCAGTGTTGTCCGCGCCGGAAGTTACGTGGGCTGCACCAATATAGGTGTCACCTAGGCGTGCTGGCGTCAGTTTCTTTTCATGACTTTTCACCAGTGGCGGCTCCTCTGGTATGGCGGAGGAGCGTTGCCGCCCCCCCATCCCCTGCCAGCAGCAGCAGCTGCAAAACATTTACAATAAAACCATAATAAACTATATTTATTATGGTTTTAGTGTAAAAGGGGCGGGCCACAGACGGTGACAGGGACGGAAGGGGGGGGTGCACAGCACATCCCCTCATTGTGCATATATGTTTGGCCGGTCAAACACACATGCGCACAGGGCTCTCTCCAACCCAGCACTGTATTGCCGGGTTGGAGGCAGTAGGCAGAGGCTCCCACTCTGCCTCGGAGCGCCCAGCCACGGCGCTCCATCCAATCCTAATGCTGCTTTCATGCTACATGAAAGCAACGTTAGGATTGGCCGCAGGGCAGGCTGGGAGCCTGTGCCTCCTGTGTGAGGACCGAGGAGCGGCGCAGCGCAGCGGCGAGGAAGGTATGTTTTTTTAAAAATCATTACTTTTTTTGTTTGTACCCCCGCCACAAGCCGCGCCACCCCAGCCCTTTTCCCCATGCGAGCTTCGACTGCTTTTCACACCAGAA
The DNA here is from genome assembly GCF_031143425.1 of Pleurodeles waltl. Lineage (NCBI taxonomy): Eukaryota > Metazoa > Chordata > Amphibia > Caudata > Salamandridae > Pleurodeles > Pleurodeles waltl. Next base: position 102,978,163 of record NC_090445.1, read on the forward strand.
GCGTGGAGCCCTGAAGAACACTGACCACTGGTGTGGGAAACTAAGGCCCTAAGAGGGCAACAGGCCTGTCCCTCAAAATCAGCTTTCATGGAGTAGAGGATGGGTGGGTTGCTAAGTAATTAGCAGATAGATATAGACTATCAGATAAGGCATTACCAAAGGTAACTAACTTGTTCATCTGATAGAATCTTCTAGCCACAGATTCCTTACCTTAGAATAGATACCCAAGCAATATCATCCCTGGAGGTGGGTCTGTGAACCAATTTCAGACAAGGAACTACTTCAGGACCGAACAAGTAAAGTGCCCTTCCCTATGCACCTGACTGTTCAGGTAGTAGTATTTTGTTAAAGTGTGGAAAGATGCCCAGAGAACTGTGAGTGCTACTGCAATGGATGCAGCTTTGGCTCTGGTGGAATGAGCATGCAAGCCCTCAGGTGATTGCTTTTTGGCCAGTGTGTAGCAGATCTTAATGGAGAGTGCGACCCAACTGGAGATGGTCCGCTTCTGAACAGTCATACTTTTCTATGCTCCAACATACCCAATGAAGAGTTGGGCATCCACCTGGAACTCTTTTGTTAGATCAAGGTAGAACGACAACACTTTTTTGGGGTCCAGATGGTGTAGTCACTTCTGTTCTTTAGAGGGATGTGGAGGAGCATAAAAAGTGGACAGTATGATGGATTGGCCTACATGAAATGGAGTGACCACTTTTAGAAGAAAGGAGGTTTTTGTGCAAAACAACAGTTAGTCACGATAGATGGTAGGTAAGGAGACTTGAATGACAAGGCCTGAAGCTAGCTCACTCTTTGGGCAGATGTGATCACCACAAGGAAGACTGTTTTAATTATAAGAAGCCTGTGGGTGCAATTATGGAGAGGCTCGAAGGGAGCAGACATCAAAAATGTCATAAAAGATTATGGTCCCACAGAGGCATGATAATTGGCGAAAGAGGAAAAAGATGAAGAAGAACTTTGAGAAACCTATGAAAAAAAGGGGACTTGAAAAGAGATGGCTGGTCAGGCAACCTCAAAAAGGCTTTGATAGCAGAGCGACACCCTTTAAGACTACCCATAGAAGAGCTCTGCTGGGCAAGAGAAAGAGAATGAAAAGAAGAACTTGAGCAAGAGGGGGAAAAAGGGGATGAATTTGTTTTCTGCACACAATGCCACAATAGCAGGCGTATACCGTCTTGGTGGAGAGACACCTGGCTGGCAAGTTGACAACACAGACTTCATGAGTAAGGTGGAAAGCTGTCAACTGCCCCTGTTCAATCTTAAGGCAAGAAGATGAAGAATGGACAGGTTACGGTGGAGGACACTCCCCTGCTGACTGAAAGGACAGCCTGATCGGAGGATCAATGGCTATGCTCAGCAGCTCAGGTTCCAGACTTTCCACGCCCAGTCTGAGGCCACAAGAATGACTTGGGCACAGTCATTCTTACTCTTCTTGATAACTCTGGGCAGGAGTGGTATGGGTGGAAAAGTGTACAGGAGGCCTGTGCTGCACTTGAGATTAAAAGTGTCTGCAGGCAAGAGCCACCTTGGAAACTCCAGCACGCAAAACTGCTGACATTGCATGTTCTCTGCAAAGGAAAACAGATCTAACCAATGCTCTGCTGGAAGAGATCTTGTGCCACCTCCCGGTGGAGATGCCATTTGTGATCTGTCCTGGGATTCAGAGAAACCACCAGGTGTTGAGCCACCAGAGATATGCCATGATGTCCCAGCCATGTCCAGAGACACAGAGCCTCTTGACAAAGGGTCCATGATCACCCCCTCACCCCTGTTTGTTGTAGTACCACATGGTGGTGGTGGTGTCCATGAAGCCTTGCCTTGCTGGAAATATAAAAAAAGGCTTTCAATGCCAAACGAATCACACAGAGCTCCCACAGAGTGATGTGGAGCCTTAATTCTGCTAGAGACCATCATCCTTTGAACTCCACCTCTCCCAGGTGGACGCCCCATCCCAGGAGTAACACACCTGTTTCTACTGTCAGCCTAGCGCTGGTTTGTGTTACAATGCATCAAGGGAGTGCTCTATGGGCATCCCATGCAACCACCCATGGTTTTTGTTGCAAAACCCTTTCTACTAACAATAGCAGACATGGTTTTGCATCAACAAATGATGCCTCTTTGAAGCAGGCATTGAAAAGGAGGAATGCTTTTATTTTTTCTAACTTTAGCCACTCACACTTCGCATGTGTGCTGCACTATATAGCACACATCTGAAGTTGAAAAAGTTTTAAAGTTAGTCTAAGCATAGTAGTTTGTACTGGAAGGGTACCCTCCCATTACAAAACGTATGCTAGACTCACACAGACACTCTTGCACTATAGTGCAAAGGTATGTGTGGCGCTCACCAGCCTGAATGTGCACCAGTGCTATGGAGAGAGGAGGAGAGTGCTATATATATATATATGGCACTTTCCTGCTCTCACCTTTCACGTAGTGCAGCGCAGCTACTTTGCCTGCTGTGCTGTGTTTTGTTAAAGTTGCTGTTTTGTTATTTGTGTGTTTCACAAATACAATTTGTGTATTACAGAAGTAATATGTGTATTACCAACATTTTGTCAAGGCACACACCGCGCTATTTTAAATTATTGTATGTCAACCACTGAGTACCTTTTGTCACCCTACATTAATAGTGTGTCCAGAGAACCGACTACCAGCTTCTCATCAAGGTATGTATATAGGGACGTGGATTTAATAATCTTCACTCCACATCCACGTTCCTTGGCAACAGACATAAGACAAAGTAAGCTGATAATGTACATGTTGATTTTGTTTCAGGACAATTTAAAACACTTGATACAGAGGTAGAGGCAGAGGAACTGTCTTTCTGTAAAAACATGTCCAGGCTATGCTTCCTTTAAAGCTGGAGTTTGAGGGTCTTAAGACGAACAAATCGTCCTACCCAATTCAGGCCCAGAGATATCAGTTTATATGGGCAACCCCGTGCACTCATCCACTATGAGTAGCGGACATTATCAGGCAGCCCATTGCAAATTTCCAGATCGACCCAACATCTCTCGGTCCTCATGACATTGTGCATCGTCATTTTTTAGTACAGAAGAAGGCTATTACATTTATGATCTCCCATGTTTTCTTGTTACTTTCTTTTTACCTCATCCTCGCCCTTCCAAGGAGGAGGAAATATTTCTAGGCTGGAACCTATCAAGGCACGCAGCCATAAGATTGACATAACACAAGAATTTAGATTGGACCACCACCTTTTTCTAGGTCTGGATGGTGCCAAGTTGGGTAAAGCAATACAAAAGCAGATAAACTCTACATGTTTCTCTCTTACTGTGAAGCAGTGCCATATTTCCTCCAAGGGCTTTTGAACAGACGCCATGAGAGACACAGCGGAAGCACCAGCAACTTTGCATGGTATTCTCAGTCAGCAGTTCTGTAGGGCCACATTCTTTCAGGGATGTCATCCGTATCGGGCAGGGATACTGATGACCAGCAGCAGCCTCAATTTGGCAGAGCAGTTGTACATTTCCAATTTAGTTCTGTAGCTGATTCCCCTTAACCCACACCTTTCATGGATGCTTTTGGAAAAGTTCATGTGAGGAATCTGACTGAGCAAGCATCCACTAGAAGGGCAAACTATATTCTTTGTAACTGAAAGAAAGTTCTTTATGGCCCTCCCACCTCCTCTAAGTGGAATTCCAAAAATGGGAAAGTTACTTGCTTTTAATCTTAGTTCTGCATCATAGAATAATTATCCAAGCCATGCTTTTGGAATATTTCCCTACCTGTGTGCAGCAATCCTTATACCTTTTATCTCATAAAAGACATTTTTTTAATTGTGATAGTCTAACATTTTTAAATGCAGACACAACCATATCAGCCTATTAGAGGTTAATTTTTCCAAATGTTATTGGGATCTTCTGTAAACTAACATTGCAGTATAACCCTTTCCTTTGCTGGCTACAGAAAACAGGAGTAAAACATGCAGTAAATTAGGGAAAATTAATAGCCAGATAACCAGCCTTTATGAAAAGCTGAAAGACATTTGTTTAAGGCACAAGAAACTTCCATATCCCATCTTGTCTCATATTGGCAGTTGCCTCCCAGGCTATGCTCAGTTTTTTCAGACAGGAGTAGGTTCATCCTTCCAATACAAGGCCTGGAAGGCGAGAGGGTAATTTATGACTTCAATGAAGACTCACATGGTGAAGAACTGTGATTACACATAACTTACCCTTCTGCGTTGAATGATCTTCTTTGCTAGTCAATCCAAACCTTCAGGAAGCCCAGGCAGTGAGTTGGCGCTCACCAATATCTGGGAACCTGTTAAGAAAAGATCAGTATCATCAATGATGGTGCTCAAGTGCAATGGTTGGCTACCTTACAACCCCAAAAAACAACTCCCTGCAAACAGGGGTTAGTAACCCATGAATATATGCTCCGAGCACTCCAAGTTGTAATTATAGATCATTGACTAGTCTCATAGTTCCAAACACCAAGAAGGCTTACAACCATGAGGCTGGTCAATTACGTGTAATTGAAAATTTGAGTGCTTGGAGCCTATGGTATTCATTGCTAGTCATACATGTTAGAATAAAGTAGCAAGTTAATCCATGACAACTCACGACCTTTAGATCTGCATGGCAATACAATGAACCAAAGGACTAACAACAACAATTGTATTGCCTAAACACGTTTACCAAAGCACCTTGTCCAACTGCATCATTTGCTCTGGCATCAGAGTCTAAACAATAGTGCCTTGAAAGGGTGTCACAGATCTCCAAGACGCTGCTATGCAAATATCAACCATGCAGGTATTTGTTTTTCTTCTGGTGAAACAGGCCCTAGACTTGCCTGGTAGAGCACTGTTAGCCAGTTGGTAGCAGAGGACAATACAGGAAGCTATCCACCTCACACTGGAGAGTAGAGCTCTGCAGTGCCCTGAGGAAACCTACAAGAGGAACAGGATTGAAGAAGATATGGAGGAACTCTTCATCTGATAACAGATCAGACTCCTGTGCCTGAGCTGTGTCTGCGTTGCTAGCAACAATAAGCGTGCAGAGCTGTCTGACTGTGAGTCTCCAAAAGAAATGACAGAAATGAAAAGAATTCTAGATGTAGCAAGTGAGAAGTTATGCACATGGTTGTCCAGCAGTCTCCACACATGCAAAATCAAAGAGTAAACCGATACAGCCACCGATTCCTAATACTGCAAAGTATGGAGGCACATCAGTATCTGCATGTGACAAGCAGACCACTTTCTATACAGAGTTTTGTATTTCTCAAGTACAAAAAACTAAGCTATCCCAAAATGGCACCTAAGGAAAGAAGGGTATTAGGGCCTGATGCAAGGTATAAACAGGAAGCCCCTGCAAGAGACAGAACTTCCACCAACACTCCAAGACCAGCCAGAAGATCAGGCTAGAAACCTGAATCTGAAATACTATTTACAGACACCTTTGTCAAGGGTGGAAATAATCTGGGAATTAGAAGTGTCCCTAAAACACAAAGAGAGAAATGAAGGACACCTTGGAACCAGTCCTTGCTCAAGTATATTGCATGCCATGATTAAAGTGGGGGCAGGATTTAGAATATGTATGGAGACTCAGCATTCCCAAAGGTTACCAAAATACAGAATGTGTAATACAAAGGTGCCGCTGTAGTAACTTGTTTTTAATTTTTTTTTAAATAAATAGCTGAAGCCTGCAAAATGCTACATCACCTCTAAAAATGTTGCTCTGATGATCTGCACCTATTCTAATATATTGTTTGCTGCACCCAGCATGCCCCCCTTCACCCTACATGTTTAACAGAATGTTGTACATGAGTATTGACTCCTTTATGCAAGGCCTCTCTTGACAGGGGAAGCACATTGCTTGGTATCTCTGCAGCTCTATGCTTATGGGCTGTTGGTAGAACTTTCCTGATGTTCTGTATGTTTGCCAAGAGGGAATGATCACTTTGCCCAGCATTGCATCACACCCTACATCATTAATGATGGGCACAATCAGTTGACTGTGTCACTGCTTCCAAAATTCCACTGTGTTAGCAGCTCATGTTTCAATGGGAAGGATCCTATCATGTCGTGATGAAGAATCCTGTTTTAATTGATTCTTAGGGGTCGAAACATCTATGATACATAAGATCTTGGACTTCATAAGTAATTATTGTGCAATGAGGACAAATATACAGATTGATACTGATGTCCTAAAATAATAGTTTCCCAATTGCTGCTAAGAATTTCTGTTATTCAGAGCTGTTAGTATGTTTAGTCTTTGTGCCATCCCACTTTTTCTCCTCTGGAGCACTTTCTGACTTTCTTGTATTACAGTCATATAAGAACAGTGGTTTTCATCTTATTTTGAGAGGCTTTCAACTTCTGACATTCATCAATGGTTGTGAAAACGCCCGACGACATTGACGAAAGCTTCAGCAAGCTTTTGTTTCTGTTTTAGAGGAGGGGGCTTGGGGCCGGATTGGGAGCAAAAGTGCCTCTTAGGTGTTTCTCGGTACTAGGCTCTGGCCTCTTCAAGTCCTCGCCCCCTCTCCTCACACAGTGAGATTTTTGTTGAAGTTGACAGGTCTGCAACTGCAAAGCAAGCAGAACCAGAGCTTTAGACTGTGGTGACTTCCAAGGAAGCAATGCAGAGGCTGGAGCCTGTGAAGATGCAGAGTCACGTGGCGTCAAGGGCCGAGCCACCAGGTTTGAAAGGGCCAGTCCTGGGTGGAGAAGGGGGCCATAGGCTTTTTGAAATGGCTTTCTGAAAAGCCTCAACTTGAGACGGGATCAGTGGATGGAGCCAGAAACTCCTGGAGCAGATTCTTCAACACTGAGGATGAGCAGGTTGGCCTCGGGGAACTGCGCTGCAGACTCTCAGAACAATGTTGAGAATGGGACAGTTTCCTTAAGTTGTCTTTTCTATAGGGTAGGAAACTGAAAGACATAAACAGATGCAGGCCCAACATGTGGCAGCATATATAGACTGGTCTTGTCAACGTCAGGGTGGCGGAGCCACAATTGTAGGTATGTGGCTCCACTTGGCAGTGCTGGAGTGCTACTGCTTGGAGACACGTCTCCAGATCCGCTCAGATGCCTGGGGACACTCATGAGAGGAGATATCTGCAGAAAGAAGTATTCGCCATAAATTCACCTCACAAGGGTCACTATTAGCAAACACACATTTTTATATAATTTCTCGTAATGGCAGACTAAGGAAATGAGGTAAATAGAGATGAACATGCCGGTAGGTAGATCAGTTTGGGAATCACACATTCAAACACAGGTCTCCTTATTACACAGAAAGCAACTTAGACACAATGACATTTTCTCAACAACACTGTACAGGGTTTATTCAATTCTCCCAATGGGGGTCCTATTGGTTGCTGTCACACAAATGCTGTGAAGCTACAGATGTGCCCACTCTCTGGGAGAAGCACAAAGCTTTGTATCTAATGGATGAAAATAGATATCCTTTGTAGAAAAGCAAAGGGTGTCCACATCTGTGAAGCCTATCAGGAACATTAGCTGCCTTACTGAGTCACCTGAATGGCCTGCCTATGATCACAATTCCCAGGACTGAAATATGGACGACTGCTGCGTTGGTAAAACATGTAGACTAGACGTTTAGAAGATGCAGGCCATGCCTAGAATTGCTTCATACAGCAGCTGGTTTTTAAACACATTCACTTAAAAAGGGGTATTTGCCACTATGCTGGTCCTAGAAATAATTCTGTAGGTTGAATGTGGAGTTGGCTACTATAGGCCTAACAGGTGAAAAGCTGAAATAGAACATTAAACAGGGCAGTGCATTGGTCCTTTCTAACATCATGGAAGGGCCAGTGCGGGCAATGTTGACACTCCTTTGCTGGGCTAACTAAGGGTATTCAAATCTACCTGTCCTCACTGTAATGAAGGGAGATTATACTACAGAATTTCAACCTTCAGAACATCATGGTACAAGAATATCGAGGACAGAATATTGAGGGAGAAAATATTGGAAGGTGAGTACATATGAGAAAGTGTAGATTTACTATTCCTAAATCCACATGTATGCACCTGGAAGATGTATATATTGCAAAGATACATATATGTGGAGATAGATATAGAAAGCTCATACTTATGTCAATATTTAATTTTTCGATATTTTGTGCTCCATATTGTCCGACAGCGATATACGGGTGTCGGTATTCAGAGTGCACGCCGTGGAGTGGATATCACCATGTAAACTATAAAAGGACGATCAGTGAAGGAGGTTTGATACAGATGAAGCACAACCTCACCCTCAGCTGAATACCCCAGCAATGGACTGATGAAGCTATGAAGCATGAGGCATACTGTCCTAACAACCACTCTATCCATGCACCATCTGGGGCTGTCTTCCAAACCAGTGCACCGTTTTCAATACACTCCTGTCTTCAAGGAAGAGTGACACTCTTTTTTGAAGGATCCTGGGGTTTCTAGCTTTCACCCAAACTCTGTCCAAATTCCTTTTTGTCACACCTGGCTCTTGTTAAACTCTTTGCGATGCTTGAAGCGGTGAGCGCAATACAGAAGCAAGTCAACTCAATGGTGTAAATACGCTAAATGATACCGTAGCTAGATGACAGCGAGGGTGAAAACATTCAACAGGATAAGTGCTCTATGGAAGCAAGACGACACAACTAAACTAGTTGAAAAATCTCAGTGGTACCTTGCATTGCACTGAAGATAGTCTAAGTAATTTAAATATCAGAAGACTGACGTGGTGTACTTTGGGGCCAGCACATGTGCAGGGGGACCACTGCATGGAACCAGTCAACAAACATTATATGGTAGCTTGCTGGTGATGCACGAATCAATGTGAATATCGTGCACAAATGAAAGGTGGTTTAATCACATGGAGGGGGGGCATACATGTAGAAGGCCAAACAGACTAAGCGTATGTGGTCGTCAGAGAAGTGAGCGGAGGTCTATCCATCAGTTACGTGGCGACGAAAGGCATTGTAAGAACAACTGACAGGCATCAAACGTGCTACAGCAGGATAGGTACTCAGTCAAGAATGTCTACAGAAAGAAGTTAGTTGCTTAGGCACGTTAGCAAAATGAGATGGCAGCCTGCAGTTGCACTCACTGGCTGCATCTTCAATCCACAAACTAGGCGAGGAAGCGGAACTCACTGAGGAATGACACCTGGGGAAAGAAACCCACCCTCAACTACACCTACACACCTAACACTACAGATTCATTTCGAAAAACACCTATGTGTAAAAATCTGAAGGTAGTTGTATGCAGGCACTTCACGTACTCATCAGCACGAGTGATCAGATTCCAAGAGATCCACATAGATCAAGTCTGTCAGTTTCCACTTTACTAAGAAGTGAAGAATAACCCCAGTGTATTCTAGGAAACTGATGAAATGTGCGTGTCTAACGCCAGGCATCCTGGAGCAGGCCTAGAAATACATTATACTGTGACTTATGCTAGGTCCAGCCTTATTCCTCGTCGAGGTATATGAAGACATTCAGCTCCTTACCAAAAAAGCAACAGGACCGAGGCCAACCTCAGATCATGGTGCACTGAACTCAAGGTTCTGGTAGGCTTGAGTGATGGTTTGCTAGAAGGCCCATTACTTCGGAGTTTCTGTGGTTCAGTGTAGAAAGAACTGTCCCTTGTACCACAATCTGGAGGTCATTCATTGGAACATATTTTTATTTTGCCATAAAGGTGTAGTAAAAATCATGCTTCTCTAGCTGTGCTACAGGTGCTGATGCAGGTTGGATTTCAGCAAGAATCCCAGGGATTCTGCATAGGACACGAAATAGGGGAGATGCTTGTCAGTATTTAAGCAAGTTCTGAAAATATCTGGAAAGAGTGTGTGTCCTTTTAAACCTCCAAATGATGTTACCACTAGCGTGTAATATGATGAATCGATTCTGATGACTTTTCAACCAATATTCGGGAAGATGTGCACCAGTCCAAGACATTACAATACAAAAATGTATCTTCTGAATGAGAGTAGGATGCTGTGGTGTACTGTGCTGAAGGCCTAGCAGGACCTGGAGGCATATTTTACTATTTTCAATAACGCACAGTACATGATGGTTGATCTGCAGCGTGGCAGTCTAAGTGCTGTACCCTGGTTTGCAAGCAGCAGGTTGACTGGAGTTACATACCCCCTTACATGTGTGAGAATACATCCTTTGGGTGTCGTGAAAAGAACGCTTGTGTTGGATTTGTTAGTGTTAGGGTTCATGTTTTTTTGGGAGAAGTGCATGAACTTTAGGGTAGACGGAAAAATGTTTGTTGAGAAAGAACCAAGGGGAATATTTAAGACAAGTGGCGCTGTGCTGTATGCAGTGACACTTCTTGTGCCCCTTAGCACCCCCCTACCGTCACCATGTGTGCACCAGATTTTTTTTTACGCAAATCCGGAGCTTTGCAGGAAATGTTGCCGCTAATCACGCAAAGCTCCTTGAGGCCCATTGTAATCAATGCTGTGTCTCCTTTTAATGCATGCTGTAAGCAGGCGTTAAAAGTGCCGTAAAATATGATGCAAAGAAATCTGTTAGATTTCTTTGCTCCATTTTTTCGGCCCCCTAATGAGGGAACGTCCCATTTGCATACATTATGCCTGGTGCAGTGATAATGTAGATCAAAGGGTTACAAAGTGGCGCAATGCACGCATTACGCCACTTTGTAAATATGGTGCAGGGATTTTGGCCTAGTGAGGCCACATTAGGGTAAAAAAATGATGCTAATGTGGCGCAAGGAGGCGCTAGGGGCTCTTAAATATGCCTCCATGTATTTTTTCCAGAGATGACAGATTAGGGATAGAATAGTCTGATGGTCCAAGCAAAGCTGCAGTTTCTCCCAGGCCCTCCCCGTTAAAATGTGACCACGATGCTGTTGCCACACAGATCACAAAACCCATGGATCACAAAAGTCTTCAACTCATTACTCTTAACGTGACCAGAGTGTGTGATGTTATGTCATTGTGGTTTCCTCAGAACATTGAAGTATCCTCAGAACAATCATGTTTATGATGAGACAAAATAAGTATTGAATACAACCAACCACTCATTTCAAAATGTATAATTTTCCTTTAGAGTACCAAGGATTCTTCAAAGTGAGTGGGAAAGGGGCGTGCCCTAAATACCAGCCTTCTGGGTTAAAATTAGACTATTAATACACAAAAACAATTAGGATGGAATTTGAAACGCCAGTGAAAATGCTCTACTGGGAATATGGAAGAACACCACCATGCCCTGGGATGAAAGAATTTTCTGGAACATGATGGTGACCGGAAGAGACATTGCCTGGATGTGGGATGCATGGCTATCCCCAATGAACGAGGCTTGAGTCCAGAATATTGCTCAACTGCATTACAACAGATGATAGGTATGAAAGTAATAACATGGTGGAAAGCAGTATCGTGAAATAAATATGTAAAGCAGTAACTGAACTGTGTAACAGTCTTGTGGTGCTGAGATAGGACTACGTGGTTTCTAATTTTAAATTATTTTGTGACTAAATGGTAAACCCAATAAACAAAAGTGAGAAGGGAAACATGTGAGAGATATCTTGCAAGAACATGAGAGCAAAATTTCCGCAGTCAGTAGACTCGTAAGAGGGAATGCCATCTTTCGAACCAAAAACATGAGAAAGAACTAACGCGCTGATGTGCAACTAGTGTCTTTTTGGACCCAAAGTCCTTGTGGAATTGACAGTCCAATCTGGTGTTCCCAGCAGATCTCTAGACGTAAAAAACATTGGCAAAGCCAATAGGTCTAGCTTTTCTAATACGAGTGGCAAGCTACTGGCTTTATCAGTGATGATTTGTAAAGCATTGCTTAAAAAGGAAAAAAATCCAAATACTAGAGGAAAAACAAACATGTTTTAAAGTACCTCCACTGTACACTGAAAGTAATATTTTCTGTCATGATTGGCATGATTTATTTTCCAAATACTTTCCACTCAAGAAACTCTGAAAAGCAAGTAAAAAAAAAATAAGGAAGTGTCAGAATTTAAAGGAAAATGCTCGCCAAGGCCTTTCTGGCACGCTAAAGGCAAGCCCATCTGCGCCCGTCCGCGCCTGGACTGTGCCCAGCGCCAGAAACCCTTGATCTCTGTTAAACCACCCCCTGGACTGCCTCCGGTACGACTCTAAGACCCTCCTTTGCCTCAACACCAGACGTCTCAACAACTGCTGCGCCATCTCCCCCAAGGACACCCACTGACCTTTCACCTGCAGTAACTGCAACTTCAGCGCCAACCTCAACAAACCAAAGGTACTCTCCACACACAAAGATACGAACAACCTCCACAATCCCATCAACTGCCTGCTCCTGAACATCCGTTCCCACCACAAACACGCCACCGAGCTCTGGGACCTGATCAACACCACCGACTGGATATCGCCTTCCTCACCGAGACCTGGACCAACCCCACCTTGGGTCCAGACATCGCCATCGCCATTCCCAACGGTTACAGCATCCTAAGGAGGGACCGGCCCTCCCCCCCGGGTAGAGGACTCGCCATCTTACACAAGTCCTCACTACGTGTCAAGGCCGTCCACGGAGAACACTGCACCACCATGGAACACATTCACTTCCTGGACCAGTCCAACCACAACTCCTCCATCTGCGGCACCCTGATGTACGGGCCACCCAGCCCCCACCCAGGTTTCATAGATGACGTCGTAGACATCGCTACCCCCCCAGGCCATAGCGTCAGCCGACTACCTCCTCCTCAGCGACCTGAACTTCCACCTCAAGGACCGCACTGACCCAAACACTCTACTCGACAACCTTGCCACCTTTGGCCTCAGACAGCTGGTCTCCACACCCACACCAGTCGCAGGACACACACTGGACCCCATCTTCATCTCAAGCGACCGGATCACCATCGAGACCATCTCCACCCCAGACTGGACCAACCACCGCAACATACACTTGACAATCACTGCACCCAGCAGCTGCAGGACCCACCACAGGAAATGGAAAAAAATCACCAACGAGCAACTCACCTCATCGCTCGCCAAATCCCTCCCTCCTCCCTCTGACGATGCCAACACAGCAGCATGCAATCTCAACGCATGGATCATGAAATGCGCCAACACTCTAGCCCCTCTCCGGCTGATATCAGCCAAATCCGTACCTAGGAAGACCAGCTGGTGCACCACCGAACTCCAAGAATCAAAGTGTACCCACAGACGTTTAGAGAAAAAATGGAGGAACAGCCAATCCAGCGAAGCCCTCGCCTCATTCAGAGCAGCAACCCCCACCCACCGATGAAAAATCAAGAATGCAAGGAAGGACGCACTCCGGGAGCACATAAACTCCTGCGCACACAACTCGAAGGAACCCTTTTCAGTCATCAACGAGTTCGCAGATCCCCCCTCCGAAGCCACCAGCATCCCCAGTCACAGGACCTCTGTGACAAACTTGCCTCCTTTTTCCACAAGATCAGGACATCTACAACAGCTTCCTGTCACCTGGCACCGGAACCTGCGACTGACCCACCCCCCCAGAACCTGCACAGAGCATCCACGACTGGTCCACGCTCACTACAGAGGAAACAGTCAACATCATGAACAGCACCCACTCCGGAGCCCCCTCGGACCTCTGCCTGCACCACATAATCATCAGAGCCAGCACATCCATTGCCCCCGAGTTTCATAACACAATTAACTGCTCCATCAGCACGGGCACCTTCCCTAAGGACTGGAAACCAGACGAAATATGCCCTCTCCGGAAGAAACCTTCGGCCGACCAATCAGAACTAAAGAATTTCTGGCCCATCTCGCTGCTAACCTACCCCACCAAAGTACTGGAGAAAGCAATCAATGCACAACTAATGCATTTCATTGAGGCCAACAACTCCCTGGACAGCTCTTAGTCCGGTTTCTGCAGCAATCACAGCACGGAGACAGCACTCCTGGCAGCCACCAACGACATCCAATTACTCCTAGAAGGTGGCCACACCGCAGCACTCATACTCCTCGACCTCTCAGCAGCTTTTGACACGATCTCCCACAGCACTCTTCCCACCAGACTCCGTGACATAGGAATCCGTGAAAGAGCCCTGGAATGGATCCACTCCTTCCTCTCCGGGAGGACGCAGAGGGCCAGGCTTCCACCCTACACCTCTAGACCCACAGGAGTCAACTGCAGAGTCCCCCAAGGATCCTCACTGAGTCCCACACTGTTCAACGTATACATGGCACCTCTTGCTGCCATCATCAAAAGCCATGGTATGAACATCGTGTCATATGCCGATGACACACAACTCATCATTTCCCTCAACGAAGACCTAGAGACGGCCAAAAGGAACTTTCACGCAGGAATGGAAGTCGTCGCCACCTGGATGAGAGAAAGCTGCCTCAAACTCAACTACGACAAGATGGAGCTCATCATCTTCAGAAACGCCACCTCAGCCTGGGATGACTTCTTGGTGGCCTACATCCCTCAGCACCCCCTCTCCAACTGATTCCTAAGTTGCGGGCATGCTCGGTCAGTGCAGATGGGGTGCTTCTGACGATGGCAGCAAGAGGGGCCATGTATACGTTGAACAGTGTGGGACTCAGTGAGGATCCTTGGGGGACTCTGCAGTTGACTCCAGTGGGTCTGGAGGTGTAGGGAGGGAGTTTGACCCTGGCGCAGGCATAATGTCCCGCCAGAGGTTACAAAGTGGCGCAATGCATGCAATGCGCCATTTGGTAAATCTGGTGCTGCGATTTTGGCCTTGTTGGGCCACATTAGCATAAAATAAAATGAAGCTAATGTGGCGAAAGGAGGCGCTAGGTACTCTTAAATATGCCCCTATGTCTTTTCTTTTCAATTTCATGTTTCCAGGTGTGTTAGTTCAATAGGCTCAACTGGAATGAACCAAGAATTCAACTCCCAGAATACACTGGGTTGTTAAATGAAAGTCCACTAGTGGAGCACTGCCCCCTTCGTGACATGATGCCATCAGTAACCTTACTTTAGCCATACAGTAAGGTAGCTCAGATGGTTAATACAGTTGCTGCAGGCATGCGAGACTACTGTTCAAGTAATGGAGCTGGTTACTAAAGAGCACACCCTGTCACAAGAGATGATTAGATAGAACTGCATTATCTGTCAACTGGCTTGTTTTCACAAGCATGACTTCCAGTCAGTCCTTATTTTTCAGTCAACTGAACTCATCATTCTGTGAACAGTCAAGGTTCATTCTTATAATCGTAAGCTGAAACTACAAGTCCCAGCATGCTTGGGGTTTGGTTGAGCAGGAGGACTGTCTAAAAATGCCCAGTGATATGGTGTCAGTTGACAGCTCCTTGCATTTTTATCTCACATCATTTACATTCTGGTACTCATAATCTTGTACTTTGAATAGTGTTATTTAAACTACAAGAGCCAGAATGCAAAGTGGTATGCTCTAAACATGTAGGGGACTTGCAAATCACACACCACACATAGATATGGCTCGGGTGTAAGTATTATTCAGATAGTAACCCAGTCAGTGCTGCCATGTCCGATGTGATAATTTCATCAAGTCCTGGCTTTGAGCCCCCAGCCCTTCACCCTAAAATACTTCTGCTTTCTCTCACCCATTGATCACACCTACATCTTGAGATCTGTAAACCACTGGTCTGAAACTGTGTTAACGTAGTCGTTTGTAGGTTTTGGTGTTATGCTTCCTCATGGACCATGGCTTCTTGGCAGGAAGGGACCCTGCTTTTAACGGTAACTGTATTGAATCCGACCCAGGCTGGCACAGACTTCTTTCCATCAGCCGTTCACAACTGAGGAGGTGACCTTTCTAAAATCACGGCCTCTCAATGTGGAAATGTCAGGCTCGCATCAATTGCTATCACATAGGTAAAATGTTGCACACTTGCTCGTAATCACCGCAAACAGTAAGAGCAAAGAATGCAGGAGCCTGAAAATCAACTAGCTCTGCGTGTCCTAGGTGTTTGCTGGTGAGCAGGGTAGGCAGTGGTTAATTTGTAAATAAAGAGGTGCCGGTGCTCAAAGCCCTTCTCTTAAACACGAGGCTGCTGTAATTAAATCTGCCAGCACTGAATACTGAGGCAGCGTAATCCTGAAGCCATCTCGGGCCTCTTCAATCCATTTATGACCACCCCTGCCCCTTCAGCTCATCCTGCAACTTTCTACTTTCTCCCTTTATGACGCTTTTTAGTTTTTCCTTCTTCCGTCTTTCCCATATGTGTCTTTTGCTCGCAGCAAATGCTTGAGGCATAAGAATAAGCCCCGGCCCTCACAAATAAGTGCCGGTGCTCAGCACCGGAAACAACAAGCACAAATTAAGCACTGAGGGTAGGGATGCTTGCACTACTGTGCAGAGGTTTGTTTCACTGTGCTTTCCAGATGAGCACCTTACACAAGAGCCTAGAAGTGATTCACTTCATCATATTGGTCTTACAAACGAGTTCCACCACGGAGCAGGTGCCTAACACAAACAGAGGGACATCAGCACAGGTAGCCTTGCCTATATGAGGTTTTTAACAGGAGAGCTCAGTTGGATCAGTGCCTGCTACAGACAGCTTGTGCCTTTCAGCTGAACACAAAACATGTCACCTGTTGAAAAATAGGAACATCTCTTTTTTAATCTACTAACTCAATTTGAAGTGTGGACTGCACAGTGAGCAATACAATTGTTAAATAAGCGAACATCTAACACCTTCTATAGGGTACAGGAGAAAAGAAACATTCTGCAGTAAAGGACTGCAAAATACTGTATACAACTTAAATAACCGAAATACAATTCTATTTAGCATCAACTTCTTAGAATAAATACAGGGCTCATTGGTGAGCGAGATCTATTTACCCAAGAAGTGCTGTGACTTTTTATTTTACCCGCTTTATGCTTAGTGTAGCACATTTCGAGAAGCGAGTCTCACGACCCTCGCTCTGAATACATAGTGATATCGCAATCAATCCCCTGACTTTTGATGACGCAGAAAAAGAAGGTCCGACATATATTCATACAAATTGTGTAATCAATACGTATAATGTAGTGTGATTTTAGTAAAGAAATTAATGTACGAGGGAAATTGTGCCCTCGGGGTAGTTCGCCATCATTATAAACGAGCTTTATTAATCACGAAGTATTGAAAATGTAGTAATCCGTCATAATCGCAAATGTATGCCATGATTTCTTGTTTGAAAACTGTTTTGCTTAGCTTAAATTTAGTACAGACTTTGGCCTAGTTGCTTGGTTTCAAATTCTAACTGCGTGATTTTTCCTTGAACTAATGAAACATATATTCTTGCTTGAAGTTGTATTTTTCCAGTAGAAACTGGCTGGTACACTTATCTCCAAGGTTTCGTGCTAGGCCGGTTACATCCCCTTTGATACAAGGTCAGTCTCTGCAGGTGCGGACAATGAAGGTACAGATAGTAAAATAATTGCCAAACCATGATACAATTTGTGTTCCAAGGCTCCAAGGGCAGTGTATGCATAAATGAGCGCTAGTAAAAGACAATTTTTGATTGGACAATTTGAAGCCAACCTATGAACCCTCCAATGGAAGACCCTGCAGAATTTGGAATGTTTCTTACTTAAACTCACCGGACAAAGAGAAGTCAGCCATTTTCCTCGATGCCAGTTTGAAGCCTGATGCCAGACTCCATTTTGGACGACACCCTGATGCCCTTTTCTCTATCTGAGAGAAAGAGACTTTAAGAATTCTCACCCTAGAGACTTTAACTTTGATTTGCCCCCGTCTTACCCATGCAGTAACTTTGCCCCATTCTCCTTGCCGTTGCAAGGAAACTTGCCCTTAACTTTGCCCTTTGAAACTTGCCCCATGCTGATCAACCGGTACCTGAAGGACGAAGATTTTTCTTGAATGCTGATTGTATTTGGTAAATATGAAAGGATAAATGTATTATGCATTGTGTTTTTCCTTTTAGGTACCAACTGCTATTTTGATAGGGTCCTAGCTAGAAGTTTTCCAAATTTGTGTTGACTAAATTCATTTTGCATGAAGTCCCACATGCCAATGCTAATTAGAGGTTAGTCGAGGTATTCATTCAATGTATCATGAAGAATTGAAATCTTGTTATGCTGACCGAATTTATGCAATTAGTCAAATACAGTTAGTCACATTGGTGATTTGCATTGCTATAACAGAGTGTATCATCATTCAGATTTTGCGTAGATTGCGTTTCTTCCGCCGTTATGGACAGCTAGTAATGTTCATATACATATATCAATTGGTTTTGAGACATATATACATTGTGCTAGCTTTGTTAATATAGGGAAATAAATTCACTAACTTTTAATAAACTGGTGTGATTATTCATGACTGAAAGGTCATGGTGCGCCGAACTACCAACTGTTATTGATTTCTGATGTGCTATATTGATCTATTAATTGAGTATTGATTACCAATAATAGTTATTGATTATTGATCTGAGTGACTCGACTATTGAGGATGAGGAGAGCCCGACTCGGTTAAAAGATTCACCGACCTCCTACGTGTCCAGGTACAGGTAATTTATAAGGGCTGGACGCGTTATCAGTAGATGGTAGCAGAGATTGATGGTTTAGCCCTTTGGGACCCCATCCGAACAATAGACAGAGTTAAGTTAGAATTTTCATTGATAAAACAAGTTGGAGAGATGATGATGCCCTAAGTCCCCAATGACTTTCCCGGAATCTCGGAGCTTGCGAATGAGGAACATGGAGGTATGAGAATGGTCTCGGCGTTTCTAGTGACGGTATGAGTGAAGTTAGGGTTTTGCGCTTGCACAGCTTATCGCCGCAGATTAATTGAGAAGTTTGTGAGGATTTTAGGGGGGTTAAAAGATATTAGAGGAGTGTTACTCCAAAGGTGTGAGAGTAGGGAAGTCGTCGAACTTCACGTGTGTGTAGCGCTTTGAGCAGAAAAATTGTCCACGTGGTTGTTGATGTTGAGACGGGCCCTGCGAGGTCAAGAGACTCCGGAGTATGTTGAAAAGTGTATGTGACACTTTTTTGATGTTGTGATCTGGTCAGGTTTAATAAGTTGATCGGGCGTGGTCAACAAGTCGGTATGAATGTTGCAGAGTGAAAGAAAACTTCGACTTTGAGATTTGACGAACTCTAAAGTGCACTAGAATAGTTCATTGATCAGTTGAGAGTAAAGTTTGCGGGTCAAATTTTGCTTGCGAAAGTGGGAAACCGAGAAAGATGGAATAACTGCCGAGGCTAGTGAAAAATCCCTAAGGTTTCTGAAGCGATTGTATTACCTTTCCTGTAGTAAACTGACAGATCTGTTTTATTCTTTTGGTTAAGTGCTCGCGTTATATTGCAGAAATTAGTTTATGAGTGAAGCCGAATGAAAAGAGGACAAGCCGCGGGACTTTGTCAGCCGCAGTGTGTGAGTGTGACGTCACTAGGAGCCGCGCTGGGATAGGTCGGTTGGTGAGAAGGGTCGCGCACGGATTGGACGCAGTCCGTGAAGCGCAATTGGAAGGGGAAAGGCAAGCGAAGAGTATTCCGGGAATTAAAGTCGCTTATTAATTTAATATTTTAGAAAAACAAAAGATGGAAAGATGAAATTTTTCAAAGCATTTAAGAGTGCCATGAGGGGAGATGTTTATATTAAAGCAAATGTAGGAGAAGAAACACCGCCTGAGGGTACACCAGCTTACATCGTCATTGAAGAAAAGGGTGTAGCGCCATGTCTTTGGTTAAAACAATGGTGCAAATTAACAGAGAAACATGGAAGTGAAGCGTTCCCTATCCACGGGTCGTTTAATCTAAGAGTTTTAGAAAATCTGAGATTTGCGCTATACGACATGAAAGTACCTCCAAGGCCAGCACAGTTTGAGGCATTAGCAATTTGGGAGCTAATAGCTAGAAACCAACAACAAAAGAAATTTGAGACAAGAATAAGAAAAGTAGAAAAGACACTAGCGGATGCTAGATGGGACAGCACACAAAAGGTTTGGAGATCAGACGTATTGCAGGGGATTAAATTGTTTCCAGCGATTACTGATGAAGCGGAGACGGAAGGAAGGAAAGCCACCTATAAGACAAACAGGAGTCAGTCCAGAGAGAGAGAGAACAATAGAAACTCGAAAAGGGGAGACAAGTCAGATGATGAGGAGTTCATTATACAATTGCTGAATGATCGCCCACCACCATACGTGGAAAGCGAAAAAGGCTCAAGCATTAGTACTGCCCCTCCAGAACCAATACAGGGTAATGTAACACCAAATTTGAGAACATCTCAGAAGCCGAGCAGCTCTGACATGCCTTTCTCACCACGAATACCACGGATTCAGAGAATGTACCCAGACGTGCCAACATTGAAACCTGCTGATAATTATCAGCCACAGGTTCAAAGGCACTGTTGCGATGAGCATAATGTGGGAATGACTTCTGATTCAATGGCGCAGGGAGGACAAAACTATCAGAGACCGACATTGATTCAAGCTGAATCAACACAGTTCTCGATGCCCCAAAAGCAGACACAAGAAGTGCGAGTAGTAGAAAGCCAGTTAGGTATGCCAGCAATGATGAACCACAATGTGGGGATTAACATGCCACAGAATTCGGGGGAACAGACAGAATCCAGATGCAATATCTCTACCTATCACTGTAGGTCCACCAGTACAACTGTACATACAGGCAAATTTAAGCACCAGCGACCAAGGGTTAATGATACAGAATGGGACAGGGAGAACATGCATAGAAACCACTCCAGAGACAACTCCGATAGCGGCACTGCCAAATGGATCTGGGTCCTTGTCGGAATTTAGTCCAATTCCAATTTGTGCTCCGTCAACCGTGGTAAGGTCACATCCACCACTATTAGTACCGTTAACCTCACAGACTGAAACATTACAGAAACCGTCAATGGCAGTTGATGTAACTGCTACATTGATGGGACTGAACGCGCAACAGTTAACACAATGGTTCAACAGCCTGAACTCCCCGCAGAGTACATCAAGCGGGAAGGGAGAAGAATACCTGAATAAAATAGGGTTGGGCATGGAGGCAGATGAATTGGTAGAGGGAACAATGGGTTTGAACAGATTAGAATCATACACAGAGGAAGAACTAAGATACATGTGCCCTAGGATTACAAGAGAAGTGAGCAACATACATAAGAAGTTACAAGAAATTGCAGACAGAAACGAGATCGATATAGGTAAGACTAAACACCTGAGCAGAAGTTACAGGTTAGACTTTGAGACAAAAGATTTTGAACACATGAGATCCGCAGGGATGAAAACACACCTTAAAGAGATACTGCAGAGTGCACAGGTCTGGAGATGTTTAGACAAGTGGGAAAGCAGGTGGGTTAAGAAAAAGGATAAAAAGAAGGAAAATACTTCAGAACGAAGTGAGAAAAAACAACAGAATGACGATCTGATAACCATGTTACCAATGAGAGAGACAGCAGGGGGAAAACTTGTGCATGTACCATGGCACAGGTGCGATATTCAATCCTTTACGGATGACTTTCCCAAATTAAGAGAGAAGCCGATTGAGTGGTATCAACAAACGGATAGATTTGTGAAACTCGCGAAGTGTCTCTGGGAAGACCTGAATACGTTATTTGAAATTGTGGTTCCGGCTGATTTGTGGGAAGATTGTAAAAGGGCTGTAGGTTGGCCGACGAGTGAACCAGAGAGAGATAGGGACACAGGTGCGCCATCACCTATGGTAATGAGTTTATACCATAAGGTGATCGAGCACTTGAAAACCAAGGTTGCGTCGAAAAATGTGGATTGGCAAAGGATTGACAGGACCGCTCAAGAGGTTAAAGAATCTATACACGCGTATTATGAGAGGTTGTTGAAAGCGTTTAAAAATTATAGTGGCACGGAAACGATTGAGCCAAAAGACATGCTCCATTTTGTGTTCAGGTTTGTGGAAGGGCTGAGACCCGAAATTAGCCAGATGATTAAATCGCATTTGATTTGTTGGCAGTCAAAGTCGATCGATGAAGTGTTGAATTATGCAAAATACTGCAGTGATGAGATTGAGACAAAGCAGAAAAGATTGAAGGAAAAGGTGATGGTGATGCAGCTCAGAGCAGCTCAGACAGGTTTACAAGGTTTGCAAGGTTTTCAACAACAGATGCCGCAGCAGCAGCAACAGGCAAATGCTGTTTCAGCCGCAGATGAGAGGCAGAGGCCGAGGAGGTTTTGTGAATAATGGTCCTGATTTGAATACCGTTATGATTCCAAATGGTATACAGGCAATGAAGAAGGTGATGCCATGGCACACGTGCGGAATCGTTGGGCATTGGAAACGGGAGTGCCCAATGATGGTGCAGGAAGGTGTAGGTCAGCAAAACAATGATGTCAATGCATTCCAGACTATGAGAGGACAAAAATTGAGAGGTCCGAACCCAAATTTTCAAAACAATATAAACTAGATGCAGGGTCTGCAACCCATGCAACCGCAACAGGTGCAAATGCCTCGTGTGCAAATGACACAATTGCAGCCAATGCAACAGCAGTTTCCTATGGTACCTAATCAGCAAATGCAAATACCCTTAGCACCAATGAATCAGCAGCAAGCAATGCTTCCTCAACAGGTCACGGGTCAGGGAATGAGTCAAAATGACACAGTACACCAATTCCCACTACACAGCGAGAATGGAATAAATGATGTATGGGAGAGTGGAAGTTCAGATGAGGAGGGAAATTGTGTGCTTGCAGCATCTTTGGAAGTTGATCAAAAGGGTCCGTATGTGGAGGGAAGAGTTATGGGTCATCGCGTTTCATTCTTGGTTGACACAGGAGCTACACGTTCCACTGTTAGGAGCATTGAAGTGCCAAATTTGCCACTTTCAGGGAGAACAGTTCAAGTAGTGGGAGTAGCAAACAGGTACCTGACGAACCCAATCACAGATCCAGTACAAGTCAGAATTGGTAACTATCAAGGGACACATAATTTTGTGGTATGTGACTCAAGCCCGATATCAATGTTAGGGAGAGACCTATTATGCAAATTGGGATGTTCGATTATGTGTTCAAATGATGGAATTAAAATTCAGACGAGCAGTGATGGGGAAGAAGAAGATAGTGTAGAAGGGGACGAAGTAGAAACTGTCGATGAAGAATATCCCCTGATTACCCTTTATCCAATGATTACTGAAGCAGATATTTCTGCTGAGTTACAAGAAGCAGTCGGAAAAGAAGTGTGGGATATGACAGGAAAAGAGGTGGCATTGGTGAAAGGAGTGGAACCAGTGAAAGTGACTGTAAAACCCAATGTAACCTTTCCCCAGACCCCACAGTACCATATGGCCCAAGACACCCTCATGAAAGTCGCCCAACTCATTAATGTGTTTGTAAAGCAGGGAGTACTGAAAGAAGTGTTAAGCAGTCCATGTAATTCACCAATTATGGGACTAATAAAGCCAAGTGGAAAGGTCCGAATTGTGCAGGACTTGAGGAAAATAAATGACATAATAATTAAATGTTGCCCTGTAGTACCAAATCCAGCTGTGATAATGTTTCAAGTCCCTTGCGATGCCGAGTGGTTCTCAGTCATCGACTTGTCACAAGCATTCTTTTCGGTGCCTCTTCATGAGGACAGCCAATTTCTCTTTTGTTTCAAATTTTTAGACAGAGTCTACAGTTGGTGTCGAATTCCTCAAGGGTTTTCGGAGTCACCGTCAATTTTCAATCAGATTCTAAAGAAAGACTTGGAAGCGTTAGAATTGCCATTCGAGTCAACCCTAGTACAGTACATTGATGACTTACTGATTGCATCCAAGACAGAAAGTGACTGCACAGCCGACACCATTGCCCTATTGAACCAT
Organism: Pleurodeles waltl; assembly: GCF_031143425.1. NCBI lineage: Eukaryota > Metazoa > Chordata > Amphibia > Caudata > Salamandridae > Pleurodeles > Pleurodeles waltl. The sequence continues at coordinate 103,001,898 of NC_090445.1, forward strand.
TTGGGAAGGAATGGACACAAGGTGTCTCCTTCAAAATTACAATTCTGCCAGAAGAAAGTGAAATATTTGGGTCACCAAATAGAGAAAGGGTCACGAAAAAAAATTATGAAGGAAAGAATAACAAGTGTACTTCAAATGAGTCCCCCAAAGACGAGGAGGGAGGTGAGGAAGTTTTTGGGAATGGTAAGCTACTGTCGCCAATGGATTCCCAACTTCTCAACCCTAGCAAAACCTTTACTGAAACTGACCCAGAAGGATGCATTGGATGAAATTGAACTGAAAGGAGAAGAGATGGATGCTTTTATTGAATTGAAAGAATGCATGTGCAGGGCTCCAGCTTTAGGTATGCCTGACTACACAAAGCCTTTCACATTGTTTTGTCATGAACGTGATGCATGTTCCTTGTCTGTCTTGACCCAAGCCCATGGTGGCGTAAACAGACCAGTAGCATATTTTTCAGCTACTTTGGATCCGGTCGCAGCAGCACTGCCAGGGTGCTTGCGTGCCGTAGCCGCAGTTGGTATCAGCCTCACTCAGAGTGAAGGAATAGTGATGGGACACCCTTTAACAGTCATGGTCCCTCACTCAGTTGAGATACTTTTGACACGTTCCCGAACACAGCACATGACTGGTGCTAGACTCACAAGGTACGAAACAATAATTCTGGGATCACCTAATGTGCAGCTCAAAAGGTGCACCACGTTGAATCCAGCAACCTTGTTTCCCAGTGAAAATGCTGAAATTGAGAACGCTGAAGACATCGAGCACGACTGTCTTCAGGTGACTGAATTTTGCACCAAACCAAGACCTGATATCAAAGATACCCGATTGGAAGAAAATGATCAAATTATTTTTGTCGATGGTTCATGTTTAAGAGATGCACTGGGTGTATTAAAAGCAGGGTATGCTGTATGCACGGTATCAGGTGTTTTGGAAGCATCTTGGCTTCAAGGAGTTTACTCTGCACAGGTAGCAGAATTGGTAGCCCTTACTAGAGCTTGCCAACTCTCTGCATTGATGAAAGTTACCATATACACTGACAGCCAGTACGGGTTTGGAATAGTGCATGATTTCGGACAATTGTGGTCCCAGAGAGGCTTCATGACCTCTTCAGGATCGCCAGTGAAAAATGGCGAAAGAATAAAAGAATTGTTACATGCCATCCAACTACCAGGAGAAGTAGCAGTGGTAAAATGCAGTGCACACTCGAAGGGACAAGATTATGTTTCTCTGGGAAATGGATATGCGGATCAAGTCGCAAGGTTTTGCGCATTGAACTGTATATTGCTTAGGGATGAATGGAATTTGATAAGTGAACCAGAACTCGAACCAAGCAAAATATTTGCTCTAAAGGTGATAGATACGATGGACGAATTGAAATCCTTACAGAATGATGTCAGTGAGGATGAGAAACTCTCGTGGACCAAATCACAATGTGTAAAGAGACTAGATGAATTATGGGTTTCAAGTGAAGGGAAATTCGTTCTTCCAAATAGCCTTTTGACACAGATAGCCAGATTTTACCATGGACAAGCTCATCTTGGAAGGGATGCCATGATTAGGTTGTTTAAAACTGATTGGTTTAACCCTAAATTCCGTCAAGTTGCTGAAGCAGTTTGCCACCGTTGCGTCATTTGCCAACAGATGAACGCAGGGAAGGGAACCGTAGTAAATTTGAGCCACATTGGAAGAGCAGGGGGTCCATTCAGCAGGATGCAAATGGATTTCATTGAGATGCCTGTGCATGGAGGCTTGAAATATGTGTTGGTGGTTGTGTGCATTTTTAGTCACTGGATTGAAGCATACCATACACGCAGAAATGATAGTCTCACGGTTGCAAAACTACTCTTGAGAGAGTTAATACCACGTTTCGGATTCCCGATCTCTTTAGAATCAGATAGGGGAAGTCACTTCAATAATGAAGTAATAAAATTGCTTTGTGCAGCACTGAACATTGAGCAAAAGCTGCATTGTAGCTACCGCCCTGAAGCATCAGGTCTAGTGGAGCAAATGAATGGCACATTGAAATCAAGAATGGCGAAAATATGTGCATCAACAAACTTGAAATGGCCTGACGCATTGCCTTTGGTACTAATGTCAATGAGAAACACCCCTGACAGAAAGACTGGACTGTCCCCACACGAGATTCTCATGGGCAGAGCTATGAGACTTCCAGCAGTTCCTGCAAATGCGCTTTTGAATATTACAGATGATATGGTGTTAGACTACTGCAAAGGTCTAGCTGATGTGGTTCGATCTTTCTCTCACCAGGTGGAGGCAACCACCTTGCCACCGATCCAAGGTCCAGGACACGCCCTGAAAGCAGGTGACTGGGTCGTGATAAAGAAGCACGTGAGGAAGTCGTGTTTGGAACCCCGTTGGAAAGGACCTTTTCAAGTGATTTTGACGACTACCACCGCTGTGAAGTGTGCGGGAGTTCCCAACTGGATTCACGCCAGTCACACAAAGAGGGTGTTGTGTCCCACAGATGAGGAAGTTGAAGCGCTGAAGTTACCAGTACCTGATAACAAAGTACCAAGCGCTGAGGCAGAGCGAAACAGAACTAGAGGCGAACAGGCAGAAATAGAGGAGGGAGAAATATTCTCTGAGGACGAAGCAACTGATTCACTTGGGGAAGACCAAGGAGGAGCCTCAGACAGCGACGAAGCAGCTGAAGGTAACAAAGAGCCTGAAGCAGCTGAAAGTGACAAAGAGCCTGAAGAAAGTAACGGTGACAAAGGGCTCGAAACAGGTGAAGAAGCAGGAGAGCCTGATCAGAGGAGGGCTTTCCCAGAAGCAGACGATACAGAAAAAGAAAAGGAAAACGTGATTGACTCCTCAGAAGGAGGGGACAAGGCAGAACAGAACGAAACTGCTCAAACTCCTTCAGAAGAGATTGCGGGTCCATCAAGTGGACACAGTGCAAAAAGAAGACCAAGCATATCACCAGTAAAATTAAGAACTACAGAAACGTTGAATGATAGTGAAGGGCCAAGAGTGAAAGAGAAAAGAAAGGAAGTGTCTGTCGTAGTACCAACACCAAGTGAAGAAAAGGACTTGGCCAAAGAGGAAAGTACCAGTGAGAAAGAATCAAAGAGAGATGCAAAATTGAAGAGAAAAAGGATACCGAGCAGGAGGTACTCCGGTCTGGAGTAGGCATACGTAGCCAATAACGATTGGTCAGACGAATTCGTATCCCTCAGTCTTGAGAACGAAGAGGCAGAACTTCATTTTGGAAATAAAAACTTTATGGACTCTGTCGACTGAAACCATTGATCACTTGATTGACTTTTCAACCGGCTAAGACATTGCTAACTTGATTGACTTTGAAACCGATTTTGAGACAACGCTGCTAACCGATAAGAGACTAAGCTGCTAAAGAAAACTGTGTGAACATTGAACTCGTTCAGCTTTGTAAATACCTGCAAATACGCTTTGATAAAGTGTCTTCGACTTTCTGATTCTATACAGATCATGACTAACTTCACTACACAGGGGCGTAAAATGAAGTGTTGTAAATACATGTGTATAGGCTTAATAACCGCATGCGTACTAATTGTAGCAATAGTTCTTGGAATGCATGGTAAAAGTGAGAGTGAGACAAATGATGCTTCTACTTCTAAACCTATTATCGTTACTGAACTAACAGCTCTGAAGAGACTCGAGCAAGACGAGAGACACTTGCATGATAAGAAGGAACTTTCATCTAACGTTTTCTATCGCTTACTGAGTGAGTATGTTGAGACCATGGATGCGAAAGATTGTTATGTGTGTACACAAATACCTACCTCAGTAGTGGAAGGGGTAACGTATCACAGCATGCCTCTTACGTATGGAATTACATGTAGTATAGTAGCTTCCAGATTTTATGCTCAAAAAGACATTCATTATTTCTATACTAATTACGATGTTACTTTTGCATATGTCCCCATAACAGGGCACCTAAGTAAGATAGCTCGAGATTATTATGCCAAATTAATGAGGGAATTCTTCGAACCGATGTCACCTTTTCACACAGCTCACGCACATAGAGAGAACCTTACATGCTTGCTTTCACCAGTAGAAATAGAATTTTTAGACCGCACTGATGATAGGAAGAATGAAATGAAGGAGAAATTAGAGAGGGAATTACACGAAAGGACGTCTGTAGATAATTATGCTTTTGCTGCAATAAAGACACAAGGAAAAATAGCTTTAGATGCATTGCATGTAGGAAGATTTTGTATACATAGATTTACATCATATTATGACACAGTTTTTGTGGGAACGAGTGAATGTAAACATACGTATGCATTTCAATCTAAGTGGACGTTCATGCTGAATGGACAAGACCCAGTTATTCCTGGAGTATATTATATTTGTGGACTCAACGCCTATTATCGTCTTCCTAAAGGATGGTATGGGAGGTGTTATTTGGGAATAGTGTTCCCAAAGGTTTACCAACTAGACGACTTAAAGAAATTTCCAAGGCTGTCTGAATCACATCATGTTCAGAAAAGGGAGACAGCTTCTGGTGTGGTAGGAGATATATTTGGAGCATTGATTCCTTCAGTAGGAGTCATATTGAATTCAATCAAAATACGAAAGTTGTCTACTATTGTGGATAACATGTTGACAAAGTTTTCAGGAGCTATAATCCTGATGGATGCTGAACTTGCTGCAGAAAGAGCTATGACTCTTCAAAATCGGCTTGCCTTAGACATTCTTTTAGCAAAGGATGGCGGCGTTTGCAAAATGCTTGGCACACGTCACTGTTGTACATATATACCAGACAACAGTGGAAAAATTAGAACGATGCTTACAAATTTAACTAAAGAAAGTGTAGATTTAAAGGAATTGAAAGAACCAGGAGTTTGGGAGAAAGTTGGAAAAGGATTTGCTTCTGTGGGAAATTGGCTCAGCAACGTTTGGAACGGATTGTTACTAAAGATAGTAAAGGGAATATTAATAATATTGATTTGTCTATTAGGTTCTTGGGGAATATGGAAAGCTTTCAAAATGTTAAAAGCAAGGAACAAAAGAAAAAGAGAAGAGAAAATAGAGAACAAAATGGTGGAAATATATAGAGAAAAGTCAAAAGGGACTAAAAGAAAAAGGGAATTGACTGAAGTGCCAAATTACTATACAGAATTTTAATGGAATAAAATTTGTGGGTAGATTTGATGTGATGACATAATTAGTCATCAGAGGAGGGATTGATGACGCAGAAAAAGAAGGTCGGACATATATTCATACAAATTGTGTAATCAATACGTATAATGTAGTGTGATTTTAGTAAAGAAATTAATGTACGAGGGAAATTGTGCCTTCGGGGTAGTTCGCCATCATTATAAGCGAGCTTTATTAATCACGAAGTATTGAAAATGTAGTAATCCGTCATAATCGCAAATGTATGCCATGATTTCTTGTTTGAAAACTGTTTTGCTTAGCTTAAATTTAGTACAGGCTTTGGCCTAGTTGCTTGGTTTCAAATTCTAACTGCGTGATTTTTCCTTGAACTAATGAAACATATATTCTTGCTTGAAGTTGTATTTTTCCAGTAGAAACTGGCTGGTACACTTATCTCCAAGGTTTCGTGCTAGGCCGGTTACATCCCCTTTGATACAAGGTCAGTCTCTGCAGGTGCGGACAATGAAGGTACAGATAGTAAAATAATTGGCAAACCATGATACAATTTGTGTTCCAAGGCTCCAAGGACAGTGTATGCATAAATGAGCGCTAGTAAAAGACAATTTTTGATTGGACAATTTGAAGCCAACCTATGAACCCTCCAATGGAGGACCTGCAGAATTTGGAATGTTTCTTACTTAAACTCACCGGACAAAGAGAAGTCAGCCATTTTCCTCGATGCCAGTTTGAAGCCTGATGCCAGACTCCATTTTGGACGACACCCTGATGCCCTTTTCTCTATCTGAGAGAAAGAGACTTTAAGAATTCTCACCCTAGAGACTTTAACTTTGATTTGCCCCGTCTTACCCATGCAGTAACTTTGCCCCATTCTCCTTGCGGTTGCAAGGAAACTTGCCCTTAACTTTGCCCTTTGAAACTTGCCCCATGCTGATCAACCGGTACCTGAAGGACGAAGATTTTTCTTGAATGCTGATTGTATTTGGTAAATATGAAAGGATAAATGTATTATGCATTGTGTTTTTCCTTTTAGGTACCAACTGCTATTTTGATAGGGTCCTAGCTAGAAGTTTTCCAAATTTGTGTTGACTAAATTCATTTTGCATGAAGTCCCACATGCCAATGCTAATTAGAGGTTAGTCGAGGTATTCATTCAATGTATCATGAAGAATTGAAATCTTGTTATGCTGACCGAATGTATGCAATTAGTCAAATACAGTTAGTCACATTGGTGATTTGCATTGCTATAACAGAGTGTATCATCATTCAGATTTTGCGTAGATTGTGTTTCTTCCGCCGTTATGGACAGCTAGTAATGTTCATATATATATATCAATTGGTTTTGAGACATATATACATTGTGCTAGCTTTGTTAATATAGGGAAATAAATTCACTAACTTTTAATAAACTGGTGTGGTTATTCATGACTGAAAGGTCATGGTGCGCCGAAATACCAACTGTTATTGATTTCTGATGTGCTATATTGATCTATTAATTGAGTATTGATTACCGATAATAATAGTTATTGATTATTGATCTGAGTGACTCGACTATTAAGGATGAGGAGAGCCCGACTCGGTTAAAAGATTCACCGACCTCCTACGTGTCCAGGTACAGGTAATTTATAAGGGCTGGACGCGTTATCACTTTTCCATCAGCAGTCTGTCAGCGCAGGGCAGAGCCTTAACACAAATGACACCATTTAACACTGCCCAGCTCTGTCCTTCAAGCAGGCAGCAAAACAAAAACCAAGCAAAATACGGGCACAAACAACCAGAGGGAAACTACAACGAGGAAGCTACGAACAGGACTGATAGCTACAAGAAAAATGAGTTGAATTGAATGTCTCCTTCTGAAAGCGCTCCAATACCTTGGTGTCGCGTTCGCGCTATCTAAAAACACCAACAAAATCAAAAGTCAAAAGCTTTCATGAAGCAGGACGAGACAAAGGCATCTGGATAATTTATTCTGCTGGGTGGGAGGCGAACTTAGCAATTAAAGGGAGAGGCAACACAGAGGGAAGACGCTAAAAGATGGTCACAAGAAGCACACTGCAGAGCCAGCAACAAAACATGCTATTTTTAGAGTGGCTCAACAAAAATAAAAAAAATAGTTCCGAAAATCGCGAGCATTGTAAGGACACAAGTACTTGGGCCATGCTCTAGAGGAGGGTCACATACTAAAAGAGGGAAGTTCAAATGGCAGAGCTGATAGCAGGAAGCAAGCAATTAAGAGTGGCTTTCAAGCCAACCAATGGTAAGTAGTGGGCGGCACTCAACCCCACTTAGAGTTAACAATGCATCTCAACGAGACAGTGCATGCGCTGCCTACATGAGACTAGAACACAAAGCGCTATGAAACGATACAAACAGTAAAGGTATGCTATACCTATTTGGATAATATACTGTATATATAACATAAGATTATCCAATTCGGTGCTAGCCAGCGTATCAAATTCAGTGACGGCCGCCGCAAATGTCAGGTGGGGGACGACAAGGAAGGGGGAAATCAAAAAAAGTAAATAAAGATTAAAAATATTTTTTAAACTTACCTTTTTTGCCATTTCCGCTGACTCCTGCTGCCTCCTGCGCCATGCTCCTCTTCTTGACACAGCTGGACTGGAGAAACCTAAGTGCACATGTGTGTTTGGTCGTCCTGAGACAGCCGGCCAAACACACATGCGCACTTAGGTGCACACTCCCCTCCTACCACCTCCCATGGCCCAGCTCCGCCCCTCCCTGTACTGCTGGCTGAGACAACAGATGAAAAATAAAACAATAGTGTAACCATCGTTTTATTTTTCATCTCCTCTCTGGCATTGCAGAGGAGCCCAGTCGCGGCTCACAGTGTATTCCTGGGGGTGGGGCGGGGCAGCTCGGCGCACGGGGCGGGGGGAGGTCGCATAATAAACATTTTTTAAAAATAATTGTTTTAAAAAAAACTTACCTCAGATCCCACGCCGCTCCTCACTCCTCTGCAGGCTGCAGGCACAGGCTACCAGCCTGCCCTGCAGCCAATCCTGACGCTGCTCAAAGCAGTGTCAGGATTGGCTTGGAGTGCCCGGGCTGGGCACTCCCAGGCAGATTGGAGCCTGTGCAGACTCTCTCCAGCCCAGTAACTACGTTGTCGGGCTGGAGAGAGCCTACAGCACATGTGTGTTTGGCCGGCCCAAGACGGCCAGCCAAACACACATGCACTCTGAGAGGAGTGCACAGTGCACTCCCCTCTGCTCGTCACCTCCAATGCCCCACCTCTTTCACAAGAAAGGGATAATAAACACTGTTTATTATCCCTTCCTTGGGAAAGGATTCACAGCGGCCGCCCTTATGTAGGAGCCGCCCCTTGAGGAGCTGCCCCCGGTTCAAATTACCCTCAGAGCAGACTCTGACCGTTCCTACAGACACTAGAAGCTGTATTTTGGGTTTTTATTATAACATCTCAATTTCAGAAGGGAGCTTTTTTCTCATGCGGAGTAGCCAAAATTTTACTAGGAAAAACTGAAAAACACCCAAAAGTGATGCATGCTATACAGGCCTTTAAACTGAAAATGTAAACAGGTGCTCACTCTAAGCTGCATTGAAATTGTAATAATATAGTAAAGAAACAAAATAACCTTGAGCATGGAAAACGTTGGCCTTTGGTCCAGCAATATCTCCTCAAAGAAGAGAATTAGAGCCTAAACTATCTGACCAGATTCGTGTGTGTTGTATCGGCAGATGCTTGGCACAGGCCGTGACCTCAGCCACCGCTATACATGGCCAAATCGCATGCACAGAGGTCCTTTTCTTTGTCAAGGCAATAATGTGCATCCATACAAAACGTCAAAAATTCAATGAAAAAAAACGTTCTTAAACAGTTATGATTATGTACTCAGAAGTTACACTGCCTTGACAATCCATAGTGATGTCACCATTGATATTAATGGTGAAGCAATAACTGATGTCGCCAGAGATATAAGCAACATCATCTGAGATATCTTGTTTGAGGTCATGAGAAGTTCACTGGAGGACAAATTAAGGTTGTCTTGCTCACAATAACTCTCGCTTTCACTGTTGTTTGAATTTTAAGATGTGACTATTATGTCCCTACAACTAATATTTTTAGATATTTCTACGTTTTTTAAGAATGAATAGTCGTATTCTAACTCCTTAACCATAACTCCCCTATAATCAATTTTATTCAATATATACATAATTAATATATAATGGTTGGTCCTGTAATATGGTCTCGTATTGTCATTAAGTGCTTCTGGTGGCATCACAATCCATGATGCCAAAGTATTGTAAATCAAGGGTGGCTCAGCCAAGATCCAGGAGATGAAATATAAGACAATAGCTTACAATTGTTGTATTTTTCATCTGCTGGCTCAGCCAGCAGTGCAGGGCGGGGTGGGGCTGGGCCATGGGAGGTAGGAGTGGGGAGGAGGCGAGAGTACATCTAAGTGCGCATGTGTGATTGACTGCCCGTCTCAGGCCGGCCAAACACACATGCGCACTTAGGTTTCTCCAGCCCGGCTGTGATGAACAGCTGGGTTGGAGAAACTGCACAGACCCCAGGGCTGTGTCTGAGCAGCAATCGGAGCCACTGAGTCCAATCCTGTCACTGCTTTCATGGTAGGTTTAACATGAAAGCAGCACCAGGATTGCTGGGGAGCCTGTGCTGGTGTCCCAGTGAATGCTGGGACACTACAAGAAGAGGAGCAACGAGTAAGGCAGCAGGAGACGGGGGAACGGCGGGAAAAGTATTTTTTTTTCCAGTGTTTCCCCCGCCGTCTCCTTGACATTTGCGGTGGCCGCCACTGTTGTAAATGTCACCAGAACCCAGAGACAGCAATGTAGGAAATTATTATCCATTAAGTATTTTGTATTACATTACTCCAGCAATGTTCAGCTAACAATGGGCTTTGATTGCATTTAGAATATTCAGGTTTAGATTAGCTTCTCCAAAAGGCTACTAATTAAACAATGGATAACCTCTGAGAAGTTTGAAGTTTCTCCTACAATGTTCAGCTAACACTGAGCACGGTCTGCAATTTGAATATACCAGTTTAGCTTTATATTTTATGAAGAGGTTACTAGTTAAACAATGGGCAAAGGGAAATCTCTTCAGATGTTGTCATTATAATGTACGTTTTGCAAAGTATGTGAAATACTTCATGAGTCTCTGTAAAATACAACATATTGTGCATTAAAAGCACCCAAACATTCACGTGTGCACATAATCCAGCACTGTTGAAAGAGAGCTTTATGAGTGGGCAACTGCACACCTTATCTCATATGGCACCTCTTGCAGGTTGTACATTCTTCATGTTGCTTGAAGGCCAAAGGCTACAAACAGTGGCTAGATCTTGCTTCATATGACTGAAGATCGTATGCAGAGACTGTGTTTGAGCACAAAAAAGGATTGTGGTGAACTCCTGTCACTGCATTCCTTCCTTTTTAGATCAAAGCCTACAAGACACCGTAGCTGTCTGATTTGCTAACAACTTCTTGAGGGCATTCTGAAAGCTTCCCTGGGAAATCATTTTGCCCATTGCTTACCATTGGTTTTGTGGTTTGGAACTAACAGCTGCTTGCTTTCTATTAGCTGTCTATATTTGTTTTAGGCTATCCAGGTTGAGGTTGTCTCTCTCGTGAAGCAACCCTTGTTTGCTGTGTCTTTCTGGGTACTTGCTTGCTATAAACAGACCTTAACATCTTGTTCTTACCTTGCCACATTTGCTGTGCATTCAAATTCAAATGTCGGGCTCTGTCTTCTGATGAAGCTAGGTGTTTATTTTTCTTCCCCTGACTTCAAAGTGAGAGAATTTATGTGACAATCTTGCTGTGAAACAAAAGGCTTTTTTTCTAGCACATAACAAAGTTTAAAAGTCTGTAAATTTACTGTGCAGATATTTCAGAATATATCAGGAATAGGAAAGCACAAACAAAGCACATTTTGTGTAATCCTGAAGTGTGGTGGAACACAGATATTTTAGTATGATCAAAATAAATCAAAACAATAGGTGATGCCATTTCCACACATTATCGTTTGTGTGTTGTTTACTTTTAGCAGTAAAGCTGTATGCCTGTGCAAATGAAATGGTCATTTTAATTGAAAATGTCTCTGTAATAGTGATGTGCTCCCTCATCATGCATACTCTACTTTATGCCACTCAACTCTGCAGTGCTCCACAGCACTGCACACTACTCTGCACCACTCCACTCTATGCCTCTCCACATCACTGCACTCTACTCTGCACCACCTCACTCTATGAGACAGCATTCTATGCTACTTAACTCTATGCTTCTCTATTCTATTGTGCACCACCCTACTTTATGCCTATTCACTTTGCACCACTGCACTCTGCACCACTCTACATCATTCTACTCTACTCTGCACCACTCTACTGTACCCCACTCCAGGCCACCCTACTCTGCAACACTGCACTCTGTGCCATTGCTCTCTGTGCCAATGCATTCTGTGTACCACTCCACTCTACACCACTGTACTCTAAGCCAATCGACTGTATGCCACTTTAATTTACTTGCACCACTGCACTCTACGCCACTGTACTCCACTCTATCTTACACCACTCCACTATACGCCACTTCACTCTAGTATGAAACAATCCACAGTACACCACTACGCTCCATTTCACTCTGTGCCACTCCACTCTAGGCCACTCTACTGCACTCTACACCACTCTACTCTAAACCACTACACTCTACGCCAGTGCACTCTAAAAACCAATACACTCTAAGCCAGTCTACTGTGCCTATGCCACTTTACGCCACTATATTCTACTCTGCAACATTCTATAACCTAGGCGACTGCAATCTACACCACACTGCACTCTGAACCACTACATTCTGCACCACTGCACCCTACGTTACTGCACTATATGCAACTCTATTCTACTGTGTACTAATGTACTCAACGACACTCTACTCTACTTCAATGGACTCTATGACACTCTACTCTGCAACACTGCAGTCTCCACCACTGAACACTACACCACTCTACTCTGTATCACTGCACTCTATGCGACTGCACGCTACTCTGCACCACTCTCCTCTATGCCACTCTACTCCACTCCAAGCCACTCTACTCTTCAGAACTTCACTCTAAACCACTACCCTCTACTCTAAGCCCCTCAGCTCTACGCCACTGCACTCTATGCACTCCAGACTACTCTCCACACCACTGCACTCCATGCCACTGTACTCTATACCACTATACTCAATGCCTCTCTATTCTACACCACTGCACTCTATGCCACTCTAGTCTATCCTGCACTACTCTAATCTAAGCTACTGCATCTACAATGCTGCAACACACCTCTCTACAACACTCCACAGGCCACTCTACTAAATGTTATGCCCCTCTACGCCACTCTCTTCTATGTCACAAACTTTTTGTGATGCTGAACAGCAACCACACTGGTGTACATCATGATTAAGACACATTGGCAAAGTTAATACTCATGCATAGGTGAGACCTATTGGCTTTGCCAATGCTTGTTCCATTTATTATTACTCTAATGTAGGAGCCTTTCCCACCCCCTCTCCCTTTGCCCTCTGCTGAGTTTCAACAGAAACATGCATTCCATTCTACGGCTAGCTGATGATCCACCATCCAGACTCAATAGCATTTACAGTACTCCCTAAAGTTGGGTATAAGAAAGCTCCAAAATGTGAAATGTCCACTCTAAACTGCATATATTTGTAAACCTATCACCTTTATCACTGTAAGATATACTCTACTAATGTAAGATCAAAAACTTCAGAACTCACCCATTATTCATATTTTATAAATAAGGGCCCACTGCCTATGTTTATGTGCACTTCCCATATATTCTTTTTACATAATTTTGTGACCTCAAGTATACGGGCTACAGATCGAGGACTGATGATACAAGTGAACCTCTGTATTTTGTACACATACCAGCAGTGGCTCATCTGTAAGGGCTGAGGGGCCACACCCCATACCTTTTTCCTGATGTGAAGAGTATCTGTCAGGCTGAACAAAAGTCAGCCTGACAGATAACTCTTCTGGTTCAGGTGAGGCAGCCAGAGCAGACATGTGTTAACTGTGCAGACTTTTGGCTGCCTGAGCTAAACTTTTCCAAGCTGAAGAAGTCACAGACCTGTGGGCGTGACCTATTCAGCCTAGCAAAGGTGCCTCAAGGCCCTCCCTCTCATGACGAGGGGGAATGTCACTGATTGCTTCAGACCTGGGCACTTCAGTTTCAATCAGCGACACCTCGTCACAGAGTGGGGTGGGTCAGCTGTCTCACTGACTCCATCCCACTCTGTGACGAGTTGGGACTGCTGCCTTCCCTCATTGGCTTACCCCGTGTCAGCCAATGAGGGAAGACAGAAGTCCCAACCCTCCTAAGTCTTCCGAGGCTTAGGAATGCTCCCTTCCTTCACTGCTAACCTAAGGTCAGTCAGTCGAGGAAGGCAGCAGTCCCAACCCTCCTAGGGCCTCAGAGGCTTCCCTGTTGGAGCTGCTGCGGTAAGTTTTTTTTTTAATGTTTGGTGCGTGTGTGCATGTATGAATGCATGTGTATTTGTTAGTGAGTGTTGCGAATGGGTGTGTGAGTGCGTGTGTGAATGAATGGGTGTGAGCAAGATGTATGTGTTCGTGTGTAACCTACCCCACCCCCATCCCTCTTAAAATTACCAACGGCCACTGACGTTCAAGTTACTTACCTTCGGTAACGAAATATCTGGTAGAGACATATTCTAGTTGCAGATTCCTTACCTTAGAATTTTCCCCCAAGCGTCAGACTGGATCCGGAGATTTTTTATTCGAGCAATACCCTTGCGCGTCGGTGGGTGGCGTCGGTCGCCTCCGCAGGCGTCGTAGGCATCGGGGTCGCCGTGATGACGTCGGGAGTAGTACATAGACGCCGCCCTCGCGCACTGACGTCAGTTTCTTTTAACGACTTTCCACACCAGATCGCAGAGCCGCTAAGAACACTGATATTGGTGAGCCAGAGCTAAGGACTTGAAAGGGGGAAATCCCTGTCCCTAGAAATCAGTTTGCAAGAGGGCAGTACAGGTGGGTGGTAAGGAATCAGCAACTAGAATATGTCTTTACCAGATATTTAGTTACCGAAGGTAAGTAATTTGTACATCTGATAGAGACTTCTAGTTGCAGATTCCTTATCTTAGAATAGATACCCAAGCAATGCCATTCTCGGCGGTGGGCTGCGAACTAGGATCATACAAGAAAGTCCTGCAGGACCGAACGACCAAAGTAGCCGTCCCGACGGACCTGACTGTCCAGGCAGTAATGCTTAGCAAACGTGTGCAGAGACGCCCACGTAGCTGCCTGACAGATATCCAGGACAGGAACTTCGCGTGCTAACGCAGTGGATGCAGCAATGGCCCTGGTAGAATGCGCCCGCAAGCCGTCAGGATGTTGCTTTTTCGCCAAAGCGTAGCACATTTTGATGCAAAGAAGCACCCATCGAGAGATGGTACGTTTCTGCACCGCCTTCCCTTTCTTCGCACCCAGATAGCCAACAAAGAGTTGATCGTCCACCCGGAAGCCTTTAGTACGATTGAGATAGAACGCATACGCTCTTTTTGGGTCCAGATGGTGGAGTCTCTCCTCCTCATGGGAAGGATGTGGGGGTGCATAAAAGGTAGGCAAAGTGATGGACTGCCCTACATGAAACGGTGTAACCACCTTAGGAAGAAAGGAAGCTCTAGTGCGTCACACCACTTTGTCGGGGTGCACGGACAAGTACGGAGGCTTTGAAGAAAGGGCCTGAAGCTCACTCACCCTGCGAGCAGAGGTGATGGCGATAAGAAAGACAGTTTTGATTGTGAGGAGCCGTAAGGGACAATTATGCATAGGCTCAAAGGGAGTACACATCAAGAAAGTAAGCACAAGATTAAGATCCCACTGAGGCATGATGAAGGGAGTGGGAGGAAATAAGTGGATGAGCCCCTTTAAGAACCTACTCACAAGAGGAGATTTAAAGAGTGAGGGCTGATCAGGAAGCCTAAGAAAGGCAGAAATGGCAGACAGATACCCCTTAAGGATGCCCAATGCAGAGCCCTGCTGGGCTAATGAAAGAATGAATAGAAGAACCTCTGAAAGAGGGGCAGATAGGAGATCAACAGATTTGTTGCTGCACCATGCCACAAATTTATTCCAACGACAGGCGTATACAGTTTTAGTCGAGGGACGTCTGGCTGCCAAGATAACATTGCAGACTTCGGGTGGAAGGGCAAATGCCGTCAACTGTTGCCACTCAATCTCCACGCATGAAGGTGGAGGTTGGACAGTTTCGGGTGGAGGACCGTCCCCTGCTGCTGCGACAGAAGATCCGCCCGAGTCTGAGTGGAGGATCGATGGACATGCTCAGTAGCTCGGGATACCACACTCTTCGAGCCCAGTCCGGAGCCACCAAGATAACTTGGGCCCGGTCGCTCTTGATCTTCTTGAGAACTCTGGGCAGAAGAGGGATAGGCGGGAAGGCGTAAAGGAGGCCGGAGTTCCACTCGAGATGAAAAGCGTCTCCGAGCGAGTGCCGCCTTGGAAACTCCAACGCGCAAAATAGCTGACATTGCGCGTTCTCTGCGGAGGTAAACAGATCCAACCAAGGCTCTCCCCACTTGAGAAAGAGACCTTGCGCCACCTCCGGATGGAGACGCCATTTGTGATCGACAGTGCTTCTGCGGCTGGGTTTGTCTGCTCTGCCGTTGAGAGAGCCCGCCAGATGTTGAACCATCAGGGTAATGCCCTGATGTTCCAGCCATGTCCAGAGGCATACTGCCTCCTGACATAGGGTCCAGGACCCTACCCTGCCTTGTTTGTTGGAGTACCACATGGCGGTAGTGTTGTACGTGAACACCTGCACCACTTTCCCTTTGAGAGAGGGAAGGAATGCTTTCAACGCAAGTCTGATCGCTCGGAGCTCCAGCATGTTCATGTGGAGTCCCAACTCCGCCGGAGACAAGAGGCCTCTGATCTCCGCCTCTCCCATGTGGCCGCCCCAACCCAGAAGCAACGCATCTGTCACTATTGAGAGATCTGGTTGGGGAAGGGAGAGGGGTCTGCCATTGACCCAATTGGGATTCGAAAGCCACCACCGCAGGTCTTTCGCAGTCCCCTCTGAGATATGGACCATGTCGGAGAGATTCCCCTGATGCTGCGCCCACTGGAACTTGAAGTCCCACTGCAGAGCCCGCATATGCCACCTGTCATGTGCTACTAGCAGGATGCAGGAGGCCAAGAGGCCCAGCAGGCTCAGAGCCTGTCTCACCAAAACCCAACACCAAGGCTGAAAGATCGGAATCATAGCCTGAATGTCTTGGACTCGCTTTTGGGGAGGATAAGCCTGAAACCGCACTGTGTCCAGAACTGCCCCGATGAAAGGGAGCGTCTGAGAGGGACGTTGATAGTGAACTCCAGCTGGTGCAGGAGGTCCGCCGTAGTCTGGAGGTGTGAGACCACTCTCTGGGGCGGAGGCGCCTTCAACAGCCAGTCGTCTAGGTAGGGGAAGACTGAGACCCCTAACCTGCGCGGATGAGCTGCAACCACCGCCATCACTTTCGTGAACACCCGAGGGGCACTGGTAAGGCCGAAAGGGAGCACGGTAAACTGAAAGTGCTCATGACCTACCACGAATCGTAGGTAACGTCTGTGGGCAGGCAAGATGGGGGTGTGGAAATGAGCGTCCTGAAAGTCCAACGCTACCATCCAGTCTTCTGGGTCTGAGGCAGACAGAACCTGAGCCAGGGTGAGCATTTTGAACTTTTCCTTCTTGAGGAAGTAGTTCAGGTCCAGAAGATCTAGGATAGGGCGCAAGCTTTTGTCCTTCTTTGGTATCAGAAAGTAGTGGGAATAACAACCACGACCTACTTCTGGCACAGGAACCCTTTCTATAGCTCCCTTGGCCAAGAGAGCAGCGACTTCCTGGCGGAGAAGCACCAAATGATCCTCCGAAAGGGGATGGAAGGATGGTGGCATATGTGGTGGTGCAGATTCAAAAGGGAGGGAGTAGCCCTTCCGAATGATTTGCAAAACCCACCCATCCGTGGTGATATGTTCCCAGTGGGGCAGGTGATGGCGGATTCTGCCACCTGCTGGGCGGGAGTGAGGGGATGGACTAGGAAGGTTTGGAGGCTGCTTCGGGGGCAGGGTGGACTGGACAGACCTCTGGTTCCCTGACCCACGACCACGTGGGATTCAGCGCCCCCGGCCACACTGTGCATGGCCTGGTGGCTGGGTTGAGGAGGTAACAGGGCGCCCCTTCCGTGGCCATGAAAGGGACGAAAAGCGGACTGTGGGGGGCATGTGGCGGCAGAAAGGCCAAGGGACCGAGCCGTAGCCCTGGACTCCTTGAACCTCTCCAAGGCTGAGTCCGCTTTGTCTTCTGAAGGGGTCTAACGATCTGACTGTTCGACTGAGGACCCCATGCAGTAGATCCCAGCACCTGGATACCCTCACAGGTGATAAGTGCGCTCTATAAATCCTGATTGATTGACTGTATTTGGGAGCAGGTGGATTGGAAAACCAAATACCCTTCATAAGTTTACATATTCATAAGTGATACAACCTGGTAGGCCAATAGCCTTGCCGGAGAAGGTCCCTCAAAAGATGGATGCCCTGCTTCTTGAAATGTCTGTAAATCAACCAACTTTTGAGCTCCTGTAGATTGATAACTGGATGAGCATGCCTGTCATTGTTTACAACAAATATATTGCCCAAGAATTTCCTTTACTGAAAGAAGAATTTCTCAATAGCACCTTTGCACCCCAGATCTTGAACTTCTTGATCTGTTATGTTGCAGATTTCTTTGAAAAAGGAGAGAGGATGCGGTCTTACCTGTTGTCCTGCGGTTCCCCAGAATCCTATCTGGAAACCCTGTATCAACTGGATTATGCATGCGCTGGAGGAAATCTCCCATTTGCTCAGGCATTCTGCCGTCCTGCCCACCCAGTCTTACTAGGGAAGAATCTCTTGTCCTTACTGCAGACTTGTTGGCTCCTCTGACACCACCTCTGCAGGCACGTCCTTGATTGAACATGTTTCTAGAAGGGAAGAAGAGTGAATAACCCTTTTGTTGATTTTACATCAGCATGCCTGGGACCTTGATTCCCACTGGAACTTTAATCAAAGAAGCAGCAAGATGAGTGGCCCTGGCCATGTCCAGCTTACCTGCCACTGGTAGATGCCCTGCTGATATAGGCTATGTAAACTAATTGATGGTGGAGTAGCTCCAGCTCCATAGAAAAGTTCTCCAGAGCTGAGTTACCAGGACCATCTCCACCCGCTGCCTTCTGACTTGTGTCTCCACTCTGGTAATCATGATGAAAGGAGGAAAGGCATAAATCTACTCTTTGCTCCAGTCTTAAATAAACCCATACACCTGTGTGGCCTCTCGATCTGGCCTCTAGCTGAAGCACTGCAGAACCTGTGCATTCACTCTCAAAGCAAAAAGGTCCCTGTGCGTTGTTCTCTATCTCTTGCACAGTGGTAGAAATACTTTGGGATGTAGCCTCCAGCCGTTGGAGTCCCTCAGGAATTGTGAATTCCAATCTGCTACTGTGTGGAAAATCCCTGGAAGATGGATAGCGGACACTGAAATTTCCTTTTCCAGGCCGTAATGCCAAAAGTCCTTGTCCATCTTCGCCAGAGCCTTGGATTTTGTGTCTCCTAATTTATTGGCATATTGCAATGCTGAAGCATTGTCCATTTTCAGGAACATGCAACACTTCACCCGGTTCTTTAACAGGTTGCAAATCACAAAGGAACCTGCAAGTAGCTTGAGTCTGTTTATATGAAGACCCAATTCTTCTTGGGATCATCTTCCTCCTGTGGATGTGTCCCCACATCTGGCTCTCCAACCCCATCGACAGGCTTTTGATTCTATGACGACTTCTGGGGTTGAGCCAAAGATTGCTTGGCTGCTCCACTCCTCCATGTGTGTCAATCCCCAGCAAATCTCTGTCTTGACCTCTTCTGTCAGAATCACTCCCTTTTAATAGGAAATTCCCCTATGTTGGTGCTTGATTTTCCATAGTTGTAGAGCCCTGTAATGCAATGGCCACAGAAAAAATGCTTGTCTACAGGATTACAGAAGTCCAACTACCCTTGCCTAGGTACAAAGGGAATTCGATTTAATGCAATTAGTCTCCTTAG
Source organism: Pleurodeles waltl (assembly GCF_031143425.1). Lineage (NCBI taxonomy): Eukaryota > Metazoa > Chordata > Amphibia > Caudata > Salamandridae > Pleurodeles > Pleurodeles waltl. Next base: position 103,021,174 of record NC_090445.1, read on the forward strand.
CTACTTTGTGATTGTCTTTACCGTAATGGAGGTTATCTCTAGGGTCACCTCCTGGGATCTATGGTAAATTCCAGAAATTCCATCCCATGTTTCGAGATCAGATCCGACTTAGATTGAGGACTGATTGATGATAAGTCTCCAGGAGTAGAACAGTCATAAGCCTATTTCAGCAGTGTGTTATTGACTGAGCCATGATGATCATCCAAGTATATTATTAATCTGCACCACAAGGTAGTTGAGAGGATGAAGGGGAGCACCTTGAATTCCTAAACATGGTTCCTCCAGGGAAACTGTAAGAACCTGCATCAAGGTGGGAAAATTTGTATTAACAGATAGGCACCCTTCTGATCCATCCTGATAAGTCAATCCCCTTGCCTGAGTAGGTCCCTCAAAAGATGGATGGCCTCAACTTGAAGTGTTTGTATATCAACCAACTGTTGACTGATAACTGGACGAACATCCTTGTCCTTCTGGTTTACAACAAAGATACTGGTTAAGAATCCCCTTCGGGGAAGGAAGGTTTTCTCAATAGCACCTTTGTATTTTGAACTTCTTGATCCATTATGTTGCAGGCTTCTTATGAAAAAGGAGTTGGGCTGCGGTCTATACTAATGTCTTGGGGTTCCCAAGAATTGTATTTGGAATCCCTGTACCATCTGGATTATATATGCATCAGAGGAAATCTCCAATTTGCTCAGGCATTCCACTGTCCTGCTCCTTAGTCTTACGAGTGAAGAATATCTTGTCCTTACGTGCAGAGTAGATAACTCCTCTGCCACCGCCTCTGCCAGTGTGTCCTTGATTGAACTTGTTTCTAGAGGGGAAGAAAGGTGAATAACCCTTTTGCTCATTTCAGACAGCATACCTGGGACCTTGGTTACCATATGAACTTTGAAGAAGCGGCCGGACAAGCGGCTGCAGCTACATCCGGCCTATCCAAAAACTCTAGGGCTGAAATCTTTTTAGAGAATAGATTGCACTTTATCTTGGGCCTTGAAGGCCCGTACAAGTTTGCCCAGGTCCCTAACAAAGGCATTGTCAAACAAGTAACTTTTCCCTTCTGGACTGGCTTTGGTAGAGGCCAGTTCTCCCAGCTCAGGGTCCAATTGTAAAAGGAAAGAACGCCTCCATTCTGTGGACAGAATGCAGTTGGCATTACCTAATGTCTGGGCCCAACCTGACAGGATTTCAGGATCAATAACAGCGCCCACCTTCATTTCAATGATATTTCTAGAGGGGCAAAAGTTGCCAAGAAACTTACTTTAACAAGAACGCCAAGATCTATTGATACCCCTTTTGGGATCTTTATTGAGCTTTGCCATAAAGGAAACCATTGTGGTATCCAGCTCAACATGCGTTAGTATGTCACCTTGGATGAAGGCTCCTACTCAGACGAGCGGGAGTCCCTGATGTCATCAGGGTCAAACAGAACTTTACACTGATCCCGAGCACTGTGGTTTACTTCCATTTCCAATTTTATCTTCTTTTTGGCACCCGTGCCCCGAGGGATGCCAGTGCCTCTATTGCTTAGATTCTTTGTCTAAGTGTTCAGAAGAAGGAGAGTCTGTATCTCCCAGATTGTAGTCAGACCACTGGGCTCCTGAAGGAGTGCCTTCGACTGAATAAAGCCAGCTAGGACCTCCTTCCTGGATGAGGTCACTCTGGGTTTTCTGTAATAGATGGCACAATTTCCCAAAGGATTCTGCCATTTCATTGGACTTCTTGACACCCGGTACCCCGGTGGGAGCCCCACTTGCACTGGAATGGTGTATCTGTCAGAATGCCAATAGAGCCCTTCAGGGTCTTGGAAGGCGCATTTGCCCATGTTTCCAATGTCATAGAAATTGCTGTCTCCACAGATTTGGAAACTACCATGTCTAACATCTCAAACAGCTCTGGGTCTAAATCACATGATTGGGCCACCTTTCCTGCCTCACGTCAGCCATCCTCCCAACAGAAATCTTGCGTGACAGATTAACTACCTACACCACAAATGGTAATAGGGGAAGACTATTCTGATTGACTAGGAGTACCTGTAATTGATCCTGAAAGAGAATCTCAACCTCACTGAGATGACTTGTCTCAGTGTTTCAAGGTTGAGTGCACAGAACCAAAAACGTGAAAATCCTCAGCAGCGCGAATTGCCTTAAACCCCCCTCTGAGATTATCTCAAACAAGAGCGTCAGCCAGGGCTCAAAATGGCCAACACGCTTAGTGACGCCCACACCAATCGTTTCCTGATTGCTTGGGGTCTCAACGTGTGACTACTCCTGACAGTGTGTGAGAACCTTCTCTCCCTGAGCGTGGGTTGTTTAAACGCATCAGGGAGGTAGAGGAAGATTAAGACCACCACACAGAGGCGGATCGGACCCCAGTCTGTCTAACTGAAGCGGCCAGCACACACTCATAAGTTGTTTATTGAAGTATGTAGTGAACCAAATCACAAAGACTGTTACACTATTGATGAGGAGTGTTCGTGTGGGTGCCAATTAATCCTTTGATAAACAAACAGGAAAAGTAAAAGAAATGCAACAATACATCTAATCTCCTGTGAGCAGCAAAGAAAGAGGCCAATGAGAGGATGATACTATGTTATGTATTGCCATGCATAGTGTTACTGGTTGTAAATGTCACATGTTTGATAGTATATTGTTGTATTCATGGGAGTTATAGTTTTTTTGATGGCCGCTGTAAATGTTTCAGCAAAGAAAACAAGCATTTTCAATGCAAAGGGTCTCGCATTTGCTCGAGTTAGAGCTATTAGTGGTGTAAAGAAAAAAAAACGCAGCGTGATCACACTATGTAAAATACAGCGCGATGGCACTGCGTGGAAAATAAACAGATAAAGTAGTCCGGACCCCAGGCTCAAAACATTGAGCCTCGTATATTTCTAGTAGTTTTCCTGGTGCTGTGTAGCTGGGCTAAACACCGGAAAAGGCATGATGTATGCATGCCTTTCACAAATGAAAGCAAGCGGATTTTAAAAGGCAAGCCCACAAACCAATGTAAGTGACTGACGTGACATGGGTGTGGTTTGAAGCACAAAGAGAGATTACTGAATGGACTGAGCGCTTTGTGCTCGCCCATAAAAAGCATAATCAGAGCCGCCGGTCCTGACGTAGAATATGGAAATCACTACTGACGTCTACTTGCTGGCTGTTATAACTCAAATAGCTGAACGAAAGTACAGCACATTTTTACAGGCACATAGCACTTAGATCTCCTCACATTTTGTTCATTTTTTTTGGTTTGGTATATTTTCTTTCACCCATTTTTGAATTATTAACTACACATTTAATGGTTTACGCATACATGCCAACATTTTAGAAGAGGGAGATTTTTTTAAAATAATCGGGAGAGTAGATTTCTCCTATTGCCTTCTACTCAAGGAGAGGCAATTTCAGGCAGGAGCCAGCCAAATTAAAGCCTTTTTTTGCTTCAAGAATCGGGGGTCTCCTTCTTGAATCACATCTATCGGCATGTATGCTGGTTCACATGTGCCCGTGCTAAATATATCCATCAATGTTTGTGAACAACTGAGAATGGGTCAGTTAATACAGATATATCAGACATTTCATATGCCGCCATTAGTCAGATGCACAATGGATACTTACGACACCCCAATGTTCACAAATATTCTAAAGAAACAACGACAAAAAGGAATTTATTCACAAAACCGCCTTTTACCACCAATACTCTGGCATTGCATGTCTGGGGACTCGACCGGTCCTAGTACTTTTGGGGCCCCCGGCATAAAGGCAATGTATGAGGCCCCCTTATTTGCAAATAACGTGAAATCACAGAAATAACATTATAGGAAGTTCCATCAATTGACTATGGTTGGGCAACTTTGCAAGAAGCAACTTTGTTGGCGCAGATATCAATAAAACAAAAACAAATATTAATACTAATAAAATTAGCAAATATATTTTTAATTTTGACATACCGGAAATATATTATATTAGAACATTGGAATGCTGGGGGCTCCATTGAAAACAATGGAGTGCTGCAGGCTTTTACTGGCCGGTAAAAGCCCGCAGCGCCAACATTCCAATGTTTGCTTTGTTCACAGCAATAGCTGTGAACAAAGCCTCACGGAGCCCGAGGGGATTTTAATCCCCTCAGGCTCCGTGATCATTTTTTTTTTAATAGAACATTCTGCCCTGAGTGGCAGAATGTTCTAATAGCCTTAGAACCCGCCGTAGCGGGCTCTACCGGCTATTAAAGTCCCTCTCCCTTGTTAAATGCCATCGCCTTCGGCTCGGGCATTTAATGCGGGGAGTGGGCCTTCAATAGCCGGTAGAGCCCGCTACGGCGGGTTCTAAGGCTATATTAGAACATTGGAATGTTGGGAGCAACATTGAAAACAATGGAGTGCCCTGGGCTTCTAATGGCCATTAGAAGCCCAGAACTCCGACATTCCTTTGTTTTTTTTCACAGCTGTTGATGTAAATAAAGGCCTCACAGAGCCTGAGGGGATTTAAACCCCTCTGCTCTGTGAGGGCTTTGTTTTATTTAATAGATTATTCTGCCCTTTAATGGCAGAATGCTCTAATAGCCTTATAGCTCTCCATAGCTGGGCTATACCGGCAGTTAAGTCCAGCTCCATTGTTAATACTGGAGCGGGCCTTTAATGGCCGGTGTAGCCCACTACATCTGGCTACAATGCTATATTAGTCACATTGGATGGAAGGTTTTGGACTATGGTGGTCATTCTGACCCTGGCGGTCTTTGACCGCCAGGGCGGAGGACCGCGGGAGCACCGCCGACAGGCCGGCGGTGCTCCAATGGGGATTCCGACCGCGGCGGTAAAGCCGCGGTCGGACCGGCACCACTGGCGGTGTCCCGCCAGTGTACCGCGGCCCCATTGAATCCTCCGCGGCGGCGCAGCTTGCTGCACCGCCGCGGGGATTCCGACCCCCCCTACCGCCATCCAGATCCCGGCGGTCGGACCGCCGAGATCCGGATGGCGGTAGGGGGGGTCGCGGGGCCCCTGGGGGCCCCTGCAGTGCCCATGCCACTGGCATGGGCATTGCAGGGGCCCCCGTAAGAGGGCCCCTAAATGTATTTCACTGTCTGCTGCGCAGACAGTGAAATACGCGACGGGTGCAACTGCACCCGTCGCACAGCTTCCACTCCGCCGGCTCGATTCCGAGCCGGCTTCATCGTGGAAGCCTCTTTCCCGCTGGGCTGGCTGGCGGTCTGAAGGCGACCGCCCGCCAGCCCAGCGGGAAAGTCAGAATTACCGCCGCGGTCTTTCGACCGCGGAACGGTAACCTGACGGCGGGACTTTGGCGGGCGGCCTCCGCCGCCCGCCAAGGTCAGAATGAGGGCCTATGTCTTTTCAAAACGTAGAAGTTCAATCCAATGTTAACAATTTGTTAGTCCATTAAATACATATACGTATATGTGTATGCAGCGTTTAAATAGCACAAACCTGTCACAAAAAAGATATCGGAATAACATTCCAGATCCGCATAGGTGGGAAATGCGTTTTTTCGTTTTTTTTCTGTTTTTTAGCACATCATCTTCTTTTTCCCTCTGTTGGTGTCCTTGCTGCAGTTGTGTGGATAGCCACTGTAGATGGCGAGTTTGTCATCCAAGAAGTCATATAGTGCAAACCTAGCCAAATTAAGTGGAGCACAGTACAGGGTCAATGCCAAGCATAAGGTCAAGGAGTGATGGGAAAGGTAGATGGTTTGTGGACTGTTAATGCATTCTGATAGCTTTGCAAATAACGTAGCTGAGCTTGAAGATGATGCGGGCTAGCAAGGAGGACCTGTGGAGTTCCACCACAGTGTTATGATGTGTTCATATTTCTTCATACCTGATTGAGGTGTGTTGCAGCACATAGAATGCCGTTAAGGGGGCCAGTGTGGTTTCAAATTCGAGGTGGTTTCCCAGATACCCAGTGCAAAATAGGGTATGTGCAAAAAGATATGAGAGCAAATAAAACAGTTGAAAATAGCTTCACCTGTATTAAATGCATCACCCTCGTCACTGAAAAACACCACAAACTTCAGAAACTAAGGCCCATATTTATACTTTTTTTGCACTGCATTTGAGTCACTTTTTGACGCAAAAGCGATGCAAACTTACAAAATATAATTGTATTTTGTAAGTGTGCGCCGCTTTTGAATCAAAAAGTGACGCAAATGCGGTGTAAAAAAAGTATAAATTTGGGATTAAAAGAATAAAGCCATATGTAGTCCAAAAGGATTTAGGCCCTCATTATGACATTGGCCGTAAATCCCGCTTACCGCCGGGTGATGGCTGCCAACATACCGCCGCGGAGCCGAGCATTCATTCGCCAAATCATGACACACGCACCAATCCAACAGAATACTGCCACATACACAAATCCACCGGCCCAACGGTCAGTGCTAAAGTGGCAGTACCAACACCCATACCTTTACGCTAACAAAACAAAGCCCACCAAATTATGACCCACGAATCACCACAGCGGACATTCAATGGCAGTAAACCATGGGTGGTACACATCGGCGCGCTAAGAATGGACACCCATGTACTAAACTACACAACATTGGCCAATACCAAAAACACACCACTGACACTCATACACACACCACACCCACCGACAGCACTATATAACACACACCCACATTTCCCACAGCCCTTTACAAATACAAATTATTGTCACCAGACTGACACCAAGACCACTGCAACAACTAGACACACACACAACATACACCCATGCATTCCTCATGCACCCCACCTCACACACCCAACCACAGTACCCAACACCCACACACTTACACACACCAAATAACACCCATGTCCCCACAAAGGCACCCCCGTTTCACAGATGAGGAGCTGCGTTTCATGGTGGAGGAAATAGTCAGGGTAGAGCCACAACACTTTGGAGCACAAGTACAGCAGTTATCCATTGCAAGGAAGATGGAGCTATGGCTGAGAATCGTGGACAGGGTGAACGCCGTGGGACAGCATCCAAGAACAAGGGACAACATCAGGAAGAGGTGGAATGACCTATGGGTGAATGTATATTCCGTGCAGCAAGGCACCAGCTTGCCATACAGAGGACTGGCGGTGGACCACCGCCTCCTACCCCACAGCTCACAGCATGGGAGGAGCAAGTCTTGGCATTACTGCATCCTGAGGGACTCACTGGAGTTGCCGGAGGACTGGACACTGGTGGGTCAACATTTACTACTTATCAGCCCCCATACCTGTATGCCATTGCACCCCTTCACCCTCATTCCCGTCACTCACTCCATCCAACACACTGCACCTACACATATGACTAAACCCAATGCCAAGCCCTGCATGCTATACCAATGCATGGACAGCCCTCCCAGCCCTGCATTGACACCCATCACAAAAGCATGCACAGCCTGGGGAGCTAACAATCCCACAACACATCACCATACACAAACAAAGGTGGCAGGGCAACGATAGAGGGGAAGATAGGGATGTACAATATTTCACAGACATGAAGCATAATACATCACTTACATCCCCCCACAGGTGCCCCAGCCAATGTCAGCGGAGAGGAGGTGCCATGACAAACCAGTCCCCCAACAAAAGAAACCCCCAGTGATGACAGTAACTCTGGACTTCTGGATCTGGCTGAATTACCTGGCCCATCAGGGACCACTGGTCAGTCGGTCACCCTAGCCCACTCATAGTCAACCACAGAGACTCCCCCATCAGTATCCAACACCACAGCACCCACCCAGCATTCCCACACCTCTGTCCCCAGGACACGTCAATCAGCAGCGTGCCCACCTGTACAGGGACCCCAGTCAACACCTCGCCCCCAAGACAATGAGGGACCTCAGGTCAGTGGGCACACCATTCAGGGGACAGAGGCACAGGGGAACAGGGACACTGGGAGGACTGCTGTACACCAGGAGGAGGACAGGCACAGGCAACCGACTCTCCAGGAGGCACTCACCAATGTCCTGGGGGCCTACCAACAATCCCAGGACACGATGGGCCAGATTCTTAACAACAAGCAGGAGAACGAGCGGCTACAGAGGAACACCATCAGGAGATCAGGGAGGACTTGCAGGCTCTCAACACCACCAGGATCTCCATAGCAGGGATGCTGGCAGACATGGCCAACATCATGAGGGAATCGACAGCACACCAGCGGGCCCCTACCACTAGCCAGTCTATTGAAAAGCCCTCCACTTCTGCTGCAGCTAGTGGGCAGGAGGTCTCGCCACAGGACCCACAGGCCACCAGTGTCCCTCCCCTGCAGAAGGTGAACCACCGCACAAACGTTCCCTGCAACTTAGACAGAAGCCAGAGACACTTTCCGAGACCAAGACCACCACCAGGAAATGAGACTCTCCTGATTGTCCTCCTTGTGTCCCACTCTGTCACCTTGTCCACTTTGAACTGCCTTTGCTCCCCTTCCTATGGCCCCTTGGATACTGGACCTGTGCTACAAACAGACTGAAAAAATACCCTGGACTTTCCTCTACCATCACCCCATTCCATTGCACTTTTCAGTCAATTATTTGCACTACAATAAACACCCTTGAACACAACTTGAGTGACACCGTTTTATGTGTTGAAAATGTGCATTTATGGGAACAGTCACATCTAGTGCAAATGATCTGAACACTGTAATAGCATACAAACAATGACCTGTAGCTGTCTGCAGTAAACACATCAGGACACTGTTGTCATATCACCAACAGCTGTAAAATAACAAGCCATAGGTGACAGTAAGTCAAGATGCAAAGTAAGTGAATGCCTTTATGATACAGCTACACAGAAAACATCAACAGTCAGAGTAATGGTCAGTTCCACTGTCCACTGGAAGTATTGTCGTATAACTGATGTTCTGTTGTCCTCATCCTCTGCCTCGTCATTCTCACTGTCCTCAGGGTCCAGTGCTGCCACAGGGTCATCTTCAGTCCCATCCTCCTGCAGAAGAGGCATATGTCATATGAGGGCCAGGTTGTGGAATATGCAGCATGCCTTTACTATCTGGCAGACCTTCTCAGGTGAGTAGCACAGGGATCCACAGTCAGATACAGGCATCTGAACCTGGCCTTCAGGAGGCCGAAGGTCCTCTCAATTATTCTCCTGGTTCACCCATGTGCATCATTATAACGGATCACAGCCCCTGTTGGGAATATGTCCCATTGCATAGAATCCCGCTTTCACAGTGGCCAAATCTTCCTCTTGGGGGAAAGCAATGTAGCTGAACATGTGTTTCACCAAGGCAAACAATACACTTGCCAGCATTATTGAGAACATTGGCTATGACATTCCTGCTGCCAAGCCCACTGTCCCTTGGAAAGAACCACGTGCCAGGAAATGGAGCACTGATAGAACCTGCACAAGAGGGGGGGGATCCCAGTGGGATGATGGATAGCTCAGGTCAGACTCCAATTAGGCCCACAGCTCTGTGATTGTGGCCCTGTTGAGTCTATAGGTGAGTATAATGTGCCTGTCCTCTAGTATAGCCAAGTCCACAAGGGGTCTGTACACGTAGGTTTGTCTCCTCCTCCTATTCATCAGCAGTGGTAGGTATCTAAGGGACAGAAGAGTGAGTAGGTTGTCACAATTTTAACAATGGAACCCACCTCAGTGCGCATAAAGCATTAATGTGATGGAACAGTGGGAATCACAATGTATGTGCAATTTTCATAAATGACAAAGTTATGGAAGATCTGTATGTAGTCCACCACCATGAAATGGCAACCGCCTGTCCTCTATCTAGGGACAGGTGGAAGTAAGGTAGCTCCGCCAACGTTGGGCGTCGTGGGGGAAGGCGGTCTTGCACCGCCGTGCAATTCCTCATTGGCTAATATGGGGCTCTATGGAGTACAGTGGCCATTGGGGATCAGCGTCAGCGGTGAGGGTGTACACCTCTGCGGATGTGGCCGCCATTTTCTGTCTATAACCTCACTTGATTCTTGACTTTTCACAGCACAACACCTACTGCGTGTGCTGTTGTGACCTGTTTCTGGAACCTACCATGGCCCGTGTGACCGGGGAAAGGGCCCCTGCCTTCACTTTGATGGGGTTGGAGCACTTGATGGATGGGGTCCTGCCCCATTATAGACAGCTGTATGGGCCTCCAGACCAACAGGTGGGTACACCTTGGGCACAATGCATGTGGGGGACTTGCTTGGAGATGTGTGTGCAGGCATCATGTCATATGTGGGGTGGTATGTGTGGTGGTAGTGTACATGGTGTGCGCAGGGCGATGTGTGTGCCAATGGATTTGGAAACAGGATTTTTTGGGCCATATGTGTGATAGGCTGGATTGTATGTGTAATGTTGTCCTCCTGTCTGTATTATCCCTGCAGGTCAGCGCCCATCAAAATAAGGGATTGTGGCGTGCCATCGCCAAGGACGTGAGGAACCTGGGGGTCTACAGCAGGCGGAGCACCCACTGCAGGAAATGGTGGGAGGACCTGAGACCCTGGGCAAGGAAGACTGCGGAGGCCCAGCTGGGGATGGCCGCCCAACAAGGAAGGGGTGCCCGTCGGAACCTGACCCCCCTGACTGCCTGCATACTGACGGTGGCCTACCCAGGGCTGGATGGGGGCTTGAGGGCATCACAGCAGCCACAAGGGGGTAAGTACAGTGGGCATTACTACAATCATTGGTAGGTGGCATGGGATCCGGGTGGTGCTTAAGAGTTAGTGGGTGCCCCTTAATGCCAGGACAGACATTGCAACGTGATCCAGCTCAAGGGTATGGATGTATGGCAAATGCAGGTAACCTAGCTCGTTTGCATTCCATGTCAGTCAGGGCTTTGTGGGTGCCAGGAGGTGTGCAGTTGGTGGTGTTTGGCCCTCATCTTGCTGTGGCATCTAGCCAATTCAATGCCAGTGCAATGCATAGTGCTAAATCCTGATTCCTGTGTGTGACGGTGCTATGTATGCCAGCTGTGGTGTTGGTGCTGTAACTGACCCAGTGCTCCCTTTCTCTCCCTACCCCCGTTTCTCCTTCTGTCATCCTCTCCATGTGTGCATTAGCATCATCTGGCACAGGAGCAGGGGCACTGGCGACAGAGGGAGCTGCATCCCACAGGACCCAGGAGGCAGAGTCCACTGATTCTGGGGGAACCAGTGGGACGGAGGGCAAGGGGAGCATCACGGCGGAGAAAGGAGGTGACAACACTGACTCAGATACCTCCTCCAATGAAAGCTCCCTGGTGGTGGCGGACACCTCAGTGACCACCACAGCTGCAGGTACAGCCGTCACCCCTATACCAGCACCGCCCTCCCAGTAGCCCCTCAGCGAGTTGCCTGTGCCTGTTCACCCAGGAGGGTGGGCATCTCTTTCGCCCAGGCACATCAGGCCCTGCCCCAGTGAGCCTTGCTGCCCTGAGGGAGGAGGCTATTGACCTCCTGAGATCCGTCTCCGTAGGGCAGTCAACCATTGTGAATGCCATCCAGGGGCTGGCATCCCAGACGCAGCAATACAATGCCTTCCTGGAGGGCATCCACAGTGGATTGGTGGTCCAACAGATATCGATTCAGGCTCTGGCCTCCTCTCTGATGCGTCCCCTGTGTCCTCTCCCACCCTGTCTGTCCCCCCTTTCTAAAGGACACAAACGCAGGCACTCAGACACCCAACAGCCAGCCACCTTACATCATCACACTGCCCATGCACCTGCACCAAGTCTAGCAGACGTACTCCTCCAACAACCACTCCCTCAGCCTCCACTCCCATCCCTCCTCCCTCATCCTGCCCCACCATCCCTAAGAAGCTTTTCCTTGCCCAACTTGACCTCTTAGCTCCCTCTCCACCCCCTGTCCTGCCTGTAAGAGCAAGGTCCCAACCACCCAGCCCAGCCCAGCACCTCAGCCAAACAGTCCACAGCGACAGTGGAGGGGCCTCCTAGTCATAGAGGCAACACAGTGAAGGATCCCACTCCACCAGCCAGGAAAGGGAAATATCCCACTCCACCAGCCAGGAAAGGGAAGGATCCCTTTTCACCAGCCAGGAAAGGGAAGGATCCCACTCCATCAGCCAGGAAAGGGAAGGATCCCACTCCACCAGCCAGGAAAGGGAAGGATCCCACTCCACTACCAATGTCAGAAAAGGTTCCCACTCAACCACCAATGTCAGAAAAGGTTCCCACTCAACCACCAATGACAGAAGAGGTTGCCACTCAACCACCAATGTCAGAAAAGGTTCCCACTCAACCACCAGTGTCAGAAAAGGTTCCCACTCAACCACCAATGTCAGAAAAGGTTCCCACTCAACCATCTATGACAGGCAAGAAGCTCTCACCTCCAGCTGGGACAGAGCAGCCCTCACCTCCAGCAGAGGCTGCCCAGGAGACACCTCCCCCAGCAGAGACAATGCAGCCCTCACCTCCAGCAGAGGCCTCCCAGGAGACATCTCCTCCAGCAGACACACAGCAGCCCTCACCTCCAGCAGAGGCTGCCCAGGAGACACCTCCTCCAGCAGAGAAAATGCAGCTGTCACCTCTAGCAGAGGGCATGTAGGTCACCCTCCAGTGACTGTTCTACAAGGGGCACCCTCCAGAAGCAGTGGGCAAGTTCCCCACCTCAGAGACTGTGAACTTGCACTCCCCAGCATTGGGAAATGGGCATGGAGCCCCCTCCAGATGGAGTGGGTGAGTTCCCCACCTCAGAGACTGTGACCTTGCACTCCCCAGCATTGGGAAATGGGCATGGCGCCCCCTCCAGGAGCAGTGGGCAAGTTCCCGTCTTCAGCTAAGGTCCCCCCCACCCCACTTCCCCCTGAGGTGCCTGTCCACTTCCGACATGTTGCCAGGATCAAGTTAGAGCTTGGACTGTGCCCTGTAACCATGTGGGCCTTATGTACTTTGGACTGGCCATTTGCCCTTTCTGGACAATTGTTCATGTATCTTTGTTCTAAAATTGCTTCATATGGTGGGTTTTGCCTTGCTATTACAATTTCAGTACTGCCAACCTGTAGTCCTTTTATTATTATGCCATGTGTTGTGTGCCATAGGTTTACGTCTGCAGCTGGTTGTGTGTATGGTGTGTGTGTGTCTGGTGTGTGTTGTGCATGTGTGTGTCTCACTCTCCTTTTCCTCCCTCCCTCCCTTGTGTGCTAGGCGGCTGTACTCACCGTTGTCATCTTTGTCGGCAGTGGTGTTCCAGGTGGAGCATGGTGTAGAAGAGCATCGGGAAGACTTGCAGTTCTGGTTCCATGGCGGCGTTGGTCTTCTCTGTGTCTCTGTTGGTGAGTCTTTGGTCTTCTGTGATGTGTTTCTGCCAGGCTTTTGATGGCATTGGTACTTCCCCGGAAATCGTGGCGGTTTGCAGTGTCATAATATGGTGGCCGGTACCTTGTCTTCCCCCTGGCTGTTGATGGCTACCACAGTGGTGAGTGGTGTTAGCACCTTGATGGTTGGTGTGGTACATTGGCTGTCTATGGGAGTTATCACCGCCTTGGTCATAATTTGGCAGTAATTACTGCCAGCCTGCTGGCAGTATTACCACCACTTTAACAATCACCACCAATGTCATAATGAGGGCCTACATGTCATTCTGCTATGAGCAATGGCTACAACACTCCTATCAATGTCCTCTGAAACCTTTAAATGTTCTGATAGTAATATTTAGTATATGCTTACATGGTTCCAGAGTGCATTTCATTTTGTAAATTAGCATGATACAGATCCAGTTATCAGATTTGAGATACATCTCCTCTCATTTGATATCTCCTAATTTTGAACAAAACCGGGAAAGCATATGTTCATATGCAATTAAATAATGCTTCGTGCCAGGCCCACTATCTGGTCCATTTCCTTGGGTCTCACAGTGCTGGACTATGACTGCAAGGGCCATGGGAAAGAGTCCAGGTCTCTAGGATTGTGTCTGGTTGGCGTTACCATCATGGATAGTATTTTCATGTCTAAAACCAGCAAAAAAGCAAAACAATCTCAATAGAACTTATAGGGATATAAAAATATAAAACTACATATCTGTGCTCGTCAGCTAAGTATAATCTCTCAAATTGAAAGTGCACAAAATATAAAGAAAAATGATGTAAGCAGAGGTCTTCAAATTCGAGGTTTCTGTGGTGGGCCTCAGTTAAATTATAAGGGGGGCTTCAGCCTCGGCCATGGATGATATTAATTCAAGCATGCCATCCTTCACTTTTTTGTATACTTTAGTGAGTTACCCTAAGTGGGATGGTATGCCCACAAGTTGGTCCCATGCACACTGTGTCACTGGAACCATGTTATACCTGGCAGATGATCTCTAAATGGGACGACACCTGTCCTGGGTTGCTTGTGTTCTGTTTCAGGGAAAATCAGGCCTGGCAGCTCGGTCTGGACCGTTCCCATTGGAGCAGGGACAACACTGATTTCCATGAGGCTGGGTCTAATTTGAGGTGTCATGGTGTGCAAAATAACAATGGAGTGAGATGCAGCCTGAGAAATTACTAGTTGCTGAGATCAATTCAAGTATTCCATCCATCACTTTTTGTATACTTTTTTCAAGGACAGTAACATACAGTCATAATTTGAGCACATTGGATACATAACGCCACAAGGCCACAGTCCCACTGCAATTGATGCACTTTTGAGAGCTATGCCCTTCAGAGGACATAGTAAGTAAGCCATGCGCCCTGATGCCAGAAAATGATGCCGGAAAGTACAAAGCCATAATCTGAGTGTATTGGGTCCAGAATATCCATGAGCCCTGGTGCCACTGCACCTGCTGCACTACGGATAGCTACAACCCTGAGAGAGCCTCACAGCCATACCCCTCCTCTGCTAAGCTCATGGACTGGCGCCTCCTCCCCTGAGTGTCCAACCACTGCCATCTGCAATGCCCAAGGGTGGGAGGGCCTCTTCCTGGGCTCACAGCTCTTGAACATGGCTGCAATGCCCAGTGAAGAGAGGCAAGTAGCATAGCAAAGGTGCCATTGATGCTGGTGGAAAGTAAAAGTGCCCCCTCACTCTTGTCCACTGGCTGCACAGTAAAATAAAGCCATAATTTGGGACATTGGGAACTTAGGCCCTCATTTTAACAACAGCGGTAAAAAACGCCTACCGCGGCGGCCACGGCCGCCAAAAGACCGTCGCCACGGCTACCAGCCGTCTGCCATATTATGACCACAGCCGGATTCCTGCCACAAGAATAGCGGAAATCCGGCTGTGGCCATGCTGGCGGATGGAGGTAAGGTTGCGCTGCTGCCACCAGCAGCACCACGCAGTAGACCGCCGCCAGCTGTATTATGACCAATAATACAGCCTGGTGGTGTTCTGCTGGTGGGTGTTGCTGACGGTAGCAGCGCCCCATCCTGTTCCCTGCCGGAGGACCCCCTGGATCCAGGTAAGTCAGGTCTCCTACAGGGGAAGGGGTGTTGTGTGTGCGTGGATACGGGTGTGTGTTGCGTGTTGAATGCGTGTGTGCATGTATGGAGGTGTTAGTGCATGTATGTTGTGTTATGTGAATACGTGTCTGCATGTATGTGTGAAAGTGTGTGCGGATGTATGTGTGAATGGATGTATGCATGCGTGTAAGCATGTGGGAATAGGTGTGTGAACGCGTGTGTGTGAAGGGTGGTGTGAATTTTGGGGGGAAGAGGGCGGTCTGGAGCGGTGGGGGAGTTACTTGAAAAGAAGGGGGGAGACCGCTATCAGTGACAGGGAAGGAATTGATATGGCCTGCCGCCATGGTTTCCGTGGCATTACGAATGCCACAAAAACCATAGCGGTAGACGGGGTCCTAATCCCGCAAGCGGAACAATGGCGGCCGCCGGGCTGGAGATGGATATCTCCAGCCGGCAGCTGTTACTGCTGTGGTACCTTGGCGGGTTGGCTTCAGTCATAATATGGTGGTAAGTACCGCCAGCCTGTTGGCGGTACTTACCGCCACATTAACGCCGACCGCTGGAGTCATAATGACCCCCTTAATACCCCCGGGCCCAGTACCTCTGCACCAGCTTGATGGCTATGCCCCTGACCAATGGCTATGCCCCTGCAGAAAGGGAATGTATTAGGCCCCTCTACTCTGCATACAGGAAATTACATCACAAGACATGGATCTTGACATCAACCCATGCACAGAGCCATGGTACAGAGATGTGAAATAGTTTCAGTGAAGCCCAGGGGAGGAGCCCACACAAGGAGCCCTTCAACCTCCTGGGCCTCGCAGACATGGTGTAGCGCTGAGAGGATTAGGGAGGGAACCAACTAATCCATGGGCTTTGTAGCACATAAGCATAGATTCAAGGCCCATGAAGGGCCCTCTCCATGGCCTGGCAATGCCACACCATGGCTACGAGGTATAGGGTAAAGGCTTTCACTCCCCTAGGCCTCGCAACCACAGTCTAGTGCAACAAGATCCAGGAGAGGTACCCAAGATAGGAGAGCCCTCTACCACAACAATGGTGTAGCACTGCAAGCCCATGGCAAAGGTGTTCTCTTCCATGGTCCACCCCACCATGACCCATAGCTGTGAGGCCCATGGGGGCATTGTCCAATCCCCTAGCCTCACAACTGTGATGTAGTGCTTCAAGGCCCATGGGATGTGGTCCCACTGCCCTGGGCTTCACATCCATTGTCTGATGCTGCAAGACCCAGGGAAGGAAATTCCCCTACCCTGGGGCTCAGAGCCATGGTCCCGATCCATTGCTGCAAAAGCCAAGTAGGGTGACTAATTTTTCCTTATCACTTCACTGGGCAATTTGTGCCTTTGGAGAAATACTGCACTTGCGGAGACACATTTTGTGTGCAGAAAATTCAGAAGATATTTATTGGGGCGCAGAGCAGCTTTTTAGATTTTCATTCTAAACCCCTCCTCTACAACAGGTCAAGTTAAAAGATAACTCAGCTGGAGAGTGCGATTATCAAGTGTGATTACTCTTCATACCATACTTGAGTTCTAATGCCTTTACCACCTCCTGGAGGAAGCCCTGACTGCTCGCAATTGCAAATTTTGAGTGACAGGTTCAGAAAATGAACTCTGGTATTCAAATTGAATGAAATAGTATTACGCTTTGAAACACCATTAGAAAATATCAGTACTTACCATGCATAATATCCAGTAAGTACCCACTGCCACAGGACCTGGTCCAACTGGTACGTTTTAACCATGGAACTATGATATTTGACATCTAATCTCACTTTTATGATGAGAATAATCACCATGTTCAGAGCTGAGCTGGACCAATAACAGAATGGTGATTCCTGGGGAGGGGTAATCCCTTCACATTGTCATCAGAATTACTGAAACCCCAGTTGTGGTCTAGTGGACTATTTGGAGATATAGTAACAGGAGACATGTTTTTTAATCCTGGCCTCCCATTTGGCCAAATTGTGTGCTCTTGGGCAATCACTTTACTAAATTTATTGCCAGGGCCACTGGCATTATGAAATTATGCGGCTGCTGCATTTTTAACATAATTATAAATTTTCCACATAGTCCATCATCTGTTGAAACATCTGTAAGTTTTAACAAAAAAATGTTTTGTTTGCAGCTCAAATCGTTCAAACGTTCCTAATAACACAGCGACTTATTTACCCATGCAGTTGAAGAGCCTTTGCAAAGCTACACTTTTTACCTTTCTGTTGCGTAGTGCTACAGTTGGATGTTAAACTGGTACTAATGAAGTGCAAACGATGCCCGGGCAGTGTTAACAAGTTCAAAAATTACAATATAGTACAGTAATACTATCATACAATGTGCCAAATTACGTCACATAATTTGCCTTTTCTTGGTTCATAATCTACTTATCTCTACTGCAAAATCTGACCCTTTCTTGCCACATAATTCCAATGGCCCTGCATATTGCTCTGTTGTTCCCTTTTTGGCAAGATTGGGAGTATTCTGATTCAATATAAAAACTGCTAGTCACTGAGATTTAAAAAAATGTACTGAACATTTCCTGAGAGGAGAAAGGTGCCCAGTCATATGTTATAGTCACCTAAAAGCAGCACAGCGGTAAATATATAACCTTTGTACCAGGTAGCAGTGTACTGCAGTCCTGAGTCTACTAGTTTAACATCCTGTTTAATCCTGGCCAAATAATTCTTCCACTGATATGTCAATACAGCAACACTTTGAAACAGGCTTAATGTGAGAAATAGACATCAAAGGCGTATTCTCTGGGTCTGGTGCAGCATGAGGTCCAGTCTGAATCACAATTCCATAAAGCGCCAAACTTTCAGGTGGCCTTTGCCTGCCACCATGTCCAACCAGGATTTGGCATTACAGCTACAGTTGCCAACTATTTACCTGGGGAACCAGGTTCCATTTCTGGTGTCAGCTCAACAACCTGTGACTCTGGGCAAATCACTTAACCTCCATGTGATGTGTCCTTGTGTATTGTAACCGGTTCTCATGTAAGTGCTCCAATACCTTCAGGTCGAGTTTCCACTATACAAAACTGCAAAATGGGTTTGATTCACTTATTCAAGTCTGTTTGCATCTAGGGTTGCCACTTGGCTGGTTCTGTGTCCTGTTCCATGTCCGGGCCGGTAGAAAAATAAGCAAATCACCTAAATCTTTACCCCTTATCCGTACATAATCAAAACAGCAAATAGTATGAAGAGATAATTTATTTGAATGCATTCTAGGGCTGTGTCCGATCCCTGAGTAAAAATTAAAGTGAACAAAGATAGAAACACCTTGTTACAAAGCAATACATACAATGTTCTTTAAAGTCCTATTTAGTATTATGTCTTGGCCATGGCAGACTCGTTAAAAAGCAACAAATAGCCTGGATTTTTCTCTTAGAAAGGTGGCAACCCTATTTGCATCCCAATAGTCGAAGGTGATCCTGGCATGGCGCAAGACACCTCCTGTGCAGCAATGCCCCCTTTCAGACACTGACAAGCATACCTTTCTCATTAAGGGCTGAAAGAGTCAGAGTTGCTTGTTGGTTGGAAGGGCCCTCCCCCTATTCGTGGATGCCCTACACATGCCGTGAGGCCCTGGGGAGGGTCCCCCCTCCCCTGGTCCTTGCAGTGCTAGAGCATAGATGTGAGGCCCAGGTCAGGGGTAACACTGGTGCGAGTCTCCATGTTAGTGGGCTGAGCGTGGGGCCCGGGGCAGCTGCCCATACCTAGCCCGGCCCTATCTGGGGTTTGAGGCTTGTGAGCTCATTTTTCCTTGACAAAGAGTAGAGGGGGATGGAGGTTTGTCCCGCAAAAACTTTGCATCCTCTGCTGAAAAGGACCTCTTATCCAACGAAGATGTGTTAATTCATCATTATTTGATCTATGTTGTTAGCTCACTACACTGGGGACCATGGCAAACCTGGTGGCGTGTTTCCATGGAACGTTTGTGGCCTGCTCATGTTGCCTGGCATTGCATCACACCAGAAGGCATGACAGCTTTCTGGTCCTCTGAAGAATCCAAACCTGTTGCATCAGCCAGTGTCCATGTGAACTTGCAGTTAAATAATCTACCTGTGACACACACTTCAACAATCTCTGGATCATTGTCTTTGGAGGACCTCCACATTTCAGCCTGGTTACAAACTATTTGAGCCCCAGATGGTGCTAAGGGATTAAGGACGTCTATAAGAGGGTTTTAGGCACTGAGACAAAGAGACTTGTGTTCCACTCATGCATTGTGTTGAGCCTGACACACGTGGTATAAGTTATCAATCTGAGAACTAGTGCAGCACTGTGACTTTGAAAACTAGAACAGCAAGGAAGCTCCTAGTCCACAAATTATTACTAAGTGTGAATCTGGCACTTTCAGACAGAAGCTACAACAGAAACCGGAAGAAAGTGTGTCCATTGCAAGAATCACTCACATCATCGAATAACACACAGAAGTGATGGGATGCCACAAGGTCAAAAAGGAACCTGGAAAATTGCTGCACAATGTTTAGAACACATTCCCAGCTAAAGGCAACAGCAAACATGTCTGATGCAGATGTGTTTTTTTTGCTTCCCACACTCAGGGGTCTGCCCAGCGGCGCAACGCACATGTCACAACTGTGGAAAAAGAGTGCTTTCAGATGGTGTGTTAGAGTAAATGTGGGAAATGACCTAATCTATTGGCCCAAGTGGTGAGTCAATTCTGTAAATCAGTGCAGAAGGCATCTACGGTATAGTGAGAGGGAAACAAGACATCTCTATCACCATCATCGTCATCCGGAGGCTCTGCAGATAGGTGCCACTAGCAGAGGTACCAGGTTGGAGTCAGGCTGTATAACGACCAGTTGCCCTTTTGTAATTTTATAGCACGATATTGGTTGGGTTTGAGTGGTGGTCATTTCGGGATCCGACACTGGCATAGGCACTGTGTCCTCTTCTGGCAACATGGCATCATCTCAGGTACTGGTGTAGCAGGAACCTGTGTGGATCTTGGGCTCATTGTAGACATCTGTATGAGAATTGGTACAGGCCTAGTAACAGGTGCAAGGGGGACAGACTGTGCTGTGGATTGACCCACCTGTGGTAGCACAACTGTGAGCCCCTGCAGTTCTGTGAATCAGAAGGCATGCCAGAGGTAGCCGGAAGTGTACAGAATATTTGCAGCGTGGCCTTCTTGAAGTCCTCGACCTCCTGGGGTACGACGAAGACCAAGGAAATTCAGGCCAAGTTGAGACCAGCTAAGGAATCAGTTCCCTAATGGAGATATCAAAGGAGTGTGACTAACATTGTTAGGCCATCGCACCTTCTCTTGGGAGTCAGAATGAAAGGACGGGGTTGAGTCTTGCTTCCCTTTCTTATGTTTGGCCTTGGACTTATTAGAGCACTTTGAGTGTGAAGTTGAGCAGGTGTGGGAATGTCCTTGATATCCAGAGAGGATCCACGATTTTGAATGAGAGCAGCATGCCACAAAGGCCACAACTTTTTCTTGTGTTCGGCAACATACAGTTTTGTCTCTGGGGTTTGGATCATCTTCAGGTGCATGAGGAAACACTTATGGCATGCGTTTTGACCCAAGCCCCTACACCAAAGACATCTTTTTTTCTGCAGTTGCAGAATGGTTTGAAACCTGTAATTTTGGATAAAAAGTTTAAAAGTCAGAAAAGTAGAAAGTTGGCAGCGGAGCTTTGGATTCACATTAAAAGGCACAGAAAGAAATGAACTGAGGTCAGCACACAGGAGTAGTGCTAGATGAAGCTATTTTTTATGTCTTCTGGCTTAGTATGGAATTAGCATGAAGCCACACAGTGCCACCTAGCCACACACAGGAGCTTTTCTTCAAAATGTTTCCAGATCCAGTCTGGCCCCTGGGGAATATTTTAAAGTGAGGAATCTGTGTTTCCAAGTACCTATCGCTATACCTGGCTACTAAATATCCCCCTGTCGGGTAAAGTAGTACATCACCCCGTTTTTAGCAAAGAACTAACCAAAAACACCCTCCAACCTTGTGAAATAAGGGGTGAAATGCACAAAATAGCCACCATTCCCTTGATATGATGCAAAAATACCTTCATGCCAATGGGCATGGTGGGAAGATAACAAATACCTTTCTTCCCTCTAGCCAGGATGGGAATGGGGCAGAAATATATACCCCTCCACATTTTTTCCCAAATCGAAGGGGGCAAACTAAAGACCCCACCACCTTAGGCAAGGTAGTTTAATACACAGCCACCCTTGACCAAATCTTGGGTGTGGGAACCAAATACTGTCTGCCTTGGCTAAAATGTGATGGCTACCAAAGACCCCACCCCCATTCTAGGGCAACGTTGGAAGCAGGAGCCAACAAATACATCCTTCTGTTGGA